>NC_086342.1:39773971-40075016 GCF_032445375.1 Bacillus rossius redtenbacheri | reverse complement strand
CTATGTGGGGAAAACTGGGTTCGTAAAGGATATCCCAATTAAGTGTTATTACAGTTTTATTAATTACTAGTTTTACATTACTAATAAATAATTGTACTTAAAAATATCCTATCTTAAATCACTGGCACTTAAAAATGTTTATTCTCCAGTCACTCAATGTCTGTCAAGTTCCACAGTTCGCACTCCTCACTGGAGCTGGGCTCGACAGTGGTTCGCCCCTCACCTCGTGCCTGCCCACACACACAGTCTCGCGCCACTCAGTCGCACTCTCTCGATCCCGTCACTCCGCGTCGCGCCACTCTCGAGGGGGTCTCTCACCCTCTTCGCCGATATCGCACTTCCCTTCACTCGCGGAACTCTCCGAACTCTCGGAACTCCCGCGGAGGCCGGCGTCGCTGCTTAAGTACCTGGCGTGCCCTTCTCGAATCGCCGAGAGTGTCTGTGAAGAGTCGCGTCATGCCGGGTCGACCCGCCGCCCGAACAGTCCAGAAAGGCGGTGCTTGTGCACGTCACTCCACGCGGCGGCCCGCGGAATTCCCAAGGCCACTCAGCGATATATAACAGTGCCGAGGAAGGACAATGCGAGGGTGAGAAGGGGAGAGTGGGTAGCGAGGACCCCTGTGATCCGGCCAGGCGCGCGTGGCATACCTTCCATCAGTGGACCGCACGTGGCCGTGCGGGGCCGCCAGCCAGCTCCGAACCTGGCGTCGCGGTCTGGTCTCCAGCGTTCTTAACAATATGACATTCTGATGTTGGTATGTTAGTGTACAGAAAGCTCATCGTAGTCCCTATCTGATAACAGCTCCCTGTGTCTGCACTGTAGCTCGTGCAGGGACGACCTAGCTAACTCTGGTCCAAGGAGAATGCACACAGAGAGCCGTCCTCCGTCTAGCTCATGTGGGTCGCCCTAGCAATAATGGGTTCAAGGAGAGCGCACACTAGCGCAAGTGAGCTCTTGAGGCAGGGAGCCGTCTTCTGTTTAGCTCATGTAGGGATGCCATAGCTAGCTCGGGTCTAAGAAGACCACACAATAGCAAGCGTGAGTACTTGAAGCAGGGAGCCATCATCCGTGCAGATCGTGCAGGGATGCTTCGACTAACTTGGCTACAAGGAGAGTACACACTAGAGCACGCGATCTCTTAGAGCTGAGAGCTGTCCTACAAGTAGCTCGTGCAGGGATGCCATAGATAACACAGGTTCAAGGAGAGCACACACTAGCGCCTTTGAGCTGTGGAGGCAGAGGCGCATCAACCGCGTGGCTCGAGAATGGACACCCTAGCTAGTTTGGCTCCAAGGAAAGTGCACACTAGCAAGCGTGAGCTCTTATGTCAGAAAGCCATCAACCGCGTAACTCGCGCAGAGACGTCCAAGCTAGCTCGGGTCCAAATGAGCGCAGACTAGCATGCGTGATCACTTGCAGCAGAGAGCCGTTCTCCATGTAGCTCGTGCTGGGATGCCCTAGTTTACACTTGTCCAAAGAGAACCTACACTAGCGTGCATGAATTATTGAGACATAGAGCTGTTCTCCGTGTTTGTTTGCGAGCAGGCACATGTTAATTATAGGATGCCTCCTCCCCCCCCCTTTCTGTACTTCGATCACCTTTTTATGTGTACAGAAAAACTTCAATATACGAAATTTGAAATTTTCCTAATT
Source organism: Bacillus rossius redtenbacheri (assembly GCF_032445375.1). Classification (NCBI taxonomy): domain Eukaryota; kingdom Metazoa; phylum Arthropoda; class Insecta; order Phasmatodea; family Bacillidae; genus Bacillus; species Bacillus rossius. The sequence goes on along the minus strand of NC_086342.1, from coordinate 40,073,362 downwards.
TACGAAAGAAATTTTTGACCAAATGTCATGTTATGAATATTCGGATTTTTAATTTGCCATATTGATTTTATATCGCATCGAAATTATTTTTATTTTGGAAGGAAATATTTTAACTATTTTATATCTAGTACGATTTTAATAAGCTTAAAAATAATTATTTGTTTATATTTTGCTTTATTTTGTTTACAGACATTCGAGCAGGAAAATGCGTTAATTTTCTTTTTACGCTTCAATAATTAATATATATTATAGTATTTTTTCGCTTGAATAATAAAATATGTAAAGATTCTGTATAATTGATTACGAAAAGTTAATTCTTTTTTAGTTCCTTAACATTTTTTTTGTAATTCCTATATAAATAACTTATAACTCAATTTTTCGTTTCACTTACACCTATCACAATTTCTAGAATGATTTTCTTTGAAGATAGAGTTTATTTATTTAAAATACCCTCTCCCCTGTGAGTGGCGCGGCGGTCTGGAGCCTTATCTCGCCGTCAATTTTTTTTCCTAACCTAACTAAAAACTAAGAGTTTTTGGGAGGGGTCTGGGTTAGGGAGAGACTCTAAGTGCGTCTCAGGCCGAAGCACTGTAATCATGCAGGGTGTTAGCCATGCATCATGTGCTAGGAGGGGATTGGCCAGCCATGGCAGCAATTGGCGCCATGACTAACTACCCTCACTGACTATCCTAGACTAAGACTAGATAAGTTGAGCCCAGGTGAAACCTGCATAGACACAGGGAAAACCCTGGGCACTTACATGCGGGATGCAAAATTTCATGCATTAATATCAAGCAGGTTCAATACGGGAAACAGAAGGATGTTTCCGGAAGAAGAGTTGGACAGGGTAGAAATAAACTACTAAGCAAATGGGCGGGAACTTGGTCACTGCTGTCCGCATTTCAGTTGGTGGCACTGGTTGTCTCCCGCCAGGCTGCCAGCCTCTGAGAGGGAGGGTTGCTGCCTCGTGACGTCACCGCCAGACAATGGCGGGGAGAGTGTACTGGGAGGGAAAGTCCCGGCTCCCCGCGTGTGAAGCCAGTACACCGTCACAAGGACTTCAGCTGGAACTGAAGAGTGCGCCTCGAATAAGAAAAGCTGTCCAGTGGACTGGATCTTCGTGGAAAGTACGTCATGTCTGAGCTTCCAAGGCCTCTGTGCCGTCGTAAGCAGTGCAAACCGCCTTATTTTGGGTCCGGTATGACCTTGAGATTAGTTTTTATGAGAAAATTTCCTTTATAATTGAAATGTGTGCTTCAGACCTTCGAAAAGCGCCGTTGAAAACGGACAGCACTAATCAATATTTCGTTTTGGTCTTCTTGGCTTCTTGTTCCTACCATAAAATATACATTCGAGTTTGCATTGATTCCCAACAAGCTGGATTTTTTCACAGGTCTTGACTACGTCATTACGAATGATGTGTCGAAAGTCCCCATCAATCCCGCTTGTGCGTTGTTTTTTATTCGAGGTCAAAGGTCACCAATTTCTGTTTTTTTTTACGTATATCTCTAAAACGACAAGAGATACTGAAAAAAGTATCAGACAAAGTTTGTAGATCGTGAAATTCTCTACAAAAAAATGTACGAATACTTTTTTTCCCCCTACGAATCACCATTCTCGAGTTATCGCGATTTCAAACCTCTAAAATACTAATATGCACTCATATGCGGCCAGTATGCATCATCGGGTCTTCCATTTGAAGAAAACAAATATTGGAGTATTGGTTTTTGTGACTCACACACTCAAATAAGGGGAAAACATACAATTTTGAGTGAGTCAACTATCCGTTTCTAATTCCATTGGTCGGTTGGCCTTGAGTAGCATCTGCCTGCGACACTCCATTGTTCAGCTAGAAACCGGCGTATACCTGCTTTTTCCAAGGGACATAACTGTAGTAAATCCAGTCAGTTTTTAACAGTATTTCGTAGTGTAAATAGACGTGTTTGTAGATGATATTTTCATTTTAAACTGTGCCGTCACAAAATTTTATAAAAATGTCAGAAGTTTGCTTCAATTTCAGTGAATCTTTGACTGAAGGTGAAATAATTGTGGTTGTTGATCGTGGAATGAAAACCTTGATCGATTCAAGTAAAGAAAGGAGCGGTGGGTTTGAGGAATACTTGAAAGACAAACCATCTGTAACAATCCATAAGCAGTGTCGTATAGTGTACACCCGGAAGAGCAGCATTGCTGCAGCTAAAAGACAACGCGAGGTGGAAACAGCTGGTACATCTGGGAATTGTCCTCCTCATACTAGAGCGCGAGGAAATGGCTCTTCTTTTTGTTTCAAAGAATACTGCTTGTTTTGCGGCAATGAACTAGATAAAGCGGCTGAAATAAAGAAAGCGCAGTATCTTCGGCATAGAGTGTCCCAAGTTTCAACATTTGTTTTAAAAACACCGTCTTGAATGCAGCTCAGATTCTTTTTAATTAATAAAATATTTTCCCATCCAATTTCCTTGATCGAAATATATCGTGGGGTATTAATAATGAGGAAACCACGTTAAAAAAAAGCGCGGAGTACGCTAGTTCAGAGGTGGTGCGGAAATGTGTGCAGATAATTGAAAATAAGACATTCCTACATTCTAAAGTCACGATATCTCGAAAGCGGTGCTTCGTAAGGGGGAAAAAAAAAGTATTCATACATTTTTTTTTTAAGAATTCCGCGATCTACAAACTTTGTCTGATCAGGGTGTCCACAGTTAGTACTTTCGTACTGGATCTAGTACTTTTATAATTTTTTTAAGTGGTCTAGTACATTTACGCTCAGATCTAGTACTTTTTTTCTTTAATATAATAATACTAGCTGCCTGACCCGGCTTCGCACGGCTATACTAATAGAAAAAAATTAAGCCACATCTCCCATTTACAGTAATAGTAAATAAAAAAAATTCATTGAAAATTTATTACAATGCTGTATAATGTACCGGAGAGAAAATGAATAGCACCGATGGTTTCCCGACTCGTGCACGCAATGTACAACTGATGTACCCGTACTTCGCTACGGCAGTCTACAGGCAGATCACTCTTGCGCCGCTCATTATACATGCCCCTCCTTGTGGGTACGCCACTGCCGCGCGATGCCCGTTGCCATGGAGACGCAGAAGGCATGAACAATGCAAAATCCTGTTCTCATGCAGACAAAGTACCCACTGTTGCGTGGTTTTAACCACCCATGGGATCTAATTTTCGGAAAATATCATCCTGCGTAACATAAGGAACATTACTGTGAAGTTTCAAGTCTGTAGAATATATATATACTTGAAAAAAAAAAGCAATTTTTGATATTTAAAGTACCCCCAAAATTTCAACGGTGATGAGGACTGCACTAACAATGAAATAGTCGTTGTCATAGAGACGAATGCAGCATCAACAAAGCAACAGCCGTTGCCATGGTGATTTCTTACCAAAAACTGGACATTTTGATATATTACGCCCCCGAAACTCCCCTTGGGATCGGATTTCCGCAGAATCCGTTCTTAGTGAGCGTCTACATCACAAAATGAGTAACTATGCTAAATTTCAAATCAATCGGGTGTATAGTTTTAGAGATCTCGTGATGAGTGAGTCAGTGAGTGGTATTTCGCATATATATATGTATGTGTGTATATATATATATATATATATATATATACACACACACACACACACACACTAGATAATGCACGGCATGCGTTGCAATGCCTCAATCAATTTTTTAATTTATTAATAATGTAATTTTTTTTAACGTATACTAAGCATCTCTCTTTATCTCTCTAATTATCTATCTCTCTATGTATATCTCTATAACTCTCTCTATCTTTCTATTTATATCTCTATCTCTCTATATATCTTTCTAGCGGACCCGACAGACATTGTCCTGCCCAAATGTACTTTTTGTGAGATATGGATATGGCGGTAAGTATTTCTACGCTGGACATTTTGTATCTTCTCATTATACATACCCCTCCTCTTGGGCACGCCACTGCCGTTTTCAAAAACCTTTCCAATGGTTACGCAGAAGGCAACAACAATGCAAAAGCCCGTTGCCATGGAGGCTAATTATCAACAATGCTTAGTTTTTTTTGCTTTTAAAGCGTGTTTTTTTAGTTTTTCTTAACTCAGAATCGAGATAAAATATCCAATTGTGAATCCAAACCATCCTCGAATCCCCGTGAACTCACACAAAAAATTTCATCAAAATCGGTCCAGCCATCTAGGAGGAGTTGAGTGACATACACACGCACACAAGAAATATATATATAAAGATATATATATATATATATCCTTGTCAGGATTGTAACGGGAGAGGAAAATTATTGATGGTACGAAAAATGAAAATTAATTAAAAATAATAAAGAATAACTCTAGTAAAAGAAAGAAAAGAAACAAATTAAACACAGAGAGAGGGAAAAAAAACAATAGTTTAGGTTTGCGATTTAAAGTGATAAAAAGTATTTTAATACTAATTGAACTCTTATGAGGGTACTGATTGCTTCGTTGTTAATATCACGGGTGTTTTTTACTTGTATGGGAAAATTAAGAATGATAAGGCATCTAGTGCGTGGCAACAATGTTAATAGGCAATAGGAAATCAACTTCTAGCGCCTGCGGCATTGTCAACACACACTTCGTACGTCTACTGCATGATGTATCTAACCCCCTCCAACGCATTTGATTCTAAATTGGACTTTTAGTAAGGATCCCTAATGTTATTGATAATATAATATAGCATATATCCTACCTCGATAAATGTACTATCCAACACTAAAAGAATTTTTCAAATCGGAACAGTGGTTCCTGAGATTAGCACGTTCAAACAAACAAACAAACTCTTCAGCTTTATAATATTAGTATAGATTACAGTAAATCCAATTTGTTTTATTAGTAAGCGTAATTATTTTTAAAAAATATATGGAATGTATGTGTGTGTGGTGTGATATGTAAGTTCGAGCATTGCAATGTCATAATAACTTCCTAAATTGTTAAAGCCGTAACAATTTATAATTTAGTACTTTTTTTTTTAATCTAGTACTTTTTTTCGCCTAGGTTGGTACGAAATTTTTTTTTCCTTGTGGACACCCTGTGTCTGATCCATTTTTACGGTAGCTGTTATCGTTTCGGAGATATACGGGGAAAAAAAAAAAAAAAACAGAAATCTTATTCACATTCGGATAAGGACACGGACTGCCCATAGACGGGCCTTACCTCATCCATCTGTGGGAAGCTGGTTACCGGTTCTAGAAACGGTTGGAATGCCGTGGTTGTGAGCACGAGACAGTGGGTCGCAGTCCAGTGGCGGCACTGTGGCGTAACCGGGAAGTGACGTCACACGCTGCCCGCCGCCAGAGCCACTGGCCGAGTTTACCTGTCGGCGACCCTAGAAGGAGGGGGGAGGGGGGGTGTTGGTCAAGGTCACTGCCGCCGAGAGCCAACGGCACCCAGTCCGACCCGCTTCGGCCTTCTTCGGCCGTCTCCGGCGACCCTCGGCGCGTGTAGGGTCACCATGCATGCCAATTTGCATCCCGCATGAATGTGCCCAGGGTTTTCCCTGTGTCTATGCAGGTTTTACCTGGGCCCAACCTATCTCTAGTTATAGTCTAGATTTAAGAGTGAGGGGAGTAGTCATGGCGCCAATCGCTGCCATGGCTGGCCAATCCCCTCCTAGCACATGATGCATGCGACCCTCTCCTTGCATGGCTAATCCCAGCATGACTAGGCGTATAGGCTTCGGCCTGAGACGCACCTAGGTCCCTCCCTAACCCGGACCCCTCCAAAATACACTTAGTTTTAGTTAGGTTAGGAAAAAAAAAAAAAATCGCGGCCAAGGAGGTCACACGCGGTGCTGTTCTCCAACCTCTATGGTCGCGACGTCCGCCTTTATTCCACGTCTGGCAACTAGAGGTGTAAAAGTAACGAAATAAAATTGGTTGTCTGTAAAGTCGGTTTACGGACGATAGTTTAACGTGACAACGTCATTACAAAACATTGATGAAATGATCAGAGTCGGCGCGACCATATAGGCGAACTAGGCAACCGCCTAGGGCGCCAAGTAGCTGGGGGCGGCGCAGCACGACACATAACAGCTGATATAATATGTTTAACAGTTATTGAAACTAAATGAAAATGGAATTTGTAACAGTTTGGGATGTTCATATTGATATAAGTAATTATTTAAAGTCCACGGTGACCTGTTTATGATTTGTAATAAGTAAAAAGGTAAAAAAAATAAACACAAGCCTGCTTACATTTGATTGTTGACAAAATCTTAGGCGTACGTGATGTATTTTGAGGCAAGGAAATTTTTTTTTTGAGGTGTCCAGCCGGGGGGGGGGGGGGGGGGGGGGAGGCATTAAGGGGCCCGCCTCGTCAGGGGTGAATGTGTGTTAGTGAGGCGGGATGATAAGCGCGACGCTCGCTGGTGCTTCCAGCGCGGTATAGCCTCTAAGCGCAAGTCTCTGAACTGGCGCGCATTCGTCTCGTCGTCACAGGATAACTGTGAAATTTGAGCGATGACCGTAACATTATATGGCGGAGAAATGAAGATAAAGGTGTTATGCAAGCCCCTTAAGTGCTTTCAAGAATCTGTACTTATTGTTTTATGCCTAAAAATTACTCTGAAAACATGCGTTTTAGGCATTTTAACGCTTCTAAAAATACAGTTTAAAAACTTAATCCGAAATTAAAAGTACTTTTAGGTCCTCAGCGAACTCTTAAATGCTATTCGTAAACAGGCCCCACTCGGATATCTTGAGTAGTTTTGAAATTGCGTTGTTTTTCCTGAAGCTCTGCACACCGTATGTGTGCCCGGGTAGGCGGGCCCCTTAAGGTTTTTCGCCTAGGGCGCCAATTTACCTTGCACCGGCCCTGGAAATGATTGCATAATTTTATGAATAAAATTGAATCATTTTTATTTTAATAATAAAAGAATAAATACTTTAAATTATACTAGTAATCAAATTTTTAAAATGCAAGTATAATTAACCTTTATTGCCGAAATTGTTGTAATAAGCAATGAAAACCACATTAACTTTTCACTTCACTTTATAAACAGTCGAGTGGAAGAGAGATAGATGCGGCGCAAGCGTACAATGAGCGTAACGGAACACAGCGTAACGGAACAATGTATGTAACGAGACACAGCGTAACGGAACAATGTGCGTAACGGGACACTTGTACGTGCGTGCAGCCGGCGTTCATCGATTTATTAAACGTCACGTCAAAAAAAGCGTACCCGTATGTATTCGTTACTATAACAATTAGTACTCGTTACTATCGTATCGTTACGTTACTCGTTACTTCTGATACCTCATAACATGCCGTGTTATGTTAGAGCAACGAATCCAGTCGTATTGCGTACGCGTACAGTATGACGTCGCGGCGTCGCAACATTCGTAATTTGTAGAAAACATACTTATGCATTACATACAAAACTGCGTAAGGTGCATTTTTTTTTAACTTTTCCTTATTTGGAACCAGACTTTTGTTTAAGTCATTCTAAATTAAAATTTATTTAATAGGTAAAGTGTAGAACTACAAGTGAACTGTTCCGTACTACGAAAAATGCGAGTAACTAAATGCAATTCGTGTGTAACGTTTCGTTACTCGTTACCATATGGTGCACCCGTTTCTCAGTACCGAATACATACGGTTTTTCTGCAGCTCTACTGGCAACTTCCCTTCATTCTCCGTCTGCTTGCTGAAGCACGAAGTGGCTTGTGAACTAGCGGCGCTAGTAGTAGCGTAGCCGGACATAAACACGTGTAACACCACAATCTTCCTGTTTTAAATACGCACTTGACATTTAATACACGCTTTCTTATGGGGGAAAATGCATTTGTTTGACTTCCACTTTAACACTTCAGATTAAATTTTTGACGTGACAACGTCTAATAAATCGATGAACGCCGGCTGCACGCACGAAAAAGTGTCACGTAACGCACATTTTCCCGTTACGCTGTGTCCCGTTAAACTCATAGTATGCTTGCGCCGCATCTATCTCTCTTCCACTCGATTGGAACAACCATCGATTTGAATTTTTCGAGGGACATTAAACTTGAAACACTCCCATTCGTTTCCTACTTTTCCTATCATCGTCCTATCCTTAACAGAATAACACAGATTGGAAGAATTTAAATAGCAAACATGTATAAAAGTTATAGTTAAAATAATCTCCTCGTTAAAGTAATAAACATATTTGAATTAATGAGTGCAAATAAAAGTAAATTAATGAATTAAATTGTATATTTAATTTCACTCCTTCTTTGTATCCATACATAATAGTGATAATTCCAAAACAAAAGATTCAATTTTATTCATAAAAGTATGCAATCATTTCATCAATGTTTTTATGACGTTGTCACGTTGAACTATCGTCCGTAAACCGACTTTACAGACAACCAATTTTTTTTAATGACTATTTAGCTAACCAAATATATACACACATTATCATAAAGATTCATTTGGCACACCAATACGTTTGGCCCGTACACTAACGTGTCTGCATGCAGGTTTGTGTTGCTACACGTGGTTTCCGCCGTCTTTGTGTTAACTTCCGTTCCATTTTCCACGGGATCACTCCCACCAAGCGCCGCATGCCGAGAGCTGAGATGTTTCCACATTAGCAGTGCACTGGGCTCCTTACTGGCGCGTGTGCATGTGCGCATGTGTGCATGTGCGCATGTGCGCATGTGCGCATGTGTGCATGTCTCCCTGCGGTCTGGCGCGCCGTCAGGAGGGGGCCACGGAACACTGCCATACTGGAAAACTACCATTAGTTCAAAGGGCGAGGCGGAATTCTGCCATATTTACTTATACACTCCATGGAATGAGTACAGCTGCTTTGCTTTCGAAGTACTGTATCGAATACATCTTCGTTATAAGAATACAGTGCTGCTCCCTATAATACATTTTTGGAAACATTTCTTTCTTCTCGTCCGCGATCTGGAGGTGATTTGTTAATATAACTATCGCCGTCAGAAGCGCTATATGTAATCTTTAAAGTTAACCTGAGAAACAGCTAGAGGTTGACAGCGCTATCTACCGAGTATTCTACACACTACTTCGAGAGCAATGCCGCTGTACTATTTCCATGTAGTGTATGAGAAAATATGGCAGAATTCCGTCTCGTCCTTTTAACTTATGGCAGTTTTCCGTTTTGGTACTTTTCCGCCTTTTTCGAAGAGGCCAGGCGGAATACTGTCATTATGGTAGTTTTCCGATATGGCAGTCTTCCGCGCCCCCTTCAGGACATACAGCACCGCCCTGAGGGTTTCTGCATTTCCCCTCCCCCCTGTCAACGGAGTGCGGGGTGGGGCGCATGCGTCACCCACTCCAACGCTATTGCTGTTCCGTTATCCACACCGTGCACGCCAAAGGCATTGTTTTCAGAGTGCTTTCAAAGTTTATTAATTGAATCATAGTTACGTCTGCAGGCTAATAGAGAAACCAATTGTTTGGCTCGGAACCCTTTAATTCCAAATATATATATATATATATATATATTAAATGTAAAATCAGGTAAAAACATTACGAAAAAAAAATTAATGAATTATCTGCTCACTCATGCAAACAAGAAATAAAATAGATATCCGCATGGCCCCCGCGTTCGATTACGGGCCTTGGACCCAGGATCCGTGACGGGAGGGGGGTGTGTCAATTTTACAGTCACGTGCTACATCATAATTGCATGGTTATTTCTCACCAACACTCTTTTTAGAATGTTATTTAACCTGAAAATACAGTGTATAATTATGGTTACTATTTTATAAGTTCAAACTAAGCTTTGTTTATGAAATATTCAATATGTGTTTTTCTAGTTTGTAAAAAAATTATAATAGTTTAAAGGTTTAAAAAATAAGCAGGGCTGAGCCCGGGCCACCCTGCTCCACCCTTGCGGGGGCCGTGGTTGCTTGCGAGGTAAAGTGCCCCCAGCAAGCACCTGAAACGAAGCGTGTGTTCGGAACAGACAGTGTGCTCACGAGGATCGACTGGTGTGTTGCAGATGTCGCCACCACGAGCGCTGCTGCTGTGCCTACACTGGATCCTGCGGGTGAGTCACTCACCGCTTGCGCCCGTCTCTGGGTACACCGAGATCATCTCTTGCAGGAGGAATTAGTTGCTTCATCATGGTTCTGCTTATCTCATATAAGTTGTTAAACAATAATACCGACGAGTCCTTATTTTAAACCAAACTTTTTTAAAATTATTACAGCGTACATTCAATGACAAAGTTTAGCACCCAGAAAAAAAAAATGAGAGCGAGTCTTTCAGTACTCGCCAGAGATGTGTAGCCTCCAACTTCTAACGAGCAAACTCACGCGTCCACATGTTACATTTAAACTCGAACACTAAGTTTAACGCAGTAATCATTAAAATGATGCCGAGGGTGATACATAAACGTAAATTGTGTTTTACAACTGCATGTCTGGATGTGAATCATACGTGATTTACGCACCCGCTACTAAATTCGCTGCCAGAGCAGCTAAGTCGACTATTGAATAATTTGATTAGCAGACCGAAATTTTAAACTATGTAATTAAACGGCTCCGATAAAAAGCGAAAAGACTTGAAAAAAATACTGAACCCCGGCTTTGTATCTGATTTTCGACAAAGAATTTTTTTTAAGATACGAATAATCTATTAATTAAACAGTTAATACCATAACTCGAACCGACGAGAGCAGCTGTGACGAGTCGCGTCATCCCGGGCCGACCCGACGCCCGAACAGTCGAGAATAGCGTCGCGTGTTCACGCCACACCGCGCGGCGGCCCGCGGAATTCCCCAGGCCGCTCAGCGATGGCTAACGGCGTCGAGGCAGGACGATGCGCGGGGAGCCGTGTAGCGAGGGGAGGAAGGGGTAGCGACGACCCTTGTAATCCGGCTAGGCACGCGTGGCCTGCCACCATTCTGTACCCCAGGTTGAAATAAGCCTTAGTTACAACCGGGTCAATTAATGAGAGAGTAAAAATCTGTTATTTAAAAAATTCTGGGTTTTTTTACTAACCTCCATATGCATTTGGTTGTCAAGAATTTAAAAAAAAATTATTAAACATTAATTTTCTAAATTATTAATTGATGTTGTTACATAAGTTACATAATATATAGAATAATTCATTTGCACTAAATATACACTTCAGTGTCAGCAGTAAGTAAATAAGGAAGATACGGTATTCCCCCTCACCTAGATGCAGGTCTCGGGGGACTCGACTGAGGTCAGACGTTTGAACACCGCCCGGGTGTAGGCGTGTACTCGGTATGGAGAAGTCCCGTTGCAGCACAACAGAGTAATGCAGTGTTAAAAACCAAATAGAAACACAACAGTACCTTTAAGAATCTTATCGTTGAAAGATTTGTGCAATGGGAGTGCATGACTTGATGTAAGCTTTTGGACATACGCCATTGCTAAGCACATGTATATCTGTAGAAGAAAACTACAAAAAAAAACCAAAAGACAAAAACAAAAACACAAATTAAGCAAAAAATTGCTGTTGTCAATAGGATGTAAACACCACATAATATTCCATAACAGGAATATGCTCAACAAACAAAGAAAAACAAAGAAAAATGGACTAACAGAACGAAAATAAAAAGCCACAAATGTTGACAGCAAAAATATATTGAACCCAAAGAAAAAAAGGGGAGCAGATAGAAGTTCCCGAAACGTCGCTTGTTTCTGTTTTGGAAAACTATTGTGTTTGGTTCGTATTTTCGTTTTGTCGTGTTTTTGTCTCGTTTCAACTGTTGTGCTGAATTTATTTTTGGGTTAAATATTTGTGTGCTGTCATCATGTGTGGTTTTTTTTTTCCCGTTATGTTAGTCCATTTTGCTTTGTTTTTCTTTGTTTGTTGAGCATATTCCTGTTATGGAATATTATGTGGTGTTTACATCCTATTGACAACAGCAATTTTTTGCTTAATTTGTGTTTTTGTTTTTGGGTTTTGGGTTTTTTGTAGTTTTCTCCTACAGATATACATGTGCTTAGCAATGGCGTATGTCCAAAAGCTTACATCAAGTCACCTTTCAGAATCGTTAATGTTCAAGGGGTTGAATTTAAATTACAGTGATTCATTCCACTGACCAATTATGTGGGTTTATATAATGTCTTTATGTAATGACGAAGAAAACAGGACTGTAAGCTTTTAATTTTTTTTTTTTTTTTTTTTTTTTGCGCAATAGACCTCCGAATACTCTAATTATCTCGGATGGTTATCACTACATGATAGTTTTGAAAAGCATATTGTGGAACTGTTCCTGCGTTATGCAACTGTATTGCGTATTGCCAATTCCGCAACGGAAAGACAACGGAAAAGCAAGTCTGAATGACGGCGTGTCAAAGCATTCGAGTCGTGGCGAAGTCGCCATGCAAACTTTTAAAGTTTCACGGTCAGATAAAGTTTTAAGAGCCAGGGGGAGGAAAAAAAGCCATTGGGAAAAAAAGGTGGACCGTGAAAAACCGACGTAGACTTGCAGGAAAGGATTTAAACTACGGCGTGGGGGGGGGGGGGGGGGGGTGGTTAGCGCGAGTGGTAAAATGTTGGCGCAAACTTGTGAGATAGGAGGGGGAGGGTGTGGGCTGCCGGGGTGGAGAGCACAACAGGACATGCGTGGACCGGCATTGGAGAAAGAGAATATGAGCTACCCGCCTAGCCACTGTTAACAGGTAAAATATAGACAGTCTGGCTAAACTTTTCATGCCGAAAGGCTTGAATGAAGATAAATGTAAAACTCAAAATGCTGAAATTACAAATTATTCTTACAAATTAATAAAAATTAAAATGTGCCGTAAATTTACTTAAAAATGGCACATACCTTATTTATTTTTTAGTCGAAATAGTGTACTGTCCCATTATTTAAAAAATATACGTATAATTATATCAGTTTGATAAATTTGTAGGATAAACGTGTTGGTTATAATCAACAAATAAAACTACAAATTATGTATAACACCTCAGAGGTGTAAGTAATGAAATACAGTAAAATTTACGGCTACCGTCAGCCACTATGGATCGTAAAACTAGGATAAGAAATGAATTAATAGTCAATAACAAACAGGTATCGCATGGCTTGTCGATTTTTTAATTAAGTTGGTTTTGAAACTTTTTTTTTACTTTGTGTGATGCTGGGATTATCAATGTGTGGTCTCACGTGCAGGAGGCGAGCTGTCTGTCACAGGCGGCGGGCCCCAGGTTACTGCCAAGGACAAACACGGTGCTGGGTGAGTAAGTCTGTTTGTCTTGCACATCAAACAAGTACTTTACTGCAGTCCTGGTTCTACAGCTTTGTGTACTTGCTTTGTGGTCTGACCCTGGCCTGAATAGGGGAAAAGACTTTGTTGTTGAATTTACCTTTTTATAATAATTATTGTATTATATATGGTAGTAATTTTTGTACTATAAGTTTGTATAATTTTTATGTTTAGTGTATTTGTATGTTTAAAGACATCCAGTAATATTTTTGCTATTCAATTGGAACTTTGCCTGGCATTAGTAGGCGGCGGTGTTAGCTGAGGAAAGACATAAAAAAAACTTTGGTGAACTTGTGTGCGATATACGATGGCCCGCGCTAAGTGAAGCTGGGAGTCCGGACGTACAAGATTGATAAAGTGGCGGTGGCGAGCACTGCAATGACTTGCGCTAAGCACTGCCGAGCGACCACACTCGGTGGTGCCAGCATACCTCCGTCTGTAGGAGTATTCTTAGCATATATGACAATCATAAAAAAATGAAGTTTTATATATTAACTAGCTGCAGTACCCAGCGTTGCCCGGGCTGAACACAGGGTGAAGGGGAACTGTTTAGAGATCAGATGTAGTTAGTAATTGTCTTCTTAATTTTAATGTCAAGTGTGCAAAATAATTTATATCACTTTCAGATCCCGACAGACGTTGTTCTGCCAGTTTATAGTTATTTACCTGGTCTGTATGTAATATAGACTCTATAAAGCAATGTAGAAAAAAAAACTGAAAAATATGGGATTACTAATATTGAAAAGATTCCATTATCTATCTAATGCTCGGCATGCATTGCAATGCCTCATTCAGTTTTGTTTTGTAAAATGTTTGAAGTAGTTACACATACACAAATAATCTATCCATGTCTCTAAATATATATTTATCTCTATCTACATTTATAGTCCTATATAGCTATGTATCTCTCTATCTGTATTTATCTCTTTATATTTACATATATACCCCACACTATCTCTATGTATTCTATATGAGGGTACTGATTGCTTCGTTGTTAATATCACACGGGTGTTTTTTACTTGTATGGAAAATTAAGAATGATAAGGCATCTAATGCGTGGCAACAATGTTAATAGGCAATAGGAAATAAACTTCTAACGCCTGCGGTATTGTCAACACACACTTCGTACGTGTACTGCATGTTGTATCTAACCCCCTCCAACGCATTTGATTCTAAATTGGACTTTTAGTAAGGATCCCTAATGTTATTGATAATATAATATAGCCTATAGCAGTTCTCGATAAATGTACTATCCAACACTGAAAGCATTTTTCAAATCGGACCAGTGGTTCCTGAGATTTGCGCGTTCAAACAAACAAACAAACTCTTCAGCTTTATTATATTAATATAGATTTTATTTGAAATAAATAATAATTGCGTCATAAATACGCTAGCTCTATTTGTATGTAAAGTTTAAAGTTTTATCATCTAATTAGTAATGGAGCAAGGTGGCATTAAAAAAAATGTTGAAAACCTTAGAAGGAAATTATTTGTAACTAAACTAGCCCTTGTAAGAGTACATCAGTGTCTTGTAATATTTTTTGCTTATAAAATTACAATAGCAAAGCTTGTATTGTCACCAAATAAACTTTTGCATAATAGCATAGTTAACGACAGTGCAAAAGGTTGCAGAAGTTGCTGCTCATCCTAAAGCACAAACATGACAAACCTGATTTTAACAACAAAAAAATCTATTACTATAGCTTCCCAGAAGCTCACGGCATGCTTTGAAATGATATCTTTCTTATTTTAATTTTTTTTTTTCCATGAACTGATCTTGACCGTACACCATTAAAATATTTTTGTACTGTTACAAGGATAGTCGGAAACTCAGTTGTCAAGAAATAGTTTTTTAAATATACTACAAGAAAGATATTGTAACTTTATAGAACACATGACTTACATTTGCATGTTTGAAATACTATATTTTTCTCTAGCAAGCGTCACACTACAAGAATACTAAAGAAAATTCACGATGGCCTCCCAATTCCGCCAGAGCAACATCGTCAGAATACAAGAGTATCATTTGTAATGGACTTTCCTTGCAAAAGTAATATCATTTTCCTTAATTGTGGTTTCGCGTACCGGAGAGCCAGTTTCCCAGGGATTCCTGGGACCACCGCAAGGGAAGGCCGATATCTTTGTGAATGTACTTCGGGAGTGTCGCATGTTCACAGTCTTGAGTGAGCCCGCTGTCGAAAAGACGCTGAGCTATAACATCAATTTATTTTCAGTTTTGAATTTTTTTTTCCACCAAGTTAACAAAAAAACAAACAAATGGTATTATGAATGCCAGCTCGGTAAAAAAATGTCAAGATTTTTTTATGTGAATAACCCATTCAGGTTTATATTAATGCAAGTTGTTGATATTTAATGTCAATAATATTATTTGAAATATTTTCCTGTAAAACTATCATGATAGCCCTATTGCATTTTGTGTTTCATCTAAAAAAATTAAAATAGATATTTTATTAATTAAACCTCACACATTTTTTTTAATAACAAAGATCACTAGCATGACTTTTTAAATTCTAAAATAATGTAAGTAAACATTTGGGTTGAGCCCCAAGGACAAAATCAGGATTACAACTCAAATAAATTGAAGGAAAAGTTCCTTCACCGATGGTAACGCCAAGAAGAACATGAAAAGAGACACGAGGACAGTAGTGCAGAGAGAGAGAGAGGGAGAAGGCTCTGGTGCTGTGCTGCAGGAGTGAACAGCTCGTGCGACGCGGACACCCTGTGGGCGCGCGTGAGGCTGCAGCAGGGCTTCTCCGGGCTGCTGTACGCCCGCGGCTTCCCTCTGGCGTGCCGCGCGCTGGGCACCGGGGACCTGTGGGCCGGCCTGGCACTGCCCGGCGCCGGCTGCGGCGTCAAGGTGCTCACCGCCGAGGTACTGCAACACTCCTCCCTCCATGCTCTCACATCATCCCTCAACATTCCTCCCTCCGTGCTCTCACATCATCCCTCAACACTCCTCCCTCCGTGCTCTCCCATCATTCCTCAACACTCCACCCTCCATGCTCTCCCATCAACCCTCAACACTCATCCCTCCGTGCTCTCACATCATTCCTCAACACTCCACCCTCCATGCTCTCCCATCATCCCTCAACACTCCTCCCTCCGTGCTCTCCCATCATTCCTCAACACTCCACCCTCCATGCTCTCCCATCATCCCTCAACACTCCTCCCTCCGTGCTCTCCCATCATTCCTCAACACTCCACCCTCCATGCTCTCCCATCAACCCTCAACACTCATCCCTCCGTGCTCTCACATCATCCCTCAACACTCCTCCCTCCGTGCTCTCACATCATCCCTCAACACTCCTCCCTCTGTGCTCTCACATCATCCCTCAACATTCCTCCCTCCGTGCTCTCACATCATCCCTTTACACTCCTCCCTCCGTGCTCTCACATCATTCCTCAACACTCCACCCTCCATGCTCTCCCATCAAACCTCAACACTCCTCCCTACGTGCTCTCCCATCATCCCTCAACACTCCTCCCTCCGTGCTCTCACATCATCCCTCAATACTCCTCCCTCCGTGCTCTCCCATCATCCCTCAACACTCCTCCCTCCGTGCTCTCCCATCACCCTCAACACTCCACCCTCCGTGCTCACCCATCAACCCTCAACACTCCTCCCTCCGTGCTCTCACATCATCCCTCAACACTCCACCCTCCATGCTCTCACATCATCCCTCAACACTCCTCCCTCCGTGCTCTCACATCATCCCTCAACATTCCTCCCTCCGTGCTCTCACATCATCCCTCAACACTCCTCCCTCCGTGCTCTCACATCATCCCTCAACACTCCTCCCTCCGTGCTCTCACATCATCCTCAACACTCCTCCCTCCGTGCTCTCACATCATCCCTCAACACTCCTCCCTCCGTGCTCTCTCATCATCCCTCAACACTCCTCCCTCCGTGCTCTCACATCATCCTCAACACTCCACCCTCCGTGCTCTCACATCATCCCTCAACACTCCTCCCTCCGTGCTCTCCCATCATTCCTCAACACTCCACCCTCCATGCTCTCCCATCAACCCTCAACACTCCTCCCTACGTGCTCTCCCATCATCCCTCAACACTCCTCCCTCCGTGCTCTCACATCATCCCTCAATACTCCTCCCTCCGTGCTCTCCCATCATCCATCAACACTCCTCCCTCCGTGCTCTCCCATCACCCTCAACACTCCACCCTCCATGCTCACCCATCAACCCTCAACACTCCTCCCTCCGTGCTCTCACATCATCCCTCAACACTCCACCCTCCATGCTCTCCCATCAACCCTCAACACTCCTCCCTCCGTGCTCTCACATCATCCTCAACACTCCTCCCTCCGTGCTCTCACATCATCCCTCAACACTCCTCCCTCCGTGCTCTCACATCATCCCTCAACACTCCTCCCTCCGTTTTCTCCCATCATTCCTCAACACTCCACCCTCCATGCTCTCCCATCAACCCTCAACACTCCTCACTCCGTGCTCTCACATCATCCTCAACACTCCTCCCTCCGTGCTCTCACATCATCCCTCAACACTCCTCCCTCCGTGCTCTCTCATCATCCCTCAACACTCCTCCCTCCGTGCTCTCACATCATCCTCAACACTCCACCCTCCGTGCTCTCACATCATCCCTCAACACTCCTCCCTCCGTGCTCTCCCATCATTCCTCAACACTCCACCCTCCATGCTCTCCCATCAACCCTCAACACTCCTCCCTACGTGCTCTCCCATCATCCCTCAACACTCCTCCCTCCGTGCTCTCACATCATCCCTCAATACTCCTCCCTCCGTGCTCTCCCATCATCCCTCAACACTCCTCCCTCCGTGCTCTCCCATCATCCTCAACACTCCACCCTCCATGCTCTCCCATCAACCCTCAACACTCCTCCCTCCGTGCTCTCACATCATCCCTCAACACTCCTCCCTCCGTGCTCTCACATCATCCCTCAATACTCCTCCCTCCGTGCTCTCACATCATTCCTCAACACTCCACCCTCCATGCTCTCCCATCAACCCTCAACACTCCTCCCTCCGAGCTCTCACATCATCCCTCAACACTCCTCCCTCCGTGCTCTCACATCATCCCTCAACACTCCTCCCTCCGTGCTGTCACATCATCCCTCAACACTCCTTCCTCCGTGCTCTCACATCATCCCTCAACATTACTCCCTCCGTGCTCTCACATCATCCCTCAACACTCCTCCCTCTGTGCTCTCCCATCATCCTCAACACTCCTCCCTCCGTGCTCTCACATCATCCCTCAACACACCTCCCTCCGTGCTCTCCCATCACTCTCAACACTCCACCCTCCGTGCTCACCCATCAACCCTCAACACTCCTCCCTCCATGCTCTCTCATCATCCCACAACACTCCTCCCTCCGTACTCTCACATCATCCCTCAACACTCCTCCCTCCGTGCTCTCACATCATCCCTCAACACTCCTCCCTCCGTGCTCTCCCATCACCCTCAACACTCCACCCTCCGTGCTCACCCATCAACCCTCAACACTCCTCCCTCCATGCTCTCTCATCATCCCACAACACTCCTCCCTCCGTGCTCTCACATCATCCCTCAACACTCCTCCCTCCGTGCTCTCACATCATCCCTCAACACTCCTCCCTCCGTGCTCTCCCATCATCCCTCAACACTCCTCCCTCCGTGCTCTCACATCATCCCACAATACTCCTCCCTCCGTGCTCTCCCATCATCCTTCAACACTCCTCCCTCCGTGCTCTCCCATCATCCCTCAACACTCCACCCTCCATGCTCTCCCATCAACCCTCAACACTCCTCCCTCCGTGCTCTCACATCATCCATCAACACTCCTCCCTCCGTGCTCTCCCATCATCCCTCAACACTCCTCCCTCCGTGCTCTCACATCATCCCTCAACACTCCTCCCTCCGTGCTCTCACATCATCCCTCAATACTCCTCCCTCCATGCTATCACATCTTCCCTCAACACTCCTCCCTCCGTGCTCTCCCATCAACCCTCAACACTCCTCCCTCCATGCTCTCACATCATCCCTCAACACTCCTCCCTCCGTGCTCTCACATCATCCCTCAAAACTCCTCCCTCCGTGCTCTCCCATCATCCCTCAACACTCCTCCCTCCAAGCTCTTACATCATCCCTCAACACTCCTCCCTCCGTGCACTCCCATCATCCATCAACACTCCTCCCTCTGTGCTCACCCATCATTCCTCAACACTCTTTCCTTCGTAATCTCATATCAACCCTCAATACTCGTTCCTCCCGTGATCTCCCATCATCCCTCAAACCTCCTCCCACCGTGCACTCCCATCATCCCTCAACACTCTTTCCTTCGTGATCTCCCATCATTCCTCATCACTCCTCCCTACGTGTTCTCCCATCATCCCTCAACACTCCTCCCTCTGTGCTCTCCCATCAACCCTCAACACTGCTCCCTCCATGCTCTCACATCAACACTCAACACTCCTCTCTCCGTGCTCTCCCTTCATCCCTCAACACTCCTCCCTCCGTGCTCTCACATCATCCCTCACCACTCCTCCCTCCTGTGCTCTCCCATCATCCCTCAACACTCTTTCTTTCGTGATCTCACATCAACCCTCATTACTGCTCCCTCCCATGCTCTCCCATCAACCTTCAACACTACTCCTCTGTGCTCACCTACCAACCATTAACAATCCTCCCTCCCATGCTCTCCCATCATCCCTCAACACTCTTTCCTTCGTGAACTCAAATGAACCCTTAAAACTCCTCCCTCCAGTGCTCTCTCATCATCCCTGAACATTCTTTCCTTCGTGATCTGTAATCAACCCTCAACACTCCTCCCTCCCATGCTCTTCCATTATCCCTCAACACTTTACTTCGTGATCTCACATAAACCCTCAAAATTCCTCCCTCCGTGCTCTCCGATCATCCCTCAACAATCTTTCCTTCGTGAACTCACATCAACCCTCAACAATCGTCCCTCCCGTGCTCTCCCATCATCCCTCTACACTCCTCCCTACGTGCTCTCCCATCATCCCTCAACACTCCTCCCTCTGTGCTCTCCCATCAACCCTTAACACTGCTCCCTCCATGCTCTCACATCAACACTCAACACTCCTCCCTCCGTGCTCTCACTTCATCCCTCAACACTCCTCCCTCCGTGCTCTCACATCATCCCTCACCACTCCTCCCTCCTGTGCTCTCCCATCATCCCTCAACACTCTTTCTTTCGTGATCTCACATCAACCCTCATTACTGCTCCCACCCAAGCTCTCCCATCAACCTTCAACACTACTCCTCTGTGCTCACCTACCAACCATTAACAATCCTCCCTCCCATGCTCTCCCATCATCCCTCAACACTCTTTCCTTCGTGAACTCAAATGAACCCTTAAAACTCCTCCCTCCAGTGCTCGCCCATCATCCCTGAACATTCTTTCCTTCATGATCTGTAATCAACCCTCAACACTCCTCCCTCCCATGCTCTCCCATTATCCCTCAACACTTTACTTCGTGATCTCACATAAACCCTCAAAATTCCTCCCTCCGTGCTCTCCCATCATCCCTCAACACTCCTCCCTCCGTACTCTCACATCATCCCTCAACACTCCTCCCTCCGTGCACTCCCATCAACCCTCAATACTCCTCCCTCCATGCTCTCACATCATCCCTCAACACTCCTCTCTCCGTGCTATCCCATCAACCCTCAACACTCCTCCCTCCATGCTCTCACATCATCCTTCAACACTCCTCCCTCCGTGCTCTACCATCAACCCTCAACACTCCTTTTTCCGTGCTCTCACATCATCCCTCAACACTCCTCCCTCCGTGCTCTCCCATCAACCCTCAACACTCCTCCCTCCATGCTCTCACATCATCCCTCAACACTCCTCCCTCCGTGCTCTCCCATCAACCCTCAACACTCCTCCCTCCATGCTCTCACATCATCCCTCAACACTCCTCCCTCCATGCTCTCACATCATCCTTCAACACTCCTCCCTCCGTGCTCTCCCATCAACTCTCAACACTCCTCCCTCCGTGCTCTCACATCATCCCTCAACACTCCTCCCTCCGTGCTCTCACATCATCCCTATACACTCCTCCCTACATGCTCTCCCATCATCCCTCAACACTCCTCCCTCCGTGCTCTCACATCATCCCTCAACACTCCTCCCTCCGTGCTCTCCCATCAACCCTCAACACTCCTCCCTCCATGCTCTCACATCATCCCTCAACACTCCTCCCTCTGTGCTCTCCCATCAACCCTCAACACTCCTCCCTCCATGCTCTCACATCAACACTCAACACTCCTCCCTCCGTGCTCTCCCTTCATCCCTCAACACTCCTCCCTCTGTGCTCTCACATCATCCCTCACCACTCCTCCCTCCTGTGCTCTCCCATCATCCCTCAACACTCTTTCTTTCGTGATCTCACATCAACCCTCATTACTGCTCCCTCCCATGCTCTCCCATCAACCTTCAACACTACTCCTCTGTGCTCACCTACCAACCATTAACAATCCTCCCTCCCATGCTCTCCCATCATCCCTCAACACTCTTTCCTTCGTGAACTCAAATGAACCCTTAAAACTCCTCCCTCCAGTGCTCTCCCATCATCCCTGAACATTCTTTCCTTCGTGATCTGTAATCAACCCTCAACACTCCTCCCTCCCATGCTCTCCCATTATCCCTCAACACTTTACTTCGTGATCTCACATAAACCCTAAAAAATCCTCCCTCCGTGCTCTCCGATCATCCCTCAACAATCTTTCCTTCGTGAACTCACATCAACCCTCAACAATCGTCCCTCCCGTGCTCTCCCAATATCCCTCAACACTCTTTCCTTCGTGATATCACACCAACCCTCAACACTCCCACCTCCCGTGCTCACCCATCACCCCTCAACACTCCACCCTCCGTGCTCACCCATCAACCCTCAACACTCCTCCCTCCATTCTCTCTCATCATCCTCAACACTCCTCCCTCCGTGCTCTCACATCATCCCTCAACACTCCTCCCTCCGTGCTCTCACATCATCCCACAATACTCCTCCCTCCGTGCACTCCCATCAACCCTCAACACTCCTTCCTCCGTGCTCTCACATCATCCCTCAAAACTCCTCCCTCCGTGCTCTCACATCATCCCTCAACACTCCTCCCTCCGTGCTCACCCATCATCCCTCAAAACTCCTCCCTCCGTGCTCTCCCATCATTCCTCAATACTCCACCCTCCATGCTCTCCCATCAACCCTCAACACTCCTCCCTCCGTGCTCTCACATCATCCTCAACACTCCTCCCTCCGTGCTCTCACATCATCCCTCAACACTCCTCCCTCCGTGCTCTCTCATCATCCCTCAACACTCCTCCCTCCGTGCTCTCACATCATCCCTCAATACTCCTCCCTCCGTGCTCTCCCATCATCCCTCAACACTCCTCCCTCCTTGCTCTCCCATCATCCTCAACACTCCACCCTCCATGCTCTCCCATCAACCCTCAACACTCCTCCCTCCGTGCTCTCACATCATCCTCAACACTCCTCCCTCCGTGCTCTCACATCATCCCTCAACACTCCTCCCTCCGTGCTCTCCCATCATTCCTCAACACTCCACCCTCCATGCTCTCCCATCAACCCTCAACACTCCTCCCTCCGTGCTCTCAGATCATCCTCAACACTCCTTCCTCCGTGCACTCACATCATCCCTCAACACTCCTCCCTCCGTGCTCTCTCATCATCCCTCAACACTCCTCCCTCCGTGCTCTCACATCATCCTCAACACTCCACCCTCCGTGCTCTCACATCATCCATCAACACTCCTCCCTCCGTGCTTTCCCATCATTCCTCAACACTCCACCCTCCATGCTCTCCCATCAACCCTCAACACTCCTCCCTACGTGCTCTCCCATCATCCCTCAACACTCCTCCCTCCGTGCTCTCACATCATCCCTCAATACTCCTCCCTCCGTTCTCTCCCATCATTCTTCAACACTCCTCCCTCCGTGCTCTCCCATCATCCCTCAACACTCCTCCCTCCGTGCTCACCCATCATCCCTCAACACTCCTTTCTCCGTGCTCTCCCATCATTCCTCAACACTCCACCCTCCATGCTCTCCCATCAACCCTCAACACTCCTCCATCCGTGCTCTCACATCATCCTCAACACTCCTCCCTCCGTGCTCTCACATCATCCTCAACACTCCTCCCTCCGTGCTCTCACATCATCCCTCAACACTCCTCCCTCCGTGCTCTTCCATCATTCCTCAACACTCCACCCTCCATGCTCTCCCATCAACCCTCTACACTCCTCCCTCCATGCTCTCACATCATCCTCAACACTCCTTCCTCCGTGCTCTCACATCATCCCTCAAAACTCCTCCCTCCGTGCTCTCTCATCATCCCTCAACACTCCTCCCTCCGTGCTCTCACATCATCCTCAACACTCCACCCTCCGTGCTCTCACATCATCCATCAACACTCCTCCCTCCGTGCTCTCCCATCATTCCTCAACACTCCACCCTCCATGCTCTCCCATCAACCCTCAACACTCCTCCCTACGTGCTCTCCCATCATCCCTCAACACTCCTCCCTCCGTGCTCTCACATCATCCCTCAATACTCCTCCCTCCGTGCTCTCCCATCACCCTCAACACTCCTCCCTCCGTGCTCTCCCATCACCCTCAACACTCCACCCTCCGTGCTCACCCATCAACCCTCAACACTCCTCCCTCCGTGCTCTCAACTCATCCCTCAACACTCCTCCCTCCGTGCTCTCACATCATCCCTCAATACTCCTCCCTCCGTGCTCTCCCATCATCCCTCAACACTCCTCCCTCCGTGCTCTCCCATCATCCCTCAACACTCCACCCTCCATGCTCTCCCATCATCCCTCAACACTCCTCCCTCCGTGCTCACCCATCAACCCTCAACACTCCTCCCTCCATGCTCTCTCATCATCCCACAACACTCCTCCCTCCGTGCTCTCACATCATCCCTCAACACTCCTCCCTCCGTGCTCTCACATCAACCCTCAACACTCCTCCCTCCGTGCTCTCACATCATCCCACAATACTCCTCCCTCCGTGCTCTCCCATCATCCTTCAACACTCCTTCCTCCGTGCTCTCCCATCATCCCTCAACACTCCATCCTCCATGCTCTCCCATCATCCCTCAACACTCCTCCCTCCGTGCTCTCACATCATCCATCAACACTCCTCCCTACGTGCTCTCCCATCATCCCTCAACACTCCTCCCTCCGTGCTCTCCCATCATCCCTCAACACTCCACCCTCCATGCTCTCCCATCATCCCTCAACACTCCTCCCTCCGTGCTCTCACATCATCCCTCACCACTCCTCCCTCCTGTGCTCTCCGATCATCCCTCAACAATCTTTCCTTCGTGAACTCACATCAACCCTCAACAATCGTCCCTCCCGTGCTCTCCCATCATCCCTCTACACTCCTCCCTACGTGCTCTCCCATCATCCCTCAACACTCCTCCCTCTGTGCTCTCCCATCAACCCTTAACACTGCTCCCTCCATGCTCTCACATCAACACTCAACACTCCTCCCTCCGTGCTCTCACTTCATCCCTCAACACTCCTCCCTCCGTGCTCTCACATCATCCCTCACCACTCCTTCTTCCTGTGCTCTCCCATCATCCCTCAACACTCTTTCTTTCGTGATCTCACATCAACCCTCATTACTGCTCCCACCCAAGCTCTCCCATCAACCTTCAACACTACTCCTCTGTGCTCACCTACCAACCATTAACAATCCTCCCTCCCATGCTCTCCCATCATCCCTCAACACTCTTTCCTTCGTGAACTCAAATGAACCCTTAAAACTCCTCCCTCCAGTGCTCGCCCATCATCCCTGAACATTCTTTCCTTCATGATCTGTAATCAACCCTCAACACTCCTCCCTCCCATGCTCTCCCATTATCCCTCAACACTTTACTTCGTGATCTCACATAAACCCTCAAAATTCCTCCCTCCGTGCTCTCCCATCATCCCTCAACACTCCTCCCTCCGTACTCTCACATCATCCCTCAACACTCCTCCCTCCGTGCACTCCCATCAACCCTCAATACTCCTCCCTCCATGCTCTCACATCATCCCTCAACACTCCTCCCTCCGTGCTATCCCATCAACCCTCAACACTCCTCCCTCCATGCTCTCACATCATCCTTCAACACTCCTCCCTCCGTGCTCTACCATCAACCCTCAACACTCCTTTTTCCGTGCTCTCACATCATCCCTCAACACTCCTCCCTCCGTGCTCTCCCATCAACCCTCAACACTCCTCCCTCCATGCTCTCACATCATCCCTCAACACTCCTCCCTCCGTGCTCTCCCATCAACCCTCAACACTCCTCCCTCCATGCTCTCACATCATCCCTCAACACTCCTCCCTCCATGCTCTCACATCATCCTTCAACACTCCTCCCTCCGTGCTCTCCCATCAACTCTCAACACTCCTCCCTCCGTGCTCTCACATCATCCCTCAACACTCCTCCCTCCGTGCTCTCACATCATCCCTATACACTCCTCCCTACATGCTCTCCCATCATCCCTCAACACTCCTCCCTCCGTGCTCTCACATCATCCCTCAACACTCCTCCCTCCGTGCTCTCCCATCAACCCTCAACACTCCTCCCTCCATGCTCTCACATCATCCCTCAACACTCCTCCCTCTGTGCTCTCCCATCAACCCTCAACACTCCTCCCTCCATGCTCTCACATCAACACTCAACACTCCTCCCTCCGTGCTCTCCCTTCATCCCTCAACACTCCTCCCTCTGTGCTCTCACATCATCCCTCACCACTCCTCCCTCCTGTGCTCTCCCATCATCCCTCAACACTCTTTCTTTCGTGATCTCACATCAACCCTCATTACTGCTCCCTCCCATGCTCTCCCATCAACCTTCAACACTACTCCTCTGTGCTCACCTACCAACCATTAACAATCCTCCCTCCCATGCTCTCCCATCATCCCTCAACACTCTTTCCTTCGTGAACTCAAATGAACCCTTAAAACTCCTCCCTCCAGTGCTCTCCCATCATCCCTGAACATTCTTTCCTTCGTGATCTGTAATCAACCCTCAACACTCCTCCCTCCCATGCTCTCCCATTATCCCTCAACACTTTACTTCGTGATCTCACATAAACCCTAAAAAATCCTCCCTCCGTGCTCTCCGATCATCCCTCAACAATCTTTCCTTCGTGAACTCACATCAACCCTCAACAATCGTCCCTCCCGTGCTCTCCCAATATCCCTCAACACTCTTTCCTTCGTGATATCACACCAACCCTCAACACTCCCACCTCCCGTGCTCACCCATCACCCCTCAACACTCCACCCTCCGTGCTCACCCATCAACCCTCAACACTCCTCCCTCCATTCTCTCTCATCATCCTCAACACTCCTCCCTCCGTGCTCTCACATCATCCCTCAACACTCCTCCCTCCGTGCTCTCACATCATCCCACAATACTCCTCCCTCCGTGCACTCCCATCAACCCTCAACACTCCTTCCTCCGTGCTCTCACATCATCCCTCAAAACTCCTCCCTCCGTGCTCTCACATCATCCCTCAACACTCCTCCCTCCGTGCTCACCCATCATCCCTCAAAACTCCTCCCTCCGTGCTCTCCCATCATTCCTCAATACTCCACCCTCCATGCTCTCCCATCAACCCTCAACACTCCTCCCTCCGTGCTCTCACATCATCCTCAACACTCATCCCTCCGTGCTCTCACATCATCCCTCAACACTCCTCCCTCCGTGCTCTCTCATCATCCCTCAACACTCCTCCCTCCGTGCTCTCACATCATCCCTCAATACTCCTCCCTCCGTGCTCTCCCATCATCCCTCAACACTCCTCCCTCCTTGCTCTCCCATCATCCTCAACACTCCACCCTCCATGCTCTCCCATCAACCCTCAACACTCCTCCCTCCGTGCTCTCACATCATCCTCAACACTCCTCCCTCCGTGCTCTCACATCATCCCTCAACACTCCTCCCTCCGTGCTCTCCCATCATTCCTCAACACTCCACCCTCCATGCTCTCCCATCAACCCTCAACACTCCTCCCTCCGTGCTCTCAGATCATCCTCAACACTCCTTCCTCCGTGCACTCACATCATCCCTCAACACTCCTCCCTCCGTGCTCTCTCATCATCCCTCAACACTCCTCCCTCCGTGCTCTCACATCATCCTCAACACTCCACTCTCCGTGCTCTCACATCATCCATCAACACTCCTCCCTCCGTGCTTTCCCATCATTCCTCAACACTCCACCCTCCATGCTCTCCCATCAACCCTCAACACTCCTCCCTACGTGCTCTCCCATCATCCCTCAACACTCCTCCCTCCGTGCTCTCACATCATCCCTCAATACTCCTCCCTCCGTTCTCTCCCATCATTCTTCAACACTCCTCCCTCCGTGCTCTCCCATCATCCCTCAACACTCCTCCCTCCGTGCTCACCCATCATCCCTCAACACTCCTTTCTCCGTGCTCTCCCATCATTCCTCAACACTCCACCCTCCATGCTCTCCCATCAACCCTCAACACTCCTCCATCCGTGCTCTCACATCATCCTCAACACTCCTCCCTCCGTGCTCTCACATCATCCTCAACACTCCTCCCTCCGTGCTCTCACATCATCCCTCAACACTCCTCCCTCCGTGCTCTTCCATCATTCCTCAACACTCCACCCTCCATGCTCTCCCATCAACCCTCTACACTCCTCCCTCCATGCTCTCACATCATCCTCAACACTCCTTCCTCCGTGCTCTCACATCATCCCTCAACACTCCTCCCTCCGTGCTCTCTCATCATCCCTCAACACTCCTCCCTCCGTGCTCTCACATCATCCTCAACACTCCACCCTCCGTGCTCTCACATCATCCATCAACACTCCTCCCTCCGTGCTCTCCCATCATTCCTCAACACTCCACCCTCCATGCTCTCCCATCAACCCTCAACACTCCTCCCTACGTGCTCTCCCATCATCCCTCAACACTCCTCCCTCCGTGCTCTCACATCATCCCTCAATACTCCTCCCTCCGTGCTCTCCCATCACCCTCAACACTCCTCCCTCCGTGCTCTCCCATCACCCTCAACACTCCACCCTCCGTGCTCACCCATCAACCCTCAACACTCCTCCCTCCGTGCTCTCAACTCATCCCTCAACACTCCTCCCTCCGTGCTCTCACATCATCCCTCAATACTCCTCCCTCCGTGCTCTCCCATCATCCCTCAACACTCCTCCCTCCGTGCTCTCCCATCATCCCTCAACACTCCACCCTCCATGCTCTCCCATCATCCCTCAACACTCCTCCCTCCGTGCTCACCCATCAACCCTCAACACTCCTCCCTCCATGCTCTCTCATCATCCCACAACACTCCTCCCTCCGTGCTCTCACATCATCCCTCAACACTCCTCCCTCCGTGCTCTCACATCAACCCTCAACACTCCTCCCTCCGTGCTCTCACATCATCCCACAATACTCCTCCCTCCGTGCTCTCCCATCATCCTTCAACACTCCTTCCTCCGTGCTCTCCCATCATCCCTCAACACTCCACCCTCCATGCTCTCCCATCATCCCTCAACACTCCTCCCTCCGTGCTCTCACATCATCCATCAACACTCCTCCCTACGTGCTCTCCCATCATCCCTCAACACTCCTCCCTCCGTGCTCTCCCATCATCCCTCAACACTCCACCCTCCATGCTCTCCCATCATCCCTCAACACTCCTCCCTCCGTGCTCTCACATCATCCATCAACACTCCTCCCTCCGTGCTCTCCCATCACCCTCAACACTCCACTCTCCGTGCTCACCCATCAACCCTCAACAATCCTCCCTCCATGCTCTCTCATCATCCCACAACACTCCACCCTCCGTGCTCACCCATCAACCCTTAACACTCCTCCCTCCGTGCTCTCACATCATCCCTCAACATTACTCCCTCCGTGCTCTCACATCATCCCTCAACACTCCTCCCTCTGTGCTCTCCCATCATCCTCAACACTCCTCCCTCCGTACTCTCACATTATCCCTCAACACACCTCCCTCCGTGCTCTCCCATCAACCCTCAACACTCCTCCCTACGTGCTCTCCCATCATCCCTCAACACTCCTCCCTCCGTGCTCTCACATCATCCCTCAATACTCCTCCCTCCGTGCTCTCCCATCATCCTTCAACACTCCTCCCTCCGTGCTCTCCCATCATCCCTCAACACTCCTCCCTCCGTGCTCACCCATCATCCCTCAACACTCCTCCCTCCGTGCTCACCCATCATCCCTCAACACTCCTTTCTCCGTGCTCTCCCATCATTCCTCAACACTCCACCCTCCATGCTCTCCCATCAACTCTCAACACTCCTCCCTCCGTGCTCTCCCATCATTCCTCAACACTCCACCCTCCATGCTCTCCCATCAACCCTCAACACTCCTCCCTCCATGCTCTCACATCATCCTCAACACTCCTTCCTCCGTGCTCTCACATCATCCCTCAACACTCCTCCCTCCGTGCTCTCTCATCATCCCTCAACACTCCTCCCTCCGTGCTCTCACATCATCCTCAACACTCCACCCTCCGTGCTCTCACATCATCCATCAACACTCCTCCCTCCGTGCTCTCCCATCATTCCTCAACACTCCACCCTCCATGCTCTCCCATCAACCCTCAAAACTCCTCCCTACGTGCTCTCCCATCATCCCTCAACACTCCTCCCTCCGTGCTCTCACATCATCCCTCAATACTCCTCCCTCCGTGCTCTCCCATCACCCTCAACACTCCTCCCTCCGTGCTCTCCCATCACCCTCAACACTCCTCCCTCCGTGCTCTCCCATCACCCTCAACACTCCACCCTCCGTGCTCACCCATCAACCCTCAACACTCCTCCCTCCGTGCTCTCAACTCATCCCTCAACACTCCTCCCTCCGTGCTCTCACATCATCCCTCAATACTCCTCCCTCCGTGCTCTCCCATCATCCCTCAACACTCCTCCCTCCGTGCTCTCCCATCATCCCTCAACACTCCACCCTCCATGCTCTCCCATCATCCCTCAACACTCCTCCCTCCGTGCTCACCCATCAACCCTCAACACTCCTCCCTCCATGCTCTCTCATCATCCCACAACACTCCTCCCTCCGTGCTCTCACATCATCCCTCAACACTCCTCCCTCCGTTATCTCACATCAACCCTCAACACTCCTCCCTCCGTGCTCTCACATCATCCCACAATACTCCTCCCTCCGTGCTCTCCCATCATCCTTCAACACTCCTTCCTCCGTGCTCTCCCATCATCCCTCAACACTCCACCCTCCATGCTCTCCCATCATCCCTCAACACTCCTCCCTCCGTGCTCTCACATCATCCATCAACACTCCTCCCTACGTGCTCTCCCATCATCCCTCAACACTCCTCCCTCCGTGCTCTCCCATCATCCCTCAACACTCCACCCTCCATGCTCTCCCATCATCCCTCAACACTCCTCCCTCCGTGCTCTCACATCATCCATCAACACTCCTCCCTCCGTGCTCTCCCATCACCCTCAACACTCCACTCTCCGTGCTCACCCATCAACCCTCAACAATCCTCCCTCCTTGCTCTCTCATCATCCCACAACACTCCACCCTCCGTGCTCACCCATCAACCCTTAACACTCCTCCCTCCGTGCTCTCACATCATCCCTCAACATTACTCCCTCCGTGCTCTCACATCATCCCTCAACACTCCTCCCTCTGTGCTCTCCCATCATCCTCAACACTCCTCCCTCCGTACTCTCACATTATCCCTCAACACACCTCCCTCCGTGCTCTCCCATCAACCCTCAACACTCCTCCCTACGTGCTCTCCCATCATCCCTCAACACTCCTCCCTCCGTGCTCTCACATCATCCCTCAATACTCCTCCCTCCGTGCTCTCCCATCATCCTTCAACACTCCTCCCTCCGTGCTCTCCCATCATCCCTCAACACTCCTCCCTCCGTGCTCACCCATCATCCCTCAACACTCCTTTCTCCGTGCTCTCCCATCATTCCTCAACACTCCACCCTCCATGCTCTCCCATCAACCCTCAACACTCCTCCATCCGTGCTCTCACATCATCCTCAACACTCCTCCCTCCGTGCTCTCACATCATCCTCAACACTCCTCCCTCCGTGCTCTCACATCATCCCTCAACACTCCTCCCTCCGTGCTCTCCCATCATTCCTCAACACTCCACCCTCCATGCTCTCCCATCAACCCTCAACACTCCTCCCTCCATGCTCTCACATCATCCTCAACACTCCTTCCTCCGTGCTCTCACATCATCCCTCAACACTCCTCCCTCCGTGCTCTCTCATCATCCCTCAACACTCCTCCCTCCGTGCTCTCACATCATCCTCAACACTCCACCCTCCGTGCTCTCACATCATCCATCAACACTCCTCCCTCCGTGCTCTCCCATCATTCCTCAACACTCCACCCTCCATGCTCTCCCATCAACCCTCAACACTCCTCCCTACGTGCTCTCCCATCATCCCTCAACACTCCTCCCTCCGTGCTCTCACATCATCCCTCAATACTCCTCCCTCCGTGCTCTCCCATCACCCTCAACACTCCTCCCTCCGTGCTCTCCCATCACCCTCAACACTCCACCCTCCGTGCTCACCCATCAACCCTCAACACTCCTCCCTCCGTGCTCTCAACTTATCCCTCAACACTCCTCCCTCCGTGCTCTCACATCATCCCTCAATACTCCTCCCTCCGTGCTCTCCCATCATCCCTCAACACTCCTCCCTCCGTGCTCTCCCATCATCCCTCAACACTCCACCCTCCATGCTCTCCCATCATCCCTCAACACTCCTCCCTCCGTGCTCACCCATCAACCCTCAACACTCCTCCCTTCATGCTCTCTCATCATCCCACAACACTCCTCCCTCCGTGCTCTCACATCATCCCTCAACACTCCTCCCTCCGTGCTCTCACATCAACCCTCAACACTCCTCCCTCCGTGCTCTCACATCATCCCACAATACTCCTCCCTCCGTGCTCTCCCATCATCCTTCAACACTCCTTCCTCCGTGCTCTCCCATCATCCCTCAACACTCCACCCTCCATGCTCTCCCATCATCCCTCAACACTCCTCCCTCCGTGCTCTCACATCATCCATCAACACTCCTCCCTACGTGCTCTCCCATCATCCCTCAACACTCCTCCCTCCGTGCTCTCCCATCATCCCTCAACACTCCACCCTCCATGCTCTCCCATCATCCCTCAACACTCCTCCCTCCGTGCTCTCACATCATCCATCAACACTCCTCCCTCCGTGCTCTCCCATCACCCTCAACACTCCACTCTCCGTGCTCACCCATCAACCCTCAACAATCCTCCCTCCATGCTCTCTCATCATCCCACAACACTCCACCCTCCATGCTCACCCATCAACCCTTCACACTCCTCCCTCCGTGCTCTCACATCATCCCTCAACATTACTCCCTCCATGCTCTCACATCAACCCTCAACACTCCTCCCTCCATGCTCTCACATCATCCCTCAACACTCCTCCCTCCGTGCTCTCACATCATCCCTCAAAACTCCTCCCTCCGTGCTCTCCCATCATCCCTCAACACTCCTCCCTCCAAGCTCTTACATCATCCCTCAACACTCCTCCCTCCGTGCACTCCCATCATCCATCAACACTCCTCCCTCTGTGCTCACCCATCATTCCTCAACACTCTTTCCTTCGTAATCTCATATCAACCCTCAATACTCGTTCCTCCCGTGATCTCCCATCATCCCTCAAACCTCCTCCCACCGTGCACTCCCATCATCCCTCAACACTCTTTCCTTCGTGATCTCCCATCATTCCTCATCACTCCTCCCTACGTGTTCTCCCATCATCCCTCAACACTCCTCCCTCTGTGCTCTCCCATCAACCCTCAACACTGCTCCCTCCATGCTCTCACATCAACACTCAACACTCCTCTCTCCGTGCTCTCCCTTCATCCCTCAACACTCCTCCCTCCGTGCTCTCACATCATCCCTCACCACTCCTCCCTCCTGTGCTCTCCCATCATCCCTCAACACTCTTTCTTTCGTGATCTCACATCAACCCTCATTACTGCTCCCTCCCATGCTCTCCCATCAACCTTCAACACTACTCCTCTGTGCTCACCTACCAACCATTAACAATCCTCCCTCCCATGCTCTCCCATCATCCCTCAACACTCTTTCCTTCGTGAACTCAAATGAACCCTTAAAACTCCTCCCTCCATGCTCTCTCATCATCCCACAACACTCCTCCCTCCGTGCTCTCACATCATCCCTCAACACTCCTCCCTCCGTTATCTCACATCAACCCTCAACACTCCTCCCTCCGTGCTCTCACATCATCCCACAATACTCCTCCCTCCGTGCTCTCCCATCATCCTTCAACACTCCTTCCTCCGTGCTCTCCCATCATCCCTCAACACTCCACCCTCCATGCTCTCCCATCATCCCTCAACACTCCTCCCTCCGTGCTCTCACATCATCCATCAACACTCCTCCCTACGTGCTCTCCCATCATCCCTCAACACTCCTCCCTCCGTGCTCTCCCATCATCCCTCAACACTCCACCCTCCATGCTCTCCCATCATCCCTCAACACTCCTCCCTCCGTGCTCTCACATCATCCATCAACACTCCTCCCTCCGTGCTCTCCCATCACCCTCAACACTCCACTCTCCGTGCTCACCCATCAACCCTCAACAATCCTCCCTCCTTGCTCTCTCATCATCCCACAACACTCCACCCTCCGTGCTCACCCATCAACCCTTAACACTCCTCCCTCCGTGCTCTCACATCATCCCTCAACATTACTCCCTCCGTGCTCTCACATCATCCCTCAACACTCCTCCCTCTGTGCTCTCCCATCATCCTCAACACTCCTCCCTCCGTACTCTCACATTATCCCTCAACACACCTCCCTCCGTGCTCTCCCATCAACCCTCAACACTCCTCCCTACGTGCTCTCCCATCATCCCTCAACACTCCTCCCTCCGTGCTCTCACATCATCCCTCAATACTCCTCCCTCCGTGCTCTCCCATCATCCTTCAACACTCCTCCCTCCGTGCTCTCCCATCATCCCTCAACACTCCTCCCTCCGTGCTCACCCATCATCCCTCAACACTCCTTTCTCCGTGCTCTCCCATCATTCCTCAACACTCCACCCTCCATGCTCTCCCATCAACCCTCAACACTCCTCCATCCGTGCTCTCACATCATCCTCAACACTCCTCCCTCCGTGCTCTCACATCATCCTCAACACTCCTCCCTCCGTGCTCTCACATCATCCCTCAACACTCCTCCCTCCGTGCTCTCCCATCATTCCTCAACACTCCACCCTCCATGCTCTCCCATCAACCCTCAACACTCCTCCCTCCATGCTCTCACATCATCCTCAACACTCCTTCCTCCGTGCTCTCACATCATCCCTCAACACTCCTCCCTCCGTGCTCTCTCATCATCCCTCAACACTCCTCCCTCCGTGCTCTCACATCATCCTCAACACTCCACCCTCCGTGCTCTCACATCATCCATCAACACTCCTCCCTCCGTGCTCTCCCATCATTCCTCAACACTCCACCCTCCATGCTCTCCCATCAACCCTCAACACTCCTCCCTACGTGCTCTCCCATCATCCCTCAACACTCCTCCCTCCGTGCTCTCACATCATCCCTCAATACTCCTCCCTCCGTGCTCTCCCATCACCCTCAACACTCCTCCCTCCGTGCTCTCCCATCACCCTCAACACTCCACCCTCCGTGCTCACCCATCAACCCTCAACACTCCTCCCTCCGTGCTCTCAACTCATCCCTCAACACTCCTCCCTCCGTGCTCTCACATCATCCCTCAATACTCCTCCCTCCGTGCTCTCCCATCATCCCTCAACACTCCTCCCTCCGTGCTCTCCCATCATCCCTCAACACTCCACCCTCCATGCTCTCCCATCATCCCTCAACACTCTTCCCTCCGTGCTCACCCATCAACCCTCAACACTCCTCCCTTCATGCTCTCTCATCATCCCACAACACTCCTCCCTCCGTGCTCTCACATCATCCCTCAACACTCCTCCCTCCGTGCTCTCACATCAACCCTCAACACTCCTCCCTCCGTGCTCTGACATCATCCCACAATACTCCTCCCTCCGTGCTCTCCCATCATCCTTCAACACTCCTTCCTCCGTGCTCTCCCATCATCCCTCAACACTCCACCCTCCATGCTCTCCCATCATCCCTCAACACTCCTCCCTCCGTGCTCTCACATCATCCATCAACACTCCTCCCTACGTGCTCTCCCATCATCCCTCAACACTCCTCCCTCCGTGCTCTCCCATCATCCCTCAACACTCCACCCTCCATGCTCTCCCATCATCCCTCAACACTCCTCCCTCCGTGCTCTCACATCATCCATCAACACTCCTCCCTCCGTGCTCTCCCATCACCCTCAACACTCCACTCTCCGTGCTCACCCATCAACCCTCAACAATCCTCCCTCCATGCTCTCTCATCATCCCACAACACTCCACCCTCCATGCTCACCCATCAACCCTTCACACTCCTCCCTCCGTGCTCTCACATCATCCCTCAACATTACTCCCTCCATGCTCTCACATCAACCCTCAACACTCCTCCCTCCATGCTCTCACATCATCCCTCAACACTCCTCCCTCCGTGCTCTCACATCATCCCTCAAAACTCCTCCCTCCGTGCTCTCCCATCATCCCTCAACACTCCTCCCTCCAAGCTCTTACATCATCCCTCAACACTCCTCCCTCCGTGCACTCCCATCATCCATCAACACTCCTCCCTCTGTGCTCACCCATCATTCCTCAACACTCTTTCCTTCGTAATCTCATATCAACCCTCAATACTCGTTCCTCCCGTGATCTCCCATCATCCCTCAAACCTCCTCCCACCGTGCACTCCCATCATCCCTCAACACTCTTTCCTTCGTGATCTCCCATCATTCCTCATCACTCCTCCCTACGTGTTCTCCCATCATCCCTCAACACTCCTCCCTCTGTGCTCTCCCATCAACCCTCAACACTGCTCCCTCCATGCTCTCACATCAACACTCAACACTCCTCTCTCCGTGCTCTCCCTTCATCCCTCAACACTCCTCCCTCTGTGCTCTCACATCATCCCTCACCACTCCTCCCTCCTGTGCTCTCCCATCATCCCTCAACACTCTTTCTTTCGTGATCTCACATCAACCCTCATTACTGCTCCCTCCCATGCTCTCCCATCAACCTTCAACACTACTCCTCTGTGCTCACCTACCAACCATTAACAATCCTCCCTCCCATGCTCTCCCATCATCCCTCAACACTCTTTCCTTCGTGAACTCAAATGAACCCTTAAAACTCCTCCCTCCAGTGCTCGCCCATCATCCCTGAACATTCTTTCCTTCATGATCTGTAATCAACCCTCAACAATCGTCCCTCCCGTGCTCTCCCATCATCCCTCTACACTCCTCCCTACGTGCCCTCCCATCATCCCTCAACACTCCTCCCTCTGTGCTCTCCCATCAACCCTTAACACTGCTCCCTCCATGCTCTCACATCAACACTCAACACTCCTCCCTCTGTGCTCTCACTTCATCCCTCAACACTCCTCCCTCCGTGCTCTCACATCATCCCTCACCACTCCTCCCTCCTGTGCTCTCCCATCATCCCTCAACACTCATTCTTTCGTGATCTCACATCAACCCTCATTACTGCTCCCTCCCATGCTCTCCCATCAACCTTCAACACTACTCCTCTGTGCTCACCTACCAACCATTAACAATCCTCCCTCCCATGCTCTCCCATCATCCCTCAACACTCTTTCCTTCGTGAACTCAAATGAACCCTTAAAACTCCTCCCTCCAGTGCTCGCCCATCATCCCTGAACATTCTTTCCTTCATGATCTGTAATCAACCCTCAACACTCCTCCCTCCCATGCTCTCCCATTATCCCTCAACACTTTACTTCGTGATCTCACATAAACCCTCAAAATTCCTCCCTCCGTGCTCTCCCATCATCCCTCAACACTCCTCCCTCCGTACTCTCACATTATCCCTCAACACACCTCCCTCCGTGCTCTCCCATCAACCCTCAACACTCCTCCCTACGTGCTCTCCCATCATCCCTCAACACTCCTCCCTCCGTGCTCTCACATCATCCCTCAATACTCCTCCCTCCGTGCTCTCCCATCATCCTTCAACACTCCTCCCTCCGTGCTCTCCCATCATCCCTCAACACTCCTCCCTCCGTGCTCACCCATCATCCCTCAACACTCCTTTCTCCGTGCTCTCCCATCATTCCTCAACACTCCACCCTCCATGCTCTCCCATCAACCCTCAACACTCCTCCATCCGTGCTCTCACATCATCCTCAACACTCCTCCCTCCGTGCTCTCACATCATCCTCAACACTCCTCCCTCCGTGCTCTCACATCATCCCTCAACACTCCTCCCTCCGTGCTCTCCCATCATTCCTCAACACTCCACCCTCCATGCTCTCCCATCAACCCTCAACACTCCTCCCTCCATGCTCTCACATCATCCTCAACACTCCTTCCTCCGTGCTCTCACATCATCCCTCAACACTCCTCCCTCCGTGCTCTCTCATCATCCCTCAACACTCCTCCCTCCGTGCTCTCACATCATCCTCAACACTCCACCCTCCGTGCT
Organism: Bacillus rossius redtenbacheri; assembly: GCF_032445375.1. Classification (NCBI taxonomy): domain Eukaryota; kingdom Metazoa; phylum Arthropoda; class Insecta; order Phasmatodea; family Bacillidae; genus Bacillus; species Bacillus rossius. Next base: position 40,035,447 of record NC_086342.1, on the reverse strand, counting down.
CTCACATCATCCATCAACACTCCTCCCTCCGTGCTCTCCCATCATTCCTCAACACTCCACCCTCCATGCTCTCCCATCAACCCTCAACACTCCTCCCTACGTGCTCTCCCATCATCCCTCAACACTCCTCCCTCCGTGCTCTCACATCATCCCTCAATACTCCTCCCTCCGTGCTCTCCCATCACCCTCAACACTCCTCCCTCCGTGCTCTCCCATCACCCTCAACACTCCACCCTCCGTGCTCACCCATCAACCCTCAACACTCCTCCCTCCGTGCTCTCAACTCATCCCTCAACACTCCTCCCTCCGTGCTCTCACATCATCCCTCAATACTCCTCCCTCCGTGCTCTCCCATCATCCCTCAACACTCCTCCCTCCGTGCTCTCCCATCATCCCTCAACACTCCACCCTCCATGCTCTCCCATCATCCCTCAACACTCCTCCCTCCGTGCTCACCCATCAACCCTCAACACTCCTCCCTTCATGCTCTCTCATCATCCCACAACACTCCTCCCTCCGTGCTCTCACATCATCCCTCAACACTCCTCCCTCCGTGCTCTCACATCAACCCTCAACACTCCTCCCTCCGTGCTCTCACATCATCCCACAATACTCCTCCCTCCGTGCTCTCCCATCATCCTTCAACACTCCTTCCTCCGTGCTCTCCCATCATCCCTCAACACTCCACCCTCCATGCTCTCCCATCATCCCTCAACACTCCTCCCTCCGTGCTCTCACATCATCCATCAACACTCCTCCCTACGTGCTCTCCCATCATCCCTCAACACTCCTCCCTCCGTGCTCTCCCATCATCCCTCAACACTCCACCCTCCATGCTCTCCCATCATCCCTCAACACTCCTCCCTCCGTGCTCTCACATCATCCATCAACACTCCTCCCTCCGTGCTCTCCCATCACCCTCAACACTCCACTCTCCGTGCTCACCCATCAACCCTCAACAATCCTCCCTCCATGCTCTCTCATCATCCCACAACACTCCACCCTCCATGCTCACCCATCAACCCTTCACACTCCTCCCTCCGTGCTCTCACATCATCCCTCAACATTACTCCCTCCATGCTCTCACATCAACCCTCAACACTCCTCCCTCCATGCTCTCACATCATCCCTCAACACTCCTCCCTCCGTGCTCTCACATCATCCCTCAAAACTCCTCCCTCCGTGCTCTCCCATCATCCCTCAACACTCCTCCCTCCAAGCTCTTACATCATCCCTCAACACTCCTCCCTCCGTGCACTCCCATCATCCATCAACACTCCTCCCTCTGTGCTCACCCATCATTCCTCAACACTCTTTCCTTCGTAATCTCATATCAACCCTCAATACTCGTTCCTCCCGTGATCTCCCATCATCCCTCAAACCTCCTCCCACCGTGCACTCCCATCATCCCTCAACACTCTTTCCTTCGTGATCTCCCATCATTCCTCATCACTCCTCCCTACGTGTTCTCCCATCATCCCTCAACACTCCTCCCTCTGTGCTCTCCCATCAACCCTCAACACTGCTCCCTCCATGCTCTCACATCAACACTCAACACTCCTCTCTCCGTGCTCTCCCTTCATCCCTCAACACTCCTCCCTCCGTGCTCTCACATCATCCCTCACCACTCCTCCCTCCTGTGCTCTCCCATCATCCCTCAACACTCTTTCTTTCGTGATCTCACATCAACCCTCATTACTGCTCCCTCCCATGCTCTCCCATCAACCTTCAACACTACTCCTCTGTGCTCACCTACCAACCATTAACAATCCTCCCTCCCATGCTCTCCCATCATCCCTCAACACTCTTTCCTTCGTGAACTCAAATGAACCCTTAAAACTCCTCCCTCCAGTGCTCGCCCATCATCCCTGAACATTCTTTCCTTCATGATCTGTAATCAACCCTCAACAATCGTCCCTCCCGTGCTCTCCCATCATCCCTCTACACTCCTCCCTACGTGCCCTCCCATCATCCCTCAACACTCCTCCCTCTGTGCTCTCCCATCAACCCTTAACACTGCTCCCTCCATGCTCTCACATCAACACTCAACACTCCTCCCTCTGTGCTCTCACTTCATCCCTCAACACTCCTCCCTCCGTGCTCTCACATCATCCCTCACCACTCCTCCCTCCTGTGCTCTCCCATCATCCCTCAACACTCATTCTTTCGTGATCTCACATCAACCCTCATTACTGCTCCCTCCCATGCTCTCCCATCAACCTTCAACACTACTCCTCTGTGCTCACCTACCAACCATTAACAATCCTCCCTCCCATGCTCTCCCATCATCCCTCAACACTCTTTCCTTCGTGAACTCAAATGAACCCTTAAAACTCCTCCCTCCAGTGCTCGCCCATCATCCCTGAACATTCTTTCCTTCATGATCTGTAATCAACCCTCAACACTCCTCCCTCCCATGCTCTCCCATTATCCCTCAACACTTTACTTCGTGATCTCACATAAACCCTCAAAATTCCTCCCTCCGTGCTCTCCCATCATCCCTCAACACTCCTCCCTCCGTACTCTCACATCATCCCTCAACACTCCTCCCTCCGTGCACTCCCATCAACCCTCAACACTCCTCCCTCCATGCTCTCACATCATCCCTCAACACTCCTCCCTCCGTGCTATCCCATCAACCCTCAACACTCCTCCCTCCATGCTCTCACATCATCCTTCAACACTCCTCCCTCCGTGCTCTACCATCAACCCTCAACACTCCTTTTTCCGTGCTCTCACATCATCCCTCAACACTCCTCCCTCCGTGCTCTCCCATCAACCCTCAACACTCCTCCCTCCATGCTCTCACATCATCCCTCAACACTCCTCCCTCCAAGCTATCCCATCAACCCTCAACACTCCTCCCTCCATGCTCTCACATCATCCCTCAACACTCCTCCCTCCATGCTCTCACATCATCCTTCAACACTCCTCCCTCCGTGCTCTCCCATCAACTCTCAACACTCCTCCCTCCGTGCTCTCACATCATCCCTCAACACTCCTCCCTCCGTGCTCTCACATCATCCCTATACACTCCTCCCTACATGCTCTCCCATCATCCCTCAACACTCCTCCCTCCGTGCTCTCACATCATCCCTCAACACTCCTCCCTCCGTGCTCTCCCATCAACCCTCAACACTCCTCCCTCCATGCTCTCACATCATCCCTCAACACTCCTCCCTCTGTGCTCTCCCATCAACCCTCAACACTCCTCCCTCCATGCTCTCACATCAACACTCAACACTCCTCCCTCCGTGCTCTCCCTTCATCCCTCAACACTCCTCCCTCTGTGCTCTCACATCATCCCTCACCACTCCTCCCTCCTGTGCTCTCCCATCATCCCTCAACACTCTTTCTTTCGTGATCTCACATCAACCCTCATTACTGCTCCCTCCCATGCTCTCCCATCAACCTTCAACACTACTCCTCTGTGCTCACCTACCAACCATTAACAATCCTCCCTCCCATGCTCTCCCATCATCCCTCAACACTCTTTCCTTCGTGAACTCCAATGAACCCTTAAAACTCCTCCCTCCAGTGCTCTCCCATCATCCCTGAACATTCTTTCCTTCGTGATCTGTAATCAACCCTCAACACTCCTCCCTCCCATGCTCTCCCATTATCCCTCAACACTTTACTTCGTGATCTCACATAAACCCTAAAAAATCCTCCCTCCGTGCTCTCCGATCATCCCTCAACAATCTTTCCTTCGTGAACTCACATCAACCCTCAACAATCGTCCCTCCCGTGCTCTCCCAATATCCCTCAACACTCTTTCCTTCGTGATATCACACCAACCCTCAACACTCCCACCTCCCGTGCTCACCCATCACCCCTCAACACTCCACCCTCCGTGCTCACCCATCAACCCTCAACACTCCTCCCTCCATTCTCTCTCATCATCCTCAACACTCCTCCCTCCGTGCTCTCACATCATCCCTCAACACTCCTCCCTCCGTGCTCTCACATCATCCCACAATACTCCTCCCTCCGTGCACTCCCATCAACCCTCAACACTCCTTCCTCCGTGCTCTCACATCATCCCTCAAAACTCCTCCCTCCGTGCTCTCACATCATCCCTCAACACTCCTCCCTCCGTGCTCACCCATCATCCCTCAACACTCCTCCCTCCGTGCTCTCCCATCATTCCTCAATACTCCACCCTCCATGCTCTCCCATCAACCCTCAACACTCCTCCCTCCGTGCTCTCACATCATCCTCAACACTCCTCCCTCCGTGCTCTCACATCATCCCTCAACACTCCTCCCTCCGTGCTCTCTCATCATCCCTCAACACTCCTCCCTCCGTGCTCTCACATCATCCTCAACACTCCACCCTCCGTGCTCTCACATCATCCCTCAACACTCCTCCCTCCGTGCTCTCCCATCATTCCTCAACACTCTACCGTCCATGCTCTCCCATCAACCCTCAACACTCCTCCCTACGTGCTCTCCCATCATCCCTCAACACTCCTCCCTCCGTGCTCTCACATCATCCCTCAATACTCCTCCCTCCGTGCTCTCCCATCATCCCTCAACACTCCTCCCTCCTTGCTCTCCCATCATCCTCAACACTCCACCCTCCATGCTCTCCCATCAACCCTCAACACTCCTCCCTCCATGCTCTCACATCATCCTCAACACTCCTCCCTCCGTGCTCTCACATCATCCCTCAACACTCCTCCCTCCGTGCTCTCCCATCATTCCTCAACACTCCACCCTCCATGCTCTCCCATCAACCCTCAACACTCCTCCCTCCGTGCTCTCAGATCATCCTCAACACTCCTTCCTCCGTGCTCTCACATCATCCCTCAACACTCCTCCCTCCGTGCTCTCTCATCATCCCTCAACACTCCTCCCTCCGTGCTCTCACATCATCCTCAACACTCCACCCTCCGTGCTCTCACATCATCCATCAACACTCCTCCCTCCGTGCTCTCCCATCATTCCTCAACACTCCACCCTCCATGCTCTCCCATCAACCCTCAACACTCCTCCCTACATGCTCTCCCATCATCCCTCAACACTCCTCCCTCCGTGCTCTCACATCATCCCTCAATACTCCTCCCTCCGTGCTCTCCCATCATCCTTCAACACTCCTCCCTCCGTGCTCTCCCATCATCCCTCAACACTCCTCCCTCCGTGCTCACCCATCATCCCTCAACACTCCTTTCTCCGTGCTCTCCCATCATTCCTCAACACTCCACCCTCCATGCTCTCCCATCAACCCTTAACACTCCTCCATCCGTGCTCTCACATCATCCTCAACACTCCTCCCTCCGTGCTCTCACATCATCCTCAACACTCCTCCCTCCGTGCTCTCACATCATCCTCAACACTCCTCCCTCCGTGCTCTCACATCATCCCTCAACACTCCTCCCTCCGTGCTCTCCCATCATTCCTCAACACTCCACCCTCCATGCTCTCCCATCAACCCTCAACACTCCTCCCTCCGTGCTCTCACATCATCCTCAACACTCCTTCCTCCGTGCTCTCACATCATCCCTCAACACTCCTCCCTCCGTGCTCTCTCATCATCCCTCAACACTCCTCCCTCCGTGCTCTCACATCATCCTCAACACTTCACCCTCCGTGCTCTCACATCATCCATCAACACTCCTCCCTCCGTGCTCTCCCATCATTCCTCAACACTCCACCCTCCATGCTCTCCCATCAACCCTCAACACTCCTCCCTACGTGCTCTCCCATCATCCCTCAACACTCCTCCCTCCGTGCTCTCACATCATCCCTCAATACTCCTCCCTCCGTGCTCTCCCATCACCCTCAACACTCCTCCCTCCGTGCTCTCCCATCACCCTCAACACTCCACCCTCCGTGCTCACCCATCAACCCTCAACACTCTTTCCTCCGTGCTCTCAACTCATCCCTCAACACTCCTCCCTCCGTGCTCTCACATCATCCCTCAATACTCCTCCCTCCGTGCTCTCCCATCATCCCTCAACACTCCTCCCTCCGTGCTCTCCCATCATCCCTCAACACTCCACCCTCCATGCTCTCCCATCATCCCTCAACACTCCTCCCTCCGTGCTCACCCATCAACCCTCAACACTCCTCCCTCCATGCTCTCTCATCATCCCACAACACTCCTCCCTCCGTGCTCTCACATCATCCCTCAACACTCCTCCCTCCGTGCTCTCACATCAACCCTCAACACTCCTCCCTCCGTGCTCTCACATCATCCCACAATTCTCCTCCCTCCGTGCTCTCCCATCATCCTTCAACACTCCTTCCTCCGTGCTCTCCCATCATCCCTCAACACTCCACCCTCCATGCTCTCCCATCATCCCTCAACACTCCTCCCTCCGTGCTCTCACATCATCCATCAACACTCCTCCCTACGTGCTTTCCCATCATCCCTCAACACTCCTCCCTCCGTGCTCTCCCATCATCCCTCAACACTCCACCCTCCATGCTCTCCCATCATCCCTCAACACTCCTCCCTCCGTGCTCTCACATCATCCATCAACACTCCTCCCTCCGTGCTCTCCCATCACCCTCAACACTCCACTCTCCGTGCTCACCCATCAACCCTCAACAATCCTCCCTCCATGCTCTCTCATCATCCCACAACACTCCACCCTCCGTGCTCACCCATCAACCCTTAACACTCCTCCCTCCGTGCTCTCACATCATCCCTCAACATTACTCCCTCCGTGCTCTCACATCATCCCTCAACACTCCTCCCTCTGTGCTCTCCCATCATCCTCAACACTCCTCCCTCCGTACTCTCACATCATCCCTCAACACACCTCCCTCCGTGCTCTCCCATCACCCTCAACACTCCACCCTCCGTGCTCACCCATCAACCCTCAACACTCCTCCCTCCATGCTCTCTCATCATCCCATAACACTCCTCCCTCCGTGCTCTCACATCATCCCTCAACACTCCTCCCTCCGTGCTCTCACATCATCCCTCAACACTCCTCCCTCCGTGCTCTCCCATCACCCTCAACACTCCACCCTCCGTGCTCACCCATCAACCCTCAACACTCCTCCCTCCATAGTCTCAAATCATCCCACAACACTCCTCCCTCCGTGCTCTCACATCATCCCTCAACACTCCTCCCTCCGTGCTCTCACATCATCCCTCAACACTCCTCCCTCCGTGCTCTCCCATCATCCCTTAACACTCCTCCCTCCGTGCTCTCACATCATCCCACAATACTCCTCCCTCCGTGCTCTCCCATTATCCTTCAACACTCCTCCCTCCGTGCTCTCCCATCATCCCTCAACACTCCTCCCTCCGTGCTCTCACATCATCCCTCAACACTCCTCCCTCCGTGCTCTCCCATCACCCTCAACACTCCACCCTCCGTGCTCACCCATCAACCCTCAACACTCCACCCTCCATGCTCTCACATCAACCCTCAACACTCCTCCCTCCGTGCTCTCACATCATCCATCAACACTCCTCCCTCCGTGCTCTCCCATCATCCCTCAACACTCCTCCCTCCGTGCTCTCACATCATCCCTCAACACTCCTCCCTCCGTGCTCTCACATCATCCCTCAATACTCCTCCCTCCATGCTCTCACATCATCCCTCAACACTCCTCCCTCAGTGCTCTCCCATCAACCCTCAACACTCCTCCCTCCATGCTCTCACATTATCCCTCAACACTCCTCCCTCAGTGCTCTCACATCATCCCTCAAAACTCCTCCCTCCGTGCTCTCCCATCATCCCTCAACACTCCTCCCTCCGTGCTCTTACATCATCCCTCAACACTCCTCCCTCCGTGCACTCCCATCATCCCTCAACACTCCTCCCTCTGTGCTCACCCATCATTTCTCAACACTCTTTCCTTCGTAATCTCATATCAACCCTCAATACTCGTCCCTCCCGTGATCTCCCATCATCCCTCAAACCTCCTCCCACCGTGCACTCCCATCATCCCTCAACACTCTTTCCTTCGTGATCTCCCATCATTCCTCATCACTCCTCCCTACGTGTTCTCCCATCATCCCTCAACACTCCACCCTCCGTGCTCACCCATCAACCCTCAACACTCCTCCCTCCATGCTCTCACATCATCCCTCAACACTCCTCCCTCCGTGCTCTCACATCATCCCTCAACACTCCTCCCTCCATGCTCTCCCATCATCCCTCAACACTCCTCCCTCCGTGCTCTCACATCATCCCTCAACACTCCTCCCTCCGTGCTCTCACATCATCCCTCAACACTCCTCCCTCCGTGCTCTCACATCATCCCTCAACACTCCTCCCTCCGTGCTCTCCCATCATCCCTCAACACTCCTCCCTCCGTGCTCTCATATCATCCCACAATATTCCTCCCTCCGTGCTCTCCCATCATTCTTCAACACTCCTCCCTCCGTGCTCTCCCATCATCCCTCAACACTCCACCCTCCATGCTCTTCCATCAACCCTCAACACTCCTCCCTCCGTGCTCTCACATCATCCATCAACACTCCTCCCTCCGTGCTCTCCCATCATCCCTCAACACTCCTCCCTCCGTGCTCTCACATCATCCCTCAACACTCCTCCCTCCGTGCTCTCACATCATCCATCAACACTCCTCCCTCCGTGCTCTCCCATCATCCCTCAACACTCCTCCCTCCGTGCTCTCACATCATCCCTCACCACTCCTCCCTCCTGTGCTCTCCCATCGTCCCTCAATACTCCTCCCTCCATGCTCTCACATCATCCCTCAACACTCCTCCCTCCGTGCTCTCCCATCAACCCTCAACACTCCTCCCTCCATGCTCTCACATCATCCCTCAACACTCCTCCCTCCGTGCTCTCACATCATCCCTCGATACTCCTCCCTCCATGCTCTCACATCATCCCTCAACACTCCTCCCTCTGTGCTGACCCATCATTCCTCAACACTCTTTCCTTCGTTATCTCATATCAACCCTCAATACTCGTCCCTCCTGTGATCTCGCATCATCCCTCAAACCTCCTCCCACCGTGCACCCCCATCATCCCTCAACACTCTTTCCTTCGTGATCTCCCATCATTCCTTATCACTCCTCCCTCCGTGCTCTCCCATCATCCCTCAACACTCCTCCCTCCGTGCTCTTACATCATCTCTCAACACTCCTCCCTCCGTGCACTCCCATCATCCCTCAACACTCCTCCCTCTGTGCTCACCCATCATTCCTCAACACTCTTTCCTTCGTAATCTCATATCAACCCTCAATACTCGTCCCTCCCGTGATCTCCCATCATCCCTCAAACCTCCTCCCACCGTGCACTCCCATCATCCCTAAACACTCTTTCCTTCGTGATCTCCCATCATTCCTCATCACTCCTCCCTACGTGTTCTCCCATCATCCCTCAACACTGCTCCCTCCATGCTCTCACATCAACACTCAACACTCCTCCCACCGTGCTTTCCCTTCATCCCTCAACACTCCTCCCTCCGTGCTCTCACATCATCCCTCACCACTCCTCCCTCCTGTGCTCTCCCATCATCCCTCAACACTCTTTCTTTCGTGATCTCACATCAACCCTCATTACTGCTCCCTCCCATGCTCTCCCATCAACCTTCAAAACTACTCCTCTGTGCTCACCTACCAACCATTAACAATCCTCCCTCCCATGCTCTCCCATCATCCCTCAACACTCTTTCCTTCGTGAACTCAAATGAACCCTTAAAACTCCTCCCTCCAGTGCTCTCCCATTTTCCCTGAACATTCTTTCCTTCGTGATCTGTAATCAACCCTCAACACTCCTCCCTCCCATGCTCTCCAATTTTCCCTCAACACTTTACTTCGTGATCTCACATAAACCCTCAAAATTCCTCCCACCGTGCTCTCCGATCATCCCTCAACAATCTTTCCTTCGTGAACTCACATCAACCCTCAACAATTGTCCCTCCCGTGCTCTCCCATCATCCCTCTACACTCCTCCCTACGTGCTCTCCCATCATCCCTCAACACTCCTCCCTCTGTGCTCTCCCATCAACCCTCAACACTGCTCCCTCCATGCTCTCACATCAACACTCAACACTCCTCCCTCCGTGCTCTCCCTTCATCCCTCAACACTCCTCCCTCCGTGCTCTCACATCATCCCTCACCACTCCTCCCTCCTGTGCTCTCCCATCATCCCTCAACACTCTTTCTTTCGTGATCTCACATCAACCCTCATTACTGCTCCCTCCCATGCTCTCCCATCAACCTTCAACACTACTCCTCTGTGCTCACCTACCAACCATTAACAATCCTCCCTCCCATGCTCTCCCATCATCCCTCAACACTCTTTCCTTCGTGAACTCAAATAAACCCTTAAAACTCCTCCCTCCAGTGCTCTCCCATCATCCCTGAACATTCTTTCCTTCATGATCTGTAATCAACCCTCAACACTCCTCCCTCCCATGCTCTCCCATTATCCCTCAACACTTTACTTCGTGATCTCACATAAACCCTCAAAATTCCTCCCTCCGTGCTCTCCGATCATCCCTCAACACTCCTCCCTCCGTACTCTCACATCATCCCTCAACACTCCTCCCTCCGTGCACTCCCATCAACCCTCAACACTCCTCCCTCCATGCTCTCACATCATCCTTCAACACTCCTCCCTCCGTGCTCTCCCATCAACCCTCAACACTCCTCCCTCCGTGCTCTCACATCATCCCTCAACACTCCTCCCTCCGTGCACTCCCATCAACCCTCAACACTCCTCCCTCCATGCTCTCACGTCATCCTTCAACACTCCTCCCTCCGTGCTCTCCCATCAACCCTCAAAATTCCTCCCTCCGTGCTCTCCGTTCATCCCTCAACACTCCTCCCTCCGTACTCTCACATCATCCCTCAACACTCCTCCCTCCGTGCACTCCCATCAACCCTCAACACTCCTCCCTCCATGCTCTCACATCATCCCTCAACACACCTCCCTCCGTGCTCTCCCATCAACCCTCAACACTCCTCCCTCCATGCTCTCACATCATCCCTCAACAATCCTCCCTCCGTGCTCTCCCATCAACCCTCAACACTCCTCCCTCCATGCTCTCACATCATCCCTCAACACTCCTCCCTCCATGCTCTCACATCATCCTTCAACACTCCTCCCTCCGTGCTCTCCCATCAACTCTCAACACTCCTCCCTCCGTGCTCTCACATCATCCCTCAACACTCCTCCCTCCGTGCTCTCCCATCAACCCTCAACACTCCTCCCTCCATGCTCTCGTATCAACCCTCAACACTCCTCCCTCCGTGCTCTCACATCATCCCTCTACACTCCTCCCTACGTGCTCTCCCATCATCCCTCAACACTCCTCCCTCCGTGCTCTCAGATCATCCCTCAACACTCCTCCCTCCGTGCTCTCCTATCAACCCTCAACACTTCTCCCTCAATGCTCTCACATCATCCCTCAACACTCCTCCCTCTGTGCTCTCCCATCAACCCTCAACACTGCTCCCTCCATGCTCTCACATCAACACTCAACACTCCTCCCTCTGTGCTCTCCCTTCATCCCTCAACACTCCTCCCTCCGTGCTCTCACATCATCCCTCACCACTCCTCCCTCCTGTGCTCTCCCATCATCCCTCAACACTCTTTCTTTCGTGATCTCACATCAACCCTCATTACTGCTCCCTCCCATGCTCTCCCATCAACCTTCAACACTACTCATCTGTGCTCACCTACCAACCATTAACAATCCTCCCTCCCATGCTCTCCCATCATCCCTCAACACTCTTTCCTTCGTGAACTCAAATGAACCCTTAAAACTCCTCCCTCCAGTGCTCTCCCATCATCCCTGAACATTCTTTCCTTCGTGATCTGTAATCAACCCTCAACACTCCTCCCTCCCATGCTCTCCCATTATCCCTCAACACTTTACTTCGTGATCTCACATAAACCCTCAAAATTCCTCCCTCCGTGCTCTCCGATCATCCCTCAACAATCTTTCCTTCGTGAACTCACATCAACCCTCAACAATCGTCCCTCCCGTGCTCTCCCATTATCCCTCAACACTCTTTCCTTCGTGATATCACACCAACCCTCAACACTCCCACCTCCCGTGCTCACCCATCACCCCTCAACACTCTTGCCATAGTGAGCTTACATCAACCCTCAACACTCTTCCCTCCTGTGCTCCCCCATTATCCCTCAACACTCTTTCCTTCATGATCTCACATCAGTCCTCAACACTCCTCCCTCTCATGCTCTCCCATCATTTCTCAATACTCTTTCCTTCGTGATCTCACTTTAACCTTAAACTCCTCCTTCCTGTTCTCTCCCATCAACACAAAACTCCTCCCTCCTATACTCTCCCATCATCCCTCAACACTCTTCCCTTCGTGATCTCACATCAACCCTCAACACCCCTCCCTCTGTGCTCTCCTATTATCCCTCAACACTTCTCTCTCCGTGCACTCACATCTTCCCTCAACACTCCTCCCTCCGTGCACTCCCATCATCCCTCAACACTCCTCCCTCTGTGCTCTCTCATCATTCCTCAACACTCTTTCCTCCGTAATCTCATATCAACCCTCAATACTCATTCCTCCCGTGATCTCCCATCATCCCTCAACACTTCTCCCTCCGTGCTCTCCAATCATACCTCAACACTCCTTCCTTCGTGATCTCACATCAACCCTCAATACTCGTCCCTCCCATGCTCTCCCATCATCCCTCAATACTCATCCCTCCCGTGCTCTCCCATCATCCATCAACACTCTTTCCTTCGTGATCTCACATCAACCCTCAATACTCGTCCCTCTCGTGCTCTCCTATCATCCCTCAACAATTATCCCTCCCGTGCTGTCCCATCATCCCTCAACACTCTATTCTTCCTGTACTCATATCAACCCTCAATACTCCTCCCTCCCGTGCTCTCCCATGATCCCTCAATACTCCTCCCTCCGTGCTCTTCCATCAATCCTCAACAATCCTCGCTCCCGTGCTCTCCCATCATCCCTAAACATTCATTCCTTCGTGACCTCACATCAATCCTCAATACTCGTCCCTCCTGTGCTCTTCCATCATCCATCAACAATATTCCTGCGTGCTCTCACATCAACCCTCAACAATCCTCCCTCCCATGCTCTCCCATTATCCCTCAAAACTCTTCCCTTTGTGCTCTCCCATCAACCCTCAACAATCCTCACTCTCATGCTCTCCCTTCATCACTCAACATTCTTTCCTTCGTGATCTCAAATCAACCCTCAACACTCCTCCCTCCCGTGCTCTCCCATTATCCCTCTACACACTTTCCTTCGTGATCTCACATATACCCTCATAATTCCTCCCTCCGTGCTCTTCCATCATCCCTCAACACTCTTTCCTTCGTGATCTCACATCAACCCTCAATTCTCGTCCCTCCCGTGCTCTCCCATCATCCATCAACACTCTTTCCTGCGTGCTATCACATCAACCCTCAATACTCGTCCCTCCCGAGCTCACCCATCATCCCTCAACAATCCTCCCTCCCGTGCTCTCCCATCATCTCTCAACACTCATTTCTTCGTGATCTCACATCAATCCTCAATACTCGTCCCTCCCGTGCTCTCCCATCATCCATCAACAATATTCCTGCGTGCTCTCATATCAACCTTTACAATCCTCCCTCCCGTGCTCTCCCATTATCCCTCAACACTCCTCCCTCCGTGCTCTCCCATCAACCCTTAGCAATCCTTACTCCCATGCTCTCCCATCTTCCATCAACACTATTCCTGCATGCTCTCACATCAATCCTCATTACTCCTCCCTCCCGTGCTCTCCCATCATCCCTCAACACTCTTTCCTTTGTGAATTTAAATCAACCCTTAACACTCCTCCCGCCAGTGCTCTCCCATCATCCCTCAACATTTTTTCCTTCGTGATCTCAAATCAACCCTCAACACTCCTCCCTCCCGTGCTCTCCCATTATCCCTCTAGACTCTTTCCTTCGTGATCTCACATCAACCTTCAAAATTCCTCCCTCCATGCTCTCCGATCATCCCTCAACACTCTTTCCTTCGTGATCTCACATCAACTCTTAACAATCCTCCCTCCCGTGCTCTCCCATTATCCCTCAATACTCTTTCCTTCGTGATCTCACACCAACCCTCAACACTCCTACCTCCCGTGCTCACCCATCATCCCTCAACACTCTTGCCTTAGTGATCTTACATCAACCCTCAACACTCTTTCTTCCTGTGCTCCCCCATCATCCCTCAACACTCTTTCCTTCGTGATCTGACATCAATCCTCAACACTCCTTCCTCCTGTGCTCTCCCATCATCTCTCAACACTCTTTCCTTCGTGATCTCACATTAACCCAAAACTCCTCCCTCCTGTTCTCTCCCATCAACCCAAAACTCCTCCTTTCTATACTCTCCCATCATCCCTCAATACTCTTTCCTTTATGATCTCACATCAACCCTCAACAAACCTCCCTCTGTGCTCTCCCATCATCCTACAACACTCCTCCCTTCATGCTCTCCCAATATCCCTCAACACTTCTCCCTCTGTGCTCTCCCATCAACCCTCAACATCCTCCCCCTGTGCTCTCCCATTATCCCTCAACACTCTTTCCTTCGTGATCTCACATCAACCGTCAAAACTCCTCCCTCCTGTGCTCTCCCATCATTCCTCAACACTCTTTCCTTTGTGATCTCCCATCATCCCTCAAAAATCCTTCATTTGTGCTCTCCCATCAACCTTAACAATCCTCTCTTCATGCTCTTCCATCATCCCTCAACACTACTCCCTACATGCTCTCCCATCAAATTTAACAATCCTCTCTTCATGCACTCCCATCAACCCTCAACAATCCTCTTTTAATGCTCTCCCATCAACCCTCAACAATCCTCTCTTCATGCTCTCCCTTCAACCCTAACAATCTTTCCTTCGTGATATCCTACATCCCTCAACACTCCACCCTCCATGCACTTCTATCATCCCTCAACAATCCTCCCTTCATGCTTTCCCATCATCCAACATACCTCCTCCCTCTGTGCATGCCCATCAACCCTCAACACTCCTCCCTCCCGTGCTCTTCCATCATCTTAAACACTCTTTCCTTCATGATCTCACATCAACCCTCAACGATCCTCCCTCTCGTGCTCTCCCATCATCACTCAACACTCATCCCTCCCGTGCTCTCCCATCATCCCTCAACAATCCTCCTTCCCATGCTCTCCCATCATCCCTCAACACTCCTCCCTCCTGTGCTCTCCTATCAACCCTCAACACTCCTCCTTCCCATGCTCTCTTATTATCCATCAACACTCCTCCCTCCTGTGCTCTTCCATCATCCCTCAACAATCCTCTCTCCTGTGATCTCTCATCATCCCTCGACACTCTTTCCTTCGTGATCTCACATCAACACTCAACAATCATCCATTCATGCTCTCCCATAACCTCAATAATCCTCTCTTCATGCTCTCTTATCAACCCTCAACAATCCTCCCTTCATGCTGTCCCATCTACCTACAATACTCCTCCCTTCGTGATCTCCCATCATTCTTCAACAATGCTCCTTTCATGATCTCCCATCAACCCTCAACACTCTTCCCTCCTGTGCTCCCCCATCATCCCTCAACACACATCCCTCCCATGCTCTCCCATCATCCCTTAACTATTCTCCCTCCCATGCTCTCCCATCATCCCTCAACACTCCTCCCTCCTGTGCTCTCCCATCAACCCTCAACAATCCTCCCCTTGTGCTCCCCCATCATCCCTCAACACTCTTTCCTTCGTGATCTCACATCAACACTCAACACTCCTCCGTCCCGTGCTCTCCCATCATCCCTCAACACTCTTACCTTCTTGATCTCACATCAATCCAAAACTCCTCCCTCCTGTTCTCTCCCATCATTTCTCAACACTCTTTCCTTCATGATCTCACATCAAACCTCAACACTCCTCCCTCCCGTGCTCTCCCATCATTCCTCAAAACTCTTTCCTTCGTGATCTCCCATCAACCCTCAACACTCCTCCCTCCCATGCTCTCCCATCATCCCTCAACACTCTTTCCTTCGTGATCTCCCTTCATCCCTCAACACTCCTCCCTCCATGCTCTCTCAGTAACCCTTTACAATTTTCCTTTCAAGATCTTTCATCATCCCTCAAACTTCTCCCTCTCGTGCTCTCCCATCAACCCTCTACAATGCTCCCTTAATGATCTGCCATCATCCCTCAACAATCCTTCGTCCCGTGCTCTGCCATTAACCCTCGACAATCCTCCCTTCATGACCTCCCATCAACCCTCAACACTTCTCCTTTCCTCCGTGCTCTCCCATCAACCCTCTACTATCCTCCCTTCATGATCTCCTATCATACCTCAACAATCCTTCCTCCCGTGCTCTTCCATAAACCCTCAACAATCCTCCCTCCATGCTCTCCCATCATCCCTCAACAATCCTCTCTGCATGGTCTCATACTCCCTCTATCAAAATTTCTTTTGGCATGTACTCCCATCATCCCTCAACACTACTTCATACATACGCTTCAATCATCCCTTATATTCCCTCGTCTCTCCTTTCTTTTTATGTTTTCCCATCAACCCTAAACACTTATCCCTCCATGCTCTCCCATCATCCCGCATACTTTCTCCCTGAACACTCATTTTGCATGCTCTCACATTATCCCTTATACTTCGTCTCTAAACACTACTCAATCTATGCTCTCCCAACTTCCCTCATACTATATCTCTCAACACTACTCCCTCCAAATTGTTCTATCATCTCTCATACTTCTTTTCTCAATAATCGTTCCCCCATGCTTTTTCATCATTCTTAATGCTAACTCCCTCTCTGAATACTCTTACCTATATCCATCCTTATCATTTTATACATCCTCCTCTGTACACATACATTCGTTATTCTCCCATCCTCCCCTCTTTCTCTCTTCTTAGACATCCATCCCTCTACCCTTTGCCATATCTTTTCTTCTTACCAGCCTCCACCCATCACATATCTTTCTTCTCCCTCATCCATCATAATTTTGTCCTACTTCTTCATCCCCATTTCATCATTCTCACACCTCTCTCCCCATCCTCAGCCCGAAACACTCCTTCACCTCCCTCATCCCTTGTTCCACTTTCTTCATCACCCCTCTCTCTTCCTACAA
This sequence comes from Bacillus rossius redtenbacheri, assembly GCF_032445375.1. NCBI lineage: Eukaryota > Metazoa > Arthropoda > Insecta > Phasmatodea > Bacillidae > Bacillus > Bacillus rossius. Next base: position 40,018,409 of record NC_086342.1, on the reverse strand, counting down.
TCTCATTCTTACTTCTCTGTACACCTTTATTTTCCCTCTTAATGCATTACTCCATTCAGAGGTGAATGCAAAATATATAATTTACATTACAAGTAGAAAGTATTTCAAAGTAAACAGCGAGCATAGTGGTTCTATCCTCTATTCCCTTCCCTCGACCCCTCGAAATGACATTATGTCTTAATCCTATATTCTACCGTCATATTCCTTTCATCCTCACACATCTTCCTTGTTGAAAGAAAGACCTCCATTACACATGTTGGGTAAGACTGTTAGTTGTTCCTTTGAAAATACCAAGTAAGGTAGTGAATGGTGAAACATTTGCCTCAAAACAAGCAAGGTATTGCAATGGTGAAACATTTGCCTCACAAAAAGCAAGGTATTGCAATGGTAAAAACATTTTCCTCACAACAAGCAAGGTATTGCAATGGTGAAACATTTGCCTCACTAAAAGCAAGGTATTGCAATGGTACAAAGATTTGCCTCACAATAAGCAAGGTATTGCAATGGTAAAAACATTTGCCTTACAAAAAGCAAGGTAGTGCCACAGTGAAACATTTTCCTCACAACAAAGAGGAACACAACAAGAAATCATGGTCTGGCAATCCTGATTAATTTTTTTCCGGAATCATTCCAAATACACGATGCGTTGGTACATTCCTAGAGGCTGTGGTGAAGTTATCCTCTTATTCCCTTGAACAATGACGTGTGTATCAATCTATCAATACATATCGCAGTAGGAGAGAGGTAAAAACCAAATAAAATTAAAATAAACAGTGAGCGAAACTTGTGTGCACATAAAATAGTTGTGACTAGCTCAGCGATCAGCGATAAATCAGGGCGGGTGAAACTTGCTTTCTTGTCTAAAAGATGCTTCCAACAAGGTTATACTTTTGTTCTTGAAATGCATTGTTTAAACATCATTAATTTTTATTTATAATCGAAAGCAGGAAGGAAAACAGGGTTAAGAATAGCAGACCTTTGCAGTCATTGCCTGAGGTTAATTTGATTGTTGGGTTTCAGCCACGTCGAAGACGAAGTGTTTAACGGCTTTATATATTAAATTTATACTCTCCAATTTAACTTTTCCATACCAATTTCTGATTATTTTGACGTGATAACGTCTTATAAATCGATGAACGCCGGCTGCACGCACGAAAAAGCATGACTCATTGTCACGTTCCCCAGGAGCCGAGCGTGCAAGCACCAGCCAAACGCCGTGCGAGAAAATCTTCTATAATATAAAACAGGTTAAGGCGGGCTTTTTAACTAATTGTTTGTGATTATATTTAAACAAATTATTTAAATTAAATTTGCAAAAACTGTAAATATTATTTGAAAATAAAAAGTATGCAATTATTCATCAATGTTTCTTATGACGTTATCACGTAAAATTATCGTCCGTAAACCGACTTTACAGACAACCCCCTTTTCTTTAGATAAAATTAATAATAAACCACACAAAGTGGTGGAGATAAGAAAGAATGTATCTCAAGTACAGGTGAGTAAGCGCTAGAGGAAAGCCCCAGACAGAGAAGTAGCACGGAGGGTGGAATGCTGCGCAGGACGGCAGCACGGCCTACTCGGTGGTGCTGAAGGTGCAGCTGGACAGGCGACTGCAGCAGGCGACCGACCAGGAGGTGACCGTCACGTGCCAGCTGCCCGAGACCCGTGCCACGCCCGGCTTGCGCCCGGCCGCCAGGTCAGTGCACGCGATCAACATGCGCACCTTACTTAGTGTTTAGGAGTCATGATTATATCGCAGATTGATTTCACTCCAAGCTAAATCGATATCTAGTCCCAAGGCGGCAAACTTGTTTCCCACCCTTCCGTGCAGTGTCATTGTGTGTCGAGCTCAGTGAGAAGACATGAGCTCGACTGTGTGTGTATGGGACTTGTTTTGCTGGCAGGACGGGCAGGAAACAGGTGTCGTGTGTAGAGCTCAGTGAGAAGACATGAGATCAGGCATGTGTATGGGACTTGTTGTGCCGGCAGGATGGGCAGGAAGCAGGTGTCATTGTGTGTCGAGCTCAGTGAGTGTGTGTATGGGACTTGTTTTGCTGGCAGGACGGGCAGGAAGCAGGTGTCGTGTGTCGAGCTCAGTGAGACGACATGAGATCAGGCATGTGTATGGGACTTGTTGTGCCGGCAGGATGGGCAGGAAGCAGGTGTCATTGTGTGTCGAGCTCAGTGAGTGTGTGTATGGGACTTGTTTTGCTGGCAGGACGGGCAGGAAGCAGGTGTCGTGTGTCGAGCTCAGTGAGAAGACATGAGCTCAGGTGTGTGTGTATGGGACTTGTTGTGCCGGCAGGACTGGCCGGAAGCAGGTGTCGTGGGCTGAGGATGAGCGCAGTCCCAAGGTGGTCGACGGGGCTCCCAAGGCTTGGCTGGACATATCGGGCAGCCGTGGCCACAGCTACGTGTCTGTCGGCGAGCAGACTCGCCTGCGCATCAGCGCCCTGCTGCCAGGTGAGCTTATTTAATGCGAGCACACACATATGCAAAGCCCTTTTCCAATACTGGTAGCACAATAGTATGACAGACACGGAGCGATTATTACAATGCACCAGTCATTCATTATTGTAAACATACAATTTTTTCCCGCCTACTACAAACAATATTACTAATTAGATATAAAATAAGATTTGCCATTACATACAATCTAAACCTAATACAGCATTTTACTTAACCTGCTCTGTTAAAAAAAAATTATTTAGCCATATTTAATCTTTATTCCTAAAACACATTGCATTTGTACATATTAAATAAGTAAAACAAACAAATTTAGAAAATGCAATATCAAATTACTCTATTAAATCTGTATTACCAATGCATCAGTTTAAACAATATTCCAAAACAAAATTATTTCACATATTTCAGAAATTTGGTGGCAGGAACATGATGGAAAAAGAAAAATTATTAAATCGGGAAAGGCGGTCTTATCTTCCATTTCCTCTGTGCTGACATCACAGATTTGCAGAATGTGAATGATAAGAAAAATATTTTATTAGCTTCACGCCCATCATGCTGTTATGATTGAAGCAAAATAACGAAAAGTTTGAGCAGTAGCAGTCTTGTCTTTCGGGTCCAAGATAACCCGATGTTTTCGCTGTACCTTATAGTAAACATCTTCATTGTGATAAAAAAAATAATGAATAGCATAATTCCTTTTAATTTTAAATTATTGTGTATTAAGCCCAGAGATTTTCTGGTATAGGAAGGAGCCTAAATGCACCTCAGCCTAAGGCTATAAACTTATTATGCGAGTTGTCGACTATGCATGAAAACAAATCAGGCATTTTGTGCTTTGATTTGGAATTGACCATTCATGGCAATGATTGGAGCCATTACTAAATTCCCTATCAGAATCTCAAGACTATTTATCTTTAGGTCTGGGTAGAACCTGCATGTACACTTGAAAATCCCTTTTATAAGTGATAAGGGAGGGGAAGCCCTTTGTTAGGGGATCGGTCAACAATGGCAGAAATTGGAACTGGTTAGCGATTATTCGCTGTCAGCCAATGAGAGTAAGACACATTTAATTGATCAATGTGGTAGCCAAATGCTGTCAATGAGGTCTGCCATTGAATTTCCTCCCCTCAATTAATGACTGAAGAACTTAATGGCCAGTTTTTACCTTATTTGTAAGACCATACCCAAAAAAATGCATATTTTTTGTGCACTACGTGAAAATAACAATCATGTTGGAAAATAAGATGAAAATGAAGCAGTGTGCAAAATAGTATATTATATCAGATAATAATGAAAAATGGTAAGAGCATATGATAAATGTGTTAGAAAATTACACCCATTTCGAACTATACTAAAAACCAAAAGCAGTTTCAAACTAAGAAACATACAAAAATTCTGTTCATCACTTTTCGATTGTGGTTATAGATAACAATATTCGCTGGGATGAAAGACCTTGCATATATTCCTGCATGACATAAAAAATGTTCTAAACAGTGCATTTTAGTGTTCTATAAACAAGTTAATTTGGTTGGTGGTAATAATGGTACTAAATTTTGGCAACACCTACCTTGTACACATATTATAGCAATGTTCTGTAATCGTTTCCGTGCTCAATTTTCTCAATGCACATCAGAGGGCAAATGATCCAAAAGTATTCTTCCCTCATCTTTAGACAAATAAAAGATCGACTCATCTACTATTGTGTGAATTGTATTTTGAATTCTGTGTGTTTGTTTCATTCCTTCATATAAAACTACATGAATTGGTTATAATTATAATTGGTATTTCCAGTGTAATGTCTTTACAAATTCTGTGTTTTGTAAACTGGAACATCCATAGCAACAGTGTGCAGCATTTGAGCTGACACATTATCTGTTACTCGTTGTTTGGAATGGACTTATACTGAGAAGCATGTCAGTGTAAAAAAAAAGTGACTTTAGTGTTGAATGTTTTATTTACAAGGTAATCTGTGGCTGTGTTTTTGGAATATGCCCTCTGAAAATACTATAAAAATAAGTAACTCTAGCAACAATAGTTGGTTTAACTGCATTGTAAATACTGCCACCAATAGTGCTCGCATATGCAGATGCGAGAGAAAATATTGAGCTCATAGGTGCAGGGGGGAGGAAGGCGATACTGTGGCCTGCTACATGTGGTGGCCTGCCGACAGGAGTGGGTCTGACCTTGCGGGGAGTGTGAATGTCGGTTGAATTATCGGAGCTGTTGCCAGTTCTAGTTCTCCGAGACACGATCTAACAGGTCCACAGAATGGATGCATGGATTAGAATACATAGCCTCTCCGCACCCATGGCTGTCCTCTGGCACTGATTGCTAGGAGAGGTTGGATAGGCCTCCACCGGACCAGGGGTATTCTTAGTGATTGAGGGGTCCCAGTGTGATGTAGGTGCCAGCAGTGCTGATAAAGTCTATAGGGCTGAGGACACGGCCAACTGGTTAGCTGAGTATGGTGGTGACTATGCTGGGGTGGGTAGCCTCAGCCTCTGGCCATAGCCGAAACCCTAACGCCTTTCCTAATTGTGTATATGGCAAATCTGGCTAAGGATACAGCAAAATGTCTGGGCAGGTGGTGACTATGCTGGGATGGGAAGACTTAGTCTCTGGCCATAGCCAGAACACTAATGCCTTTCCTGAATGCATACATGGCAAATCTGTATCCCCAGGGTGGAAAAGAATTTTGGCTAAGAGCGCTGGGTCAGCAAATGAAAACGGGGAGGACTGCCAGAGGGTGAGATGGTGGCACGGTGGTTGCAGCCGGCAGCGGACTGCGTGTGGTGGACTGCGCGGCGCACGACGGGGCCGGGGAAGGCTCGCAGAGACTGCTGGACGACGAGGGCTGTCCCCTGGATGAGACCCTCCTGCCCGCACTGTCCGTCTCCTCGGCTCCCTCCCGGCGGCTGTACCTCGCGCAGGCGGTCTTCCCCGCCTTCAAGTTCCCCGACCGCGACAGTCTGCACCTGCGCTGCACGCTGCACGTCTGCAGGGGAGCCTGTCCTCAGGTACCTCCGAGTTCCCAGCATCGCCGTTTGTTTAGTGGATGGGGAATCAATCATCGACATCTCTAGCTTGATAGTGATGTTACTCTTATTTTGGTCCAAGTTCAAAAGTGCAAAATTTAATTAACAGTGAAGTAAAACTATATTTTGTACAAAATTCAATTAACAGTGAAATAAAACTATATTTTGTACAAAATTCAAACCTCCAGTCACTCATATTATTATAGATTTTGATAATCGTCTACAGATATACACCAATCACAAGAGACACCCTTCTTTATCGGCACGAATATTAACTTTTATTCACAATATCTGTAGTATCTAATTAAATTTTATCAATGCCTCGCAATGTAACATACAGAAATTCATATTCGTTGTCTAAGCCAGATCATTATCGGAATAATGAAATGTTTGGTAGCACACTCATGATTCAAGTTCAAATGAAACACTACGATACTCGATGCGGCTGAAGTATTATTCCTTCCAGCAAGTCCTTTACGCTGTACTGTGCATTGAGGTTCCACATGTTGACACTTGGCACTTGACATTATGGCCTCGAAATGACAGTCTCGCTGATGCCTCTCCTGACTGGGTGGTCGAAACCCTTGAGAAAGGACGAGCGAGTAAACCCGAAAGACCACATTTTAAAGTACACATTTTTTGTCCTAACAATTTTTTGTTTAATGTTAAAGATTTTTATTCATTAAGTTAAAGATCACAAATTATACTATTTCTAATGACCATTGCATAGTGAAAAGGGTGTTTAACTAAATTATATGTACTACAAGAAAACAGCATAAATACTGTGATATTTGTTTACTTACATCAAAAATTCAACTAAAAATTTACATCTCAGCATCCCCAAATCTTATTTGTTTTTGTTTACTCAAAATGTACACAACCTTGACTTTAAAGTAAGAATAAATTATATTTATCAGCCTGATACTCCATCGACAAGAAGATTTTAAAATATACTTTTATATCCAAAGTGAATAAATTCATACAAAACACCTTTAAGAGTATTTTTATGAAATACATATCACAAAAATATGAATTTCCCTTAGATTTAACAATGTTATAACAGGTAAAAAAAATTAGAATTATTTTTGCTTTGAGCCGGAACTTACACGATCCCCCTACTTAGTTCATAACTGAGTCAAATGTCTTGAATTTGCATGAAAAGAGGCAGATACGAGCATATCCAAACTAATACTGCCTAGATACCTTGCCACGAATAGAACTCACCGACGCAAGTTAATAAACTCGCGATGGTCGAAACAGCTTACAGATGGCCACACTGCGCACACTCCATTACTGCGCGTAGCATTTGACGCCTCTCCACTTGATCAGCTTAGTAGCCCAGCGTTTCTCTGTACAAGCCACAACCACAACACAGTGTATGATGCAGGCAGGAAGCAGCGATAAAAACATTTTGTTGTCCCTATAATCTCGTAGAGTCAACACACTGGCAAGGATAATTCTTCTCCAATTATGTTCAGTATTCAGAAGATTATGGTATACTGACAGTAGTATAAGAGAGTTTTTCTGGTAGTGTGCCAATCATGTGCATTATAGGCACACTTTTTCTTTTAATTTTAAAACAATTGAGTTTTTTTTACCTTTTTTGCTTAAATTCTTTGCTCCCTGCCATTTTATTCAGCCGAGTGTACATCCGGGCCAATTCTTTCTCAGCGTGTCCCCCCCCCCCCCCCCACACACACACACACACACACCATCCGGTTCACAGCTTCGCCAATGCTACGTTGCGACTTGGAGTGCTGCCTGAAGCGCCCCGGTCCCATAACCCCCACTTGCTGTCATGTACTGTAACGTGCTGCTGCGCTCAATATGAAATCTCGTCTAAAGAACAAATATAGATTGGCCGTGGAAGCGCCAGGCAGAAACAGTACTAAACACATTACCCATAGGGGCACAGCGCACGCACAACAAAATTTATGATTAACCTCCTTAAAACTTGGTAAGGTTAATGTGGATCGTGATCTAGGATAAGAAAATAATAAGATCTGGTTTGGTTTACATTGGCATTTACTTAATGATTTTGTTGCTGTTATTTCTACTGTACAAACCTTATTCCACTGAAGATAAACCATGGCATTACAGCCGAAACAAAATACCAAGAAAATTGTTGACCTTATTTGCTATACTTAATACATTAAATCTTGTTAAACAATAAACCAAATGGGAGGCCCCTGGGCGAGATATTATAATAAGTAACCATGGTTATATTTGACTGAATTTAAGGTCATTTGGGTTTCTTAACTTTACAGGCCATTGAATATTGAGCGCGCAGGCTCTTCATAAGACAAATTATAACAAAAATTACATTTACTCGTTAAATGAATAAAAGTGTCCTGAAACTGGTTGTTCAGAATTATAAATTATTTTATGGTTTTTTCCACTCAGGGAAAAATATGTTGAAAGCTGGCACTCTTGAGAAATTCTCCGATAGCAGGAGGCGATGAATTTCGGTGAACTAACTCATGAACTGCATGGGAGTTGAATTTGGAGCGGAATCTCTCATCCTAGTTCTTGATCCCCGCCTAAGCTGCGGGGTGGAGTAGATCAGGTCGGTCCCTGGAGATGGCCAGGTGATGCGCGACGCGGAAGATTGCTGTCGCCATGAAGAATAATAAGTAAAAACAAAAAAAACTATTTCAAAAAATAAACTATTTCGGGCAGCAAAAAAAATTAAAAATTGAGTGCTAAGGCACATGGCCTTGTCGATAACCAACTACATGCTTTAGAGAAAGCCATTCACGACTTTTCAGAAGCGCGTTGTCTCGGGCTGCGAAGAGAGATCCGCCCTTACCGCGTGCTGCCTGCCGAATCTTTTTGAAATGGCGTCGGGGCGCCTAATTAAAGTAAGCAACTGCCCCCAGCCAAAGAAGGGGGTGGTGGTGATTGCCCGAAGGAGTCCGGAGATGCCCGAAGGGGCGAAGCAGACTGCAACCTGTTCGCTGCGCTCTCACGCGAGTCGTAGGCGAACTAAAATCGCAATCGCACTGCGACTGCTGCCAAGGTCGATTGTGACAAGCTGTCTCTTATGGGAGGGATGAGTATTGCGCTCTGGTGGCCAAGACGAGAACCTGTCTGGAGGGTCACAGAAACGTCCGCTAGAGTGCAGTGGGCGCGCTCGCGACCAGTGCTCAGAGCAAGGTTAGGGATTTTTCCCGCTGCTAGACTTCGCTGAGGGCTCCGTTTGACAAGTGGGAATGTCCTTGGGGAGAGAAGGTCTCCGCCCGGGATTCACTGGGGGTCGTTGCTCCGGGTTTGAGTTCTCGTGAAGCCACAGGTGGGTGTTGTGGGGAGGGGGGTTTAAATTTGCTAAGTCGCCTGGGAAAGGCGTCATGTGGACTGTCTCGAGGTGTCGCCGCTGGCTGTAACTTGGTCCAGAGGCGTGCTTGCGAAACCCTTACGTATGCTTGCCTCCGAGAAATGAAAGTTGCTAGCAGTGGGGTTGGGGTAGCGTTCGCTAACGCGAAAGCCGTTCCGTTACATAGGGAAGGCGTGACGCAAACGGGGGCCGGGATGCTGCGATTGCAAATCGTCAGCAAACAGTATCTGTTTGAAGCCTGCGAACAAGCGCAGGTGCACTGGGTTGCACAAGATTGCGTCGGAGTGTACAGTAAAGGAAACAAAATTTAATAAAATAAAAATTACAAATTTATTATTTGGTTTTCTTCTTTAAAAATTAAAAATTAAATTTAAATTCGTACATTTGTGCCTGAAAGTGGCACTGAAACGGCACAGTACTATATCTCGTTACACGAAGCCATTTCGTGACCAGACTTGCGTGGGCAAGCAGACATTCAGCCCCTGGTGACTTCTCAGAAGTTTCGCTATCAGCAAGCTTGGACAACCTGCCTGGTCGAATTCTCGGTGCGGCAGACATGTCGTGGTGTTTCGTCGCCTCGGTTCTCACGAACCTTGCAGAATTTCCCCCGCTCTCGCCAGTCCCCTCGTCCAGAACCCACGCCGGGTCAGTCACCGGTCATAACCTCCCCCCTCCTCTCTGGTTCATGGAGGTCATAACCCACAGCCGCTCTCACACTCTCGTCCGCACAACCTGCCAACGACGAGAGGAATTAAGATGCGCCGGACTGCTAAAAGATGTATCCGTGATCCATCTAGCAGAAGCGAGAGACACTAACCCCTCCCTACCATCCTGGCTGTCCACCTGAGGGCAGCACTGTCGCGCCCATAAGAACAATGTTCAAGCTGCATCGACCCTCGACCTGACCGCTCGCCGGGCGAGTTGAGTTCCCCACTCCTCCGTCCAGAGCGCGCTGGCCAAGGATGCCAACTTCGGGTGTCTATGACGACGTGCGCCGATGAATACCGAAGGATTCCTCCCCCTACCCTCTCTGAAGGGCGACTTGGCATTTTAATTTAGCGCCCCAACCACGCCCCGAGGTCACTTTTCTTAGGGCAGCCAACCGCGAATCTCCAGTCAGCGGTTCTCCTGACTTACGCGAGAATTAGAAGATCGCCGATCAATCAATTTGAATGTAGTCTAATACAGTAAAGGCTTCAAGTGCCGAATTTACTATTTTTAGCTTTTAGTCTACCCTAAGTAGTCGCCAGTTATTTTTTTTTCTTTTTCTTCTTCCAACTTTCTTCGTAACCATCATGGTTTCCAAAGCCAACCGTGTGCTACCGCGTCGGTCTACGAGGCGGCAGCCAGGCAGCTGAGTTCTCCCCGCAGTGGTGAGTTTTTTTATGCTTTACTCCATTTCCACCCATCCCGGTGGCGAATTCCGCCACCCTACCTAACGCCTGCATCCAAGGTAATTATTACCGAATGGCCTTTGTTTCAGTGCGGGTTCGAGAGCACCCCTGGAACCCAGTTCGTTCTAGAACGTCCCACATCAAGATTTTGGCCCAGCTGTTTCACAACACCCGGTGAAATGCCTTCGTCCTTTTACTATCTCTCTCTTCTCGTCCTCTGCGGCTCACTATGCTTGACCGCCAACATATATATCAAGTCTACCTTACACCCATGCCAGTTTATAGATATTTTATTTTTTATTGTTTTATATTATTTTTCTGAACTGTAAATTTATAATTTAAAGTGCTAGCCAATGCAACGAAACAATTTTGTGTATTTATATGTTAACCTTCATAAGTAACCCCGTTGAGGCCCGGGCCGATGGTCAATCGTTTTTCACCTTTTTTTCAATAATGTTGTGTTAAATTTGTAATATTCAAACCATACAAAAATTATGAAAGCACTGTCAAAATAAAATAGAAAATCAATCAGAATTTAATCAGAATAAATCGAATAGCTTGCCAACCAATCCTCTGCTTCTCATTTATAAGCCTTACGATCCTCTCCGCCACCTGTAAGCCCACAGGGGCTGTAGTAAATCCTTGTTCACCCTCCTTAGTGCCCCTCTAAAGTATTATTGACTTATCTTTTTATTATAAGTTTATCTTTCCAGTACATTTCCAAATTTTTGCATCTTAGAAGTTTCTCTAACAAATTACTTAATAGTAATTAGCGCACTAAGGAGAGGCGTAACAGTAGTGAAGAGGTAACAAAGGAATACAATTTTTTTCGAGGTCTTCCAACAACCATGCAGGATTAAGGGTACTAGAGGAATTGCCAAACAAATATTTTCGTGAGATCTATGACACGTATTCAAGAAATAAATATATGATTAAAAGTAGTTCCTCAACTATCCAGTACCGCAAACAGTGCTCACCACACATACCTTTTTGAACTTTCTTCTGGCCCGCAAATTCCTCGGGCCTCCTTACAACGCGGCCACAGGGTTGAATCATGCTTTTGGGAGATGGTAATCCACTCGCACGAAAGAAAAATTCCCTTCCGAGTTCGTCCACATTGCAATGGTTGCTGGCAGAAGCTCGACTGTCAAAATCAGCCTCGATCGCTGAAACTGGACTGTGAACACCACCCCTGAAAAAAAAACCTGTTGTCGGAAGTGTTGACACTTGATAACTCACTGACATAGCTCACAATAATAAACCACAGCAGACAACCAAGTGCAACTGCAGACAGTCATGTCGTGGAACAAGCCTCTCAACTGTGCCACTCAAGTGCCCAGCCAGGACACGACTGTCCACAACCATCTCGCTCAGCGAACTGCTCCGAAGACACCGCTCAGTCGTCACAAACCACTTCTAGGCTGTCGCACTACTATGGACTCCTGCACACCCTCTCTCACTTATGCCATACTCGACCAGTGCGGCAAACAGGGAAAGTTAATCTACTGCACGCTCTCCCTCACTTATGCCAATCTCGAACAGCACGGTGCAACAGGGTAACTTAGGTACACTACTGCGTGCTCTCCCCCACTAACACCACCCTCGACCAGTGTTATTGTAAGAGTTAGAAGGATCAGAGACCATGTGTCCAGTGCTCTCGACATGGAAGCTTCTGCTGTGGCATATGGCAAGTGACGGAGCAATTAAGGAATAAATGGGCGGGAAAACAGGAGTACCCCGAGAAAACCCTCAGGCTCTCGGGAGGGAACGTCCGGTGATAAACTGGGTACAACACCACTGGGAATAAAACCCTGATCTCATTAATGGGATGTGATTTATCTGACCACTCATCTCATATGACACCTTACTGTCGCGATGAATTCATGGTTTTAAAATACAGTAGTTCTCATAAGATCATCAGCTTAAAGGTCCATGCTATGCAAGGTATTGCTCTGCAGGATGATTAAAATTCTCTTTTTCATAGGAACATGACAAATGAGTAAACAATACATTTCGTACGAAAAAGAAAACCTCTGTTTGATTAACCATTATTTCAAACAGTTCATTATGGCTCACATAAGCATTTAATGACACCCATATTTGAAAGTAGCATGCTGTGAGAGGCCCCGAGGAACTCTATTCTCCTGATGGACTGACAAAGGCGATGATACCAGCCTAGTCAATACTGTCCAAGAAGCAGCAGTGAGGACAACATTCCGACCATGCCTCGTTCTGAGGGTAGTTGCTAAGTGAAAGGTCTCAGAATGGGTAGGTTATGGGTGGAGGGTCTCGGGTGGGTAGGTGCTGAGAGGAATATCTCTGTTGTATAGGTTCTGAGAGGAGGGTTTTGGGAGTGTAGTTGCTGGGTGAAGTGTCTTGGGTGGTTATGTGTTTATTGGAGGGTCTCGGGTGGGTAGGTGCTGAGAGGAATATCTCTGTTGTATAGGTTCTGAGAGGAGGGTTTTGGGAGTGTAGTTGCTGGGTGAAGTGTCTTGGGTGGTTATGTGTTTATTGGAGGGTCTCGGGTGGGTAGGTGCTGAGAGGAATATCTCTGTTGTATAGGTTCTGAGAGGAGGGTTTTGGGAGTGTAGTTGCTGGGTGAAGTGTCTTGGGTGGTTATGTGTTTATTGGAGGGTCTCGGGTGGGTAGGTGCTGAGAGGAATATCTCTGTTGTATAGGTTCTGAGAGGAGGGTTTTGGGAGTGTAGTTGCTGGGTGAAGTGTCTTGGGTGGTTATGTGTTTATTGGAGGGTCTCGGGTGGGTAGGTGCTGAGAGGAATATCTCTGTTGTATAGGTTCTGAGAGGAGGGTTTTGGGAGTGTAGTTGCTGGGTGAAGTGTCTTGGGTGGTTATGTGTTTATTGGAGGGTCTCGGGTGGGTAGGTGCTGAGAGGAATATCTCTGTTGTATAGGTTCTGAGAGGAGGGTTTTGGGAGTGTAGTTGCTGGGTGAAGTGTCTTGGGTGGTTATGTGTTTATTGGAGGGTCTCGGGTGGGTAGGTGCTGAGAGGAATATCTCTGTTGTATAGGTTCTGAGAGGAGGGTTTTGGGAGTGTAGTTGCTGGGTGAAGTGTCTTGGGTGGTTATGTGTTTATTGGAGGGTCTCGTGTGGGTAGGTGCTGAGAGGAGGGTCTCATATGGATATGCGCTGAGTGGAGGGTCATAAGTAGGTAGGTGAGTTGTAGAAGGTCTCAGTTGGGTAGGTGAGGAGTGGAGGGTCTCGGGTGGATAGGTTTTAGATGGATGGTTCTAGATGGGTAGTTGCTGAGGGGAGAGTCTCAGGTGGGTACATGCTTAATGGAGTATCTCAGGTGGGGAGGGTGTCTGTGGAGGATTTCAGATGTGTAGATACTGAGTGGAGGGTATCGGATAGGTAGGGGCATTAGGCACATCAGAGTCTGACTGGATCTTAATGCAGGTGTTAGAGGTGACTGGGCCTCGAGTGCATCATCTTGATTTCTTGTTACTGTACTAACCACAGTAATAATAGTCCCAAGTAGGCATGCCACCACTATAATGTGGCCTTATCCATTCAAAATCAAATATCTTCACAAAATGTGTTGTCTAAGGATCATATATATCTTATTAGCTATTAAAAATTGTATATGTCTTAATGCTTTTAATATATTACCTCAATTGTATAGTTTAACAATTCAAGAGGAAAAGAGTATGTTTTCGGAGTTAAAGCCCAACCATAAATATGAATGATGTCATAATAAATTAAAGTGTTTCTGTTTTTTCTTTTACTTCAATCTTTTTTGTTGAGCCATCGATATCGGGTTCAATTCTGACGGATTCAGAAATTATTAAGATTAAAATAATACATATTTTCTTTGGTGTACCTATGTGATATGGCCTCGATGGCAAAGGTCAGTACCACAGAATCACAAAGCTGAGGAATGATTAGGGGCATTATTTCCATAAATGTACAAGGGCAGATGTCGGGGATTGGCTCACCAGGTTGTCTGGCCTCTGTCTGTGATGTCTTGTGGTGTGTTGTGCTCGACAGGCGCAGTGTGACGAGGGGACAGACCCAGGCACAGCAAAGCTGCAGGTAAGTCACTGCAGTCTATTATATTTTTAATTCTCGAGCTTCCCATGTGCTGGCATTTATTATCTCTCAATAATAAGTAGAGATGCCGGCAGAGTTGACTGTACGACAGATAATAACAGAAAGCTTTCGTAGAGTCCATCCTACAGGTTGCTGATCACGAATTGTTTCACTCCACATGTCCACACTTATTACTAGGCGCACACAGATACACAGAATGCATGTCAAGTCACGCAACCGAATTATTATGCTGGACTAAGAACTAATAAAAGATTGTATGAATTCAGTGTTGAAGAAATATATATACCCAGTCAGAAGTGTGTGGTTTTACTGCAATACTTCACTGAAATGCACATGGAGCCATTTATGGTTACTAATTCAGTGCTCACAATACGTTTTGAAATTGTTTAACTAAATGCACCATGTGCATGGGCATATTCCATAGTTAAAATTCTTTTATTTTGGCACCACCCAGTTATTTCCAACCGTTTTACCACTGCGCCATCTGGCTCAGTTATCCCAAAATAGCACACTATGTTTCAGATTCTATTTCACAACTATAACCTGCGGAAAAGTATAACATATTTACAACATTACAGAACAGTGTGCCAAAATTTAGTACCAACTGACCATTTTCCCAAAAAAAATTTATTAGAGAAAATGCATGTTAATAAAAGGTTTCTTAGGGGCATGCATTGGCAGATTTTTTTTACATTATAGCATCTACTATTGCTGAAGGTGTCTGTGTTTCTTCGAACTTAATGATCGAAAGGAAGAATATAAGAAAAACTAGCATGAACCTTCTTGTATTGAGGGTTGAACAGCCTTAAGGGATACCAAGTTACATCTTGAAGTGAGTCTCCCAGGTCGTGTGAGTGCCGGTGCCTGGAACCTGCCCACCTCATCACTAGTCCACGGTGGTAGCCTGTCCTGCAGCGAGGGTGTCTGCTTGCCGCAGGTACACTCCGGCGAGGAGGGGGAGGTGCTGCAGAGGCTGGATGTGTTCAACAGCGTGCAGGTGCTGGCGCCAGGCATCGAGACCTACGACACGAGCAGCCTCGACTCCGAACAAGAATCAGGTAACACGCCCTACACTGCCATCTCCGTACGTCACAAACTGAACTACAAATACAATACGAAGTTAACCAAACTGTTGAACTTAAAATAAAATTATTGATCATTATACTCTAATTTTTATAATAATGTGACGAAATTACAAACATATCTGCGCGTTAATATTGTAATAATGAATGATTTTTTTTTTTAGTTTTTTTAGTTTAGAACTTTTTTTTTTTTTTTACATCGGGGTAGAGACCACCAGGTTTCGTCTTCCCATGCATGTGCCATCTTCAATGACTGTTAAAAGCGTGTTGAAGTAAGTTTCAACATGTCCACCCAATACCTATATCATCACCTCCTCGAATGTTGTCCCTACCCAAAATCTAAAGTATTTCAGGGTTATTACTGATAATTTTAAAAGCGAAGACGCACAAATGGCGTGTCTGTGAACTTGACGGTTGCATTTAACACATATGTTGATTAGCGCCGCTAATAAGTGTACGTTGCGAAGCTGCGCGAGTGATCCACACAGCAATTGGCCATACATGCATACTATATTAATACTAGGTGCTGCCAATTTCTGTACAGCTTATATTTGCGTAATGTTTGCCCGATGCCAAAATAATTGTCTGAAGTGTAGAGTTTGTTTTTTGGAAAGAGTTTTAAAGGACCATGTTTTATGAAAGTGGCCATTTTTACCAATGTAAATTTTATTTCATAAATATTATTGTCAAGCGTGGTGGAACATCATTTCCACAAGGTTCTGACGTGAATACGTATTTAAAATTGCTTCCATAGTGGCAGGCAATTCGAAAAACGAATGATAACAAAATCGGGGAATACAGTTCGGTGTTGCAGCTACATAGCTATAATCTCCATCCAAAATTTAATCACACCACTGGATAGCTAAAGGATCCAAGAATTCGTCACGCTAAGTGAGGACTGTGACGCATCGCGCGCTGTGGAAGGGGGAAGCGCCGCCATTTTGAGGTCATTATGCTGTGTTTCGAGATTTACATTTAGTATAACTTTGGACTCGGAGAAGCTACGACGTTCGATTGAGTTTCAATCGTCAGCTCTTGTCGAAATATATCGATTGCATGTATAAAAACATGAGTCTAAAATATTTGCAGTGAATATATATGGTGTTAAAATAAAAAATATATATATTATGAATAGAAAATAATACCTTTACGTACACGTATTAACATACAACACACGCCCGTGTTGTTGCAATATGATGGTGTTGAGGCAGAAGGTACGCTGGTGCTGCAGAGCCGCTGCCGCACCGGGACGCAGACAGGTCGGTGTGCCTGTCGCCGCCCAAGATGGTGCTGGTGCTGAGCCTGCTGGTGCTGGTGTTCCTGGGCGGGGTGGCCATGGTGCTGTGGACCCTGCTGCTTGGCCGCCGCCCGCCCGGGCGCCGCTGGTTCCACCACCAGGACTCGCTGCTGGTGCTCGACTCGCCGCAGCTCTCGCACCGCCCGCACTGGCGCGTGCTGCGCTGAATCGCGTGGCCTTTGCGTGTCGCCGTGCGGCCAGAACGGCAGCCTCCACTTCTCGCAAGCCGACCTATCGAACACTGTCCGCACTGGCGCGTGCTGCGCTGACCCGCGTGGCCTCTGCGTCTCGCTGTGCGGCCAGAACTGCAGCCTCCGTCTCTCGCAAGTCGACTAATCGAACACTGCCCGCACT
The DNA here is from genome assembly GCF_032445375.1 of Bacillus rossius redtenbacheri. Classification (NCBI taxonomy): domain Eukaryota; kingdom Metazoa; phylum Arthropoda; class Insecta; order Phasmatodea; family Bacillidae; genus Bacillus; species Bacillus rossius. The sequence goes on along the minus strand of NC_086342.1, from coordinate 40,001,375 downwards.
GGTGCGTGCTGCGGTGACCCGCATGGCCTCTGCGTCTCGCTGTGCGGCCAGAACTGCAGACTCCCTGTTTGCAAGTCGATTGGCAGGAAATGTTATTCTTGTATGAGGGGGAGGGATATAAGATTCGAACGATTAGCGCTTGTCTCTTAGATACACAATGTCGATTTCAATTTATTACGAGCTGAAGAAAAATATCACACGAAATTTCAGTAGTGTACCTTACGTTATTATTATTTATTGTTAAGGATTTTCAAGGACTAAATGTAGATTCTTGATTCCTATTGTTTCCCACCTGATTTACACTATAGTGAAGTGTTTACATATCCTGGGACACCAATGTGTCCTAGGTATTTTAGTACTTGAAGAGTGCTTTTGTTTGGAACTGTGTTTACATGTTTTAATGAATTTTCAGAAATTAAAATAATCAATATTCCCTAATAGTGGGTTTATATAGCTATATATTTTCACCACCCGAGCTTCCAAATATTAATGTAAAGAAGTGTAATTTTTATGTTTCTCGTACGAGATTGCCCTTTAGAAGACAGTTTGTTTTCCAGAAACCATTTTTTATACTCGTGGTAATGACATCTGACATCAAAAGTATTGCTTTTTAAGTCGTTAAGCTGTGGTGCAACAATTTATTTTATTCTCTATGGTATTTTATAAACGAAACTTAAGGTAGTGAAAGTTACCTCATTGATAATCAAAATTAGACAATATTTACCTTAAGTTCTTTATAATATTAACGATCTTTAAAACACGTAGTTACAAGTTTATGTGGTAAATTTGTCACAGAAAAATGTAGGTAGTTGTGAATCACTGCATTACTTACATATTTCACTCTAAAATATTTTGTTTATTCAACTACATTAATTATTTTTGTACTCTGGACAAAACTGCAATTGTGTAAAATAGAAAGTGTGTTAGAGATATTATACAATTTATTATAGATTAAATTTGGGGTTGTTAATATGAATCGGTTTACTAACTCTTTATGCTTCGATGTGTTTGCATGGCTGAGGGTCAGTGCTTTCTGTTCCAACAATGTTCAGTGTGCGTGCTCAGCTGTGAGAAGGTCTCTTGAAGCAGTTGCTGTGTGATAGGCTTGCCAGGTGTTTGTATTGTTGCTCTACAGCCACCAGAAAACCTCCAGGGATATTACCATGACTAATTTGAAGGCTGTCCTATTTGAAGTGTATCTTTACATGTCCCTGGGAAATTCATGAAAGTTTCGCAAAATCAATTTTTTTAAATATTTATATACTTTTATGGATTTTTGCAGGGCATCAAATTATGTTTCTCAAGCTACCTTACACTGTAGCATTTTTTTTGTTGCAAATCTACAAACATAAAGTTTGTAATTTCACACGGAAGACTGAAAATATCAATGGAACTGGCTGTTGACATATTTCAAAAATTTATTTGACAAGCAATACAACGCAATACAAAATCTGTAGTGTTACGGCTGGAATGTTTATTTCATCCTCTTCAGAATTGAAGACTTCACCTTACACTTTTCTAACGGATACAAACCTCATACGAGTGTTTGAAAACTTTAGTTTGAACAGGTGGAGAGCAAATGCAATCAAATTGTTTACCTGAAGTGATTTCTTAAATTGAGCTCATGTGTGTGTAAAAAATACTATTTAAAAAAGGATTTTTTTTTTGTAACTATAGGTACATACAAAATGTGAAAATGTTGACCACGTATTATCCTGTTCACAAACCAAAATCCGTTGGACAAAAACAGTAGCAATAACATTAACGACATTAGCACAAGAGCAACAGTATCACAACCCAAACATCACTTGAAACAACAGACGCAAAACAAAAACCATAGCTGCAACAACAGTATCAACAACAGTAACAATAGCAAAAACAACCAAAAACAAAACTAGCGACAACATAAGTAGCAATAAAAGTAGTACAAACACCATTAGCAACAACTGGTTTACTTTGAGAACAAACAATGGAAACTGAGTAAATACTCTCTCATAGAAATAACTAAAGTACAAATTTAAAATACTTCATTTGACAATGTAGCTACATCTAGGTGATGTTTTCCTTAAACTACAGGGTTTAGTGTGAATGTTTCTCTCAGATGTGTAATAGCTGCCAACTCCTGGTAGCTAGTTAAGGCAACTCAGATATTTCCTGGTGTGTTCATTTTTCCTTCTTCACTTCACAGTTACCAATATGTAAGAGGGTCGACAATTGACACTTGTCAACTCTTCACAAGTGCATTCCCCTTGCACACTGCACACGGCACATTTCACACTGCTCATTGCATATCATTCTAATGTGTTTCTTGTGCAGTTGGTCAACAAGAATATCTTATGTTTATTTCGGCCTCATCAACTAGAAGAACCAGGAATGCATGCAAATGTCGTATCTTTGCTGTCTAGGCAGGGGATGTGAGTTTGCACTGGATGCCTGTTTCAGACGGATTGTACTTTATAAATTTTTTATGCCATTAGGGCATTTTCCTAGATGCTATCCCATTATGTGTATCCTAGGAGTTTATAACATTTCAGACGACCACTGAGTGCACATCTGTGGATGCTTTTATACCGGTACCTAGTTGTGTGTGTCAACATAATTTAGATTCCTGTTAACTGTTGAAATGGTTGTTAATTGAAAAGGTGTCAGATTATTCAATAAGTGTGTGTAACTATCCTATCGATGTATATTTATTATCTGGGTCAGCAAACAAACATGGCTTGTTACAAAATACATAAGCCATATTTGTATGCTTGGGGGTGTTTTTGTTGTATAAGATGTACATTGACTTTTTTTACTATATGCATTGTAATATTTATGTATTTTGTTATGAATAAAAGAATTTTTAGTTTGGTAACTTTATTTTATTTCCATAAAGTCGTCAACCTTAAATCTAATCTTACTAATATCATAAATGTGAAAGTTTGGATGAATGGATGGATGGATGCTTGTTACTCAATCACGCAAAAACAGCTGAACGGATTTGAATGAAATTTGACACATATATAGTTTATAACCTGGATTAACACGCATGCCACATATCAATCCGAAATAACATCCGTAATGGAGTGAAAAAAATTAGTAATTTCATTTATATGAAAGAAAAATTCGTCGTTCATAGACATACAAACAGTGAGTGTCTATATCCGCCACACGGTCATATAGTAAGGTCTGGAAACTTCCTATCCTTCTCCTTGGTGAGACCAGCCCACTAAGTGGAGCTCGCGGCGGCTAGCAAACTAATGGCGCTAATAACAGTTCAGGTTTGAACTTGGTCAATAGATGGCGTTGACTTGAATTTTAAACGCGTTATCGTTTGAGGTGTCCGTCACGTCTTGAATTTTAGTTTGTTTGTCCCGTATGCGTTGCTATTCCATTCATCCGATTGCGATTAAATTTTGGTGATTTGTTATGCGCATGCCCTTGAAGGTTCCTGAGTTAGTACAATTATTTTACAATAGGTGGCACACGAATTGTTTCAACAAATGTGTGTAATTCATTTAGTTTAGCAGCAGTTCTTTTGTTTTCTGTGTATAAGTGCACACACATTACTGTATTAAAATTAATTAAAATGAAACAGCGATGATTCACAGAATTGGATTGAATAAAATACAAACAGAGACATTTCGGTTCATGTGTGATATAAAAAATTAAGTAGCCCAAGAGTTTCAACAAATGTGTTTATTTAATTTTACCAGCGTCCCTCATATTTTCACACAACCGTAGCCTACGAATGCGTAGAAGCTGAGGCTAACCTAGTGATGAAGGACTGGACAATTTTCTCTAACCAACTTCGGTCAACCTGAGGCTCTGTCCACTCCTGAGTGCAGGCTCGATGCACCAGCTCGCGAAAAAGCACGAATTAAATTAAAGCTACCGAACTGAACATATTTTAATGTTTATTTTCATATTGATTTAACGTTTCTTTACATTTTGTTTAAATTCAACGGCATACACAAATTTTTACCCTTCTTAACTTAGTCTAGGCTGGCTGGCAGCCTGTTGGGAAACGACAAAGTCGCCCCCGAAACAACCAGTGCCACCAAACCCAATGCGGACAAAATGTCCAAGCTCCCGCCCATTTGCATAGTACTCTTTCTACTCTGTCCAACTCTTCTTCCAGAACCATCATCTGTTTCCTGTAACCAACCTGCTTGTAATTAATGAATGAAATTTGCATCCTGCATGTCAGTTCCCAGGGTTTTCCCTGTGTCTATGCAGGTTTTACCTGAGCCCAACTTAACTAGTTTTTAGTATAGAATAGTCAGTGAGGGGAGTTAGTCATGGCTAAAACGTTGCCATGGCTGGCCAATCTCCTAGCACATGATGCATGCTACCTCTCCTGGCATGGCTAACACCCTGCATGATTAAAGTGTATAGGCTTCGGCCTGAGACGCACTTAGAGTCTTCCCTACCCAGACCCCTCCCAAATACACTTAGTTATTAGTTAGGTTAGGAAAAAAATGTTTATTTCCTTTCGTATAGCGGCAGTTCGTCTTTTTTCGTTGTATGAGTGTACACGCATCACGAAATTAAATTGAATTAAATAAAAAAGGGAGAGGGGATAGAGTGATATATGTAGAGTGAGATAAAGTGATGTATAGAGAATGAAATGGAGTTAAATAAAGAGATATATAGGTAGATGCATACATAGAGAAGTATTCACAGGGCCGCGTCTAGAGGAGGGGGGAGGTGGGGCAAAAGAGGTGTTTGCCCCGGGCCTCACATTCTAGGGGGCCTCAAATTTTATTTAAAAAATATATCATTATTTAAAGTGAATGCCCATTTTATATCTGGCGTAATAATAACTTGTCTTTAAATTTAAATACCTTGACGCCGTTCCCGCTACCTCCTATGATTTTTACGTGATTTTTGTTTGGGTTCGAGATCTCAGGGAGGGTTCGGCCTTGTGGCTAGAGGTAGGGGTTAACGCAGTAGGGCCCCCCGAGCTGTTATGGCCACTCGGGACGCTTGAAGAAGAACACAAAGTTACTGGTGAATACTTGACAAATTTATTACGGCACAGCCCTATACATTGATGCCTTCTGCCTTCTGCCGAGGTGATGTTGAGGGTGTGGAGTTGCTTTTGGGAGCCAACTAGCAATAATAACTACGTGCTAGTGCGTAGCCGAGACTCTTGACTCAGGGCGTGACGTTGTCACGTGGCCGGCAGGCAGTAAAGCGCTCTTCACAACAGCGCGGCGCGGCGCGATCTGGCGACGCGATGAAGCGATAGCTCGCGATCTAACGCGAAGTCGCTGGCTGTACACTTCACAATGGCGCGACGCATCGCGATACGACTGGCGAAAAAAAAATGTTGAAACAGCCTGCTATCTGCCGGCGACATCTGATAACATATAAGTAAATACAAACAAAATATGTGGATGTATTTTAAAATTTTCTCTTTTTTGTCTGGCATTGCATATGCAAGTGTACTGTAACTAAGCATCGGTGAAAAGAGGCATGAATATAAATCGCCATGCAGTAAATGTTCACAGGCAGAGAGTGTTGTTCTGTTTATTATTACTTGATAATAATAATAATAATAATAATAATAATAATAATAATAATAATAATAATAATAACAGAAGATGGCACACAAGGCCCACAAATGCTAATAGATTGGGTCAAGGGGACTACCATAATCTTATCTCAGAAATGCGATTAGGAGACAGTGACAACTACTTCGTATTCATGAGGATGTCTCCTAATGAATTTGATGCGTTGCTGCATATTGTTGATCTAATGTTACAAAAAACATTCTCACCGCCTACCATTGAGTCCAGCAGAAAGACTGTCGATGACACTAAGGTATAACTTGCTAACTTGCGTTTCTAGTGCAGATATTGTGATTTTGTAAGTACAGACACTTCTTGTAATTGTTTTGAATTTGGCTGATTTTTTTTTTTTTTTTTAAAAAAAGGGTACCTTGCAGCAGGAAATTATTTTACATCAATATCACTTTCCAGATACCTATTACCTTCTATTTCAATCGTTTGTTTACTAACAACTGATATTCTTATAACTCTCCGAATTATTGCTTGCGATTGGCTGTTTACTCTTACGTCATCAGCGATGTCGCCCGCCGCGGCAAGGCAGTCTTGTCGCTTGTGCTCACGTCGCGAGCTGTCGCTCGCCGCGAGCGATGTTAACTCTGATTGGTTGGTATCGAATGTCACATCGCTACGCGTCGCATCGCTGGTCGGTCGAGCTCTCTCCTCACTAGCAGCAAGATGCCAAACCCGCACCGAAAGAGGAGGGGAAACCACCGCGGCCACAAGCACACCGAGCAATGCGAATCCAGCCTAGAGGCAGAGTTCAAGGACTGGTCGCCGATGCGCTCAGAAAGTGGTCGAATAATCGACTTCTACGAGAAGATCTACGAGGAACACATGCCCGCTGGCATCGGCTGCCCGGCTTTCTGCTGCACGATCAAGTGGGATCCAGCCATCGAGCCGGGGAAGCTGAGCGAGCTGGTCACTGGATACGTGGAGGACTACGACGATGAAGAGTACCAGCCAGAAGTAGATGTAGTGCCGATCCGCAGCACAGCAGGCACCACAGAGGCGTTGGTGTATCTGCGTGAATCGGCCTGCCTGGACCGTCTCAAGAGAGTGCGGGACTCAAGGTACCGCATTCGTACAACAAATGCGGTCGTCCGCATTGCATCAGACCCGCCGGATTACCTCGGATGGGGCATCTACTGGGATGTGGTGCAATGCGAGGAGCAAGCAAGGCAAAACAAGAATAACCACAGCAACGACAGCTCATTCCAGACGCCTGAGCTCACTCCAGAGCTGCAGGACTGCAGCACACAGACGGACAAACCAGCAGGGCTCCGACACACCTCGTGTCAGACGCCCGCCGCAGCCGAGTGGAAACACTCTGGCACCCAAACCGCCGTTTTTACGGCAGAGAAAGGTACCAGCACTGCAGCCACAGCACCAGCACCAAGTCAACAACAGCTGCGCACGCCTCGAGACCGCCCAGTGACGCCGGCCCCTCCAGCCAAGAAGAGGGAGGCGGCCGCCACTGCTGCGCGGGAACCAAGACTGCAGCCTGCTGCAGAACATCGCCAGCGGCCTCCGCAACTGAAGAGAGTGCCCTGGCACTTTGTCGTCCTGCGGGGCGGCGGAGGGGCTGGGGTACCGACCGAAGAAGTGGAGTCTGCACTGCACGAGGCCGGCCACAAACCGACCAAGTGTTGGCGCATACGCAGCAAGGCAACAGGGCGCCCCACCTGCCTTCACCGAGTGGCTGTTGCAACACCTGAAGAAGCCACTCGACTCCTGGAGGCCGGCCTAGCCACCAAGGGCGCACAGCTCGCAGCTGAACCAGCTCACACCAGACCGCAGCTCCCCAGGGCCTGGGGCCGCACCGAGCTGCAGTCTACTCCGCGCGGAGCAGTGCTGCAGTTGGCAGAAATGTTAACTGCGTTGCTGAGCCGCGCTAGGTACACACCGAGCCAGCCGTGGGCAGAGGGGACTTGTCCCCTCCGCCGGCCTAGCCCCTCTTCCCGTTAAAGGGAGGGGGTCAGCAGCCCACGGTCTAGGAACCTCGCCACACACACAACACACTAGCTAACACAGTAAATCAGTCCAGCCTTTGCCCACACGCAAATAAATAAATCAACACGCTCTTCAAGCAAGTAAATAAAAATCAAAACAAACTGAGCAGCTAAGGCCAACTGCTCAGCTTAAATTAATATTCACCCCCCCTTCCCCCCCCCCCCTTTGAATTTAAATTTTAAACTTAAAGGGAGGGCTGGACAACACACGAGTTTAAAGTAGAGTCACCACACGAAATTAAAGTAGATTATACCAGGTCACTTGCAACAAAACACAGCTTCGCAGCTTATTTAAAAGTCAGTCACACAAAAAGTCAAAACCGAAAACACATTAGGCAAAACAGGAGGTTATGGGTCGGCAGTAAGCCACCTGGTACTCCTAAAGGGTCGCGGAGTTCGATGCCAAGATGCGGCATTCGGGCCCCGCGGCCCTCATCGGCGATGATGTTATCCCTTTATCAGTCAGACGAGAGTCTGCTGAGGGGGTGCTTCATTAAGCACATATACTGAGCATCGCGCCGCGCCGCGCTATTGTGAAGAGGCCTTAAGGGTCGTTCCGTCAGCGTTACCCCCGGCTGTTTTAGCCACCAGGGACGCTATGCTACAGGCGTTGTAACAAATATGCGGAGGCTCAATTTAAAGTTATTTATTGTCAGGCACGCTATACATGCGCTGTGTCGTGCATGACCCGCTTACTGGGAGCCGCGCTCTACAGGACACGTTTCTGATGGGCTGAAAACTCACGCAATTCCAGTAGAGATTAGAGATGGGCAAATGGTTCACGAACCGCTCAATTGAACCGGTTCGCCTCGAGGAATGCTCGGGAACTGGTTCTTGAAAAAAGAACCGCGGTTCACTAGCTCAGTCGAACGATGTACACGTACGATCCATGGTCGTGCAATTCACATAGCTCTCGGTTCTTCTCGCGTTCTCGGCTCTTTCTCTGTTCTCTCCGCTCTTCGGTTCTTTTCCGCACTTTAGAGTGGGAGAGGGGAGAACCAATCCCCACTCCAAACAACTCACCACCCCTTCCCGGCCAAGAGAACGGTCTCGTCTCTTCTTCCCCTCCCTTCTTTCACCGATCACGGCTCGTCTTCCTCTTCCTTCTTTCTCAGTGCACGTGACTCATACATAATTGTGACTGAAAGCCTCCGTCCCTTCCCCCACTCCTTCAACACGTCGCTCTTTTTTAATGAACAAGGTTCTCATCCCCTGTTTAGTTTGCCCTTGCGGGTCTTTTTTATATGTGCTCGTGGCAACAATTAACAACTGAAATCCTGACTTCGACAGTTGATGTATGCTCTGAGTAGAATTTTCTCAATTATTAAATTATATATACCTATATTTTTACTTCGTTTACTGATGTGGGAGCAAGAAATTTATTTATACAGAGTTTGCACTTGGTAGGTTTACAACAAGGTAAGTTTTTCAAAGTAAATTAATTTTGATTTTTCTATAAAAAATGTTAAACCAATTCTAACAATTAAGGTACAGAGTGTATATTATTCTCTTAAAATGTCAAAAAAATGCTGTATTTTTGGAAGATAACATTCAACAACATTATTGATCTTCGAGATAAGTAGTATTTCAATTTACTCAGACAATAACTTGTTCACTATTATTATTAAAATGTATTAAATTATAATTATTTCCAATACAGCGAAACACTTATTTATATTAAACTTAAAAAATTAGTAATAATTTTAAATATTTCTTTGTGTTTTATAACATTGTTTTTTTAATTGTGATAAACTGCACAACTTAAAGTATTAATGGATATTTTATTTTTATGGTTTTAGGCTAATATGTCTTCACCCCGAAGCACCAGTAACATCTGGTACCATTTTACAAAAGAAGATGGGAAAGGACGATGTCGCTACTGCCAGAATACTATCTCAATGGCTGGAGGAGCATCAACTGGGAACCTCAGAAGACATCTCAAAAGTAAGCATCCTACAGTACCATATTTGAGAAATGATTCTCCTTCGTCTGGCAGTCGATCACGATCTCCCTTACCTTCAGATAATTCTGGAGATACTCGCAACAATTCTGAAGCAGAGAATGGTATTTCTCGATCCGATTCCGCTGTTTCTTGTAACACAAGGCCTTCTTTACTTGACTCACCACAACCTGGTTCTTCTGGCTCTAGCTCTTCACCCCGAAATGGCCGTTTGCAGGATTCAATGAACAGATTCGTTAGCATCGTCAAACCCATACCTGCAAGTAAATGCAGAGCTCTAGATGTCCAGTTACTGAAAATGGTATGCAAAGAATACCAACCATTTTCTATTGTGGAAGATGAGGAGTTCAGGAAGTTTGTAAAGCTTCTTTGTCCAAATTACAATCTACCCAGTCGTAAAACTTTGTCAAACTCTTTGTTGTCCTCTATACATGATGAAATTCTAATTAAAGTAAAAGCTCAGTTAGACAGTTCATCAGCTGTATGTTTGACGTGTGATGGATGGACAAATATTAACAACACAAGTTTTTATACCATCTCTGTTCATTATTTCGATGCAGGCACGAAATTGAAATCCCATTTGTTAGAATGCTCTGAATTCAATGAGCGGCACACAGCACTAAATATTTCTAGCTGGATTAAAAATGTTTTGGAAAAATTTGGTTTAGAGGCAAAAGTTTGTGCTGTGGTCACTGACAATGCAGCTAATATAAAAGCTGCTGTTAGTGATTTGAAATATAGACACATTTCTTGTTTTGCCCATTCCCTGAATTTAGTTGTACAGGGTGCTATTGAAAACAGCATCAAAGATCTCGTGGACAAAACAAAAGCCATTGTTCAGTATTTCAAACAAAGCAGCTTTGCTTTAGTTAAACTACACGAGATGCAAACCAAACTGAACAAAAACAATGTCAAATTGAAGCAAGATGTCGCCACAAGGTGGAATTCGACATTTGACATGCTGGATCGTTTTCACTCAAACAAAGATCCCATTATTTCTGCTTTAGCTTTACTAGGTTATAAGGACACACTGCAGTCAGAGCAATGGATTGCTTTGGAACATGCCATAAATGTACTTCGGGTATTTAACGAAGTGACAATTGAAGTGTCATCAGAAAAGACTGTGTCTCTGTCGAAAACCTCTGTCCTTGCTAGAGTAATGGTGAGAAAGGTAAAGTTTTATATGGAAAATAATAATCCTCCAGAAGAAATAAAAAAGTTAGGAGAAGAACTGATGGAGGGTTTGATGAAAAGATTTGGTGCAATGGAGGAAAATGAGTTGGTCGCACAATCAATTTTACTTGACCCAAGATTCAAGAAACAGGGTTTCAGTGAAGAAGTCAAGTATCGAGCTACATACCAAGGCATTGTGGGCAAACTGAAAGTTTTGATCAACGAAAACAAAGACTCGCATCAGCCTGAAAGAGATGTGGTTCAACCTACTGCCTTAGCTTCTTCTGAGTCGAGCTTGATCTGGGACGAGTTTGATGCTGCAATAAGTCAACTACAGGGAAATCGCAATCCCAGCACTGCAGCAATCGTGGAGCTGGATAAATATTTGGCTGAGTTTCACATTGTCAGATCAGAGGATCCTCTACAATGGTGGGAAACAAGAAAGTCCGTCTACCCGAATTTGTACAAATTGATGCTCAGAAGGCTTTGTATTCCTGCGACATCTGTACCTTGTGAAAGGGTGTTTTCAAAAGCAGGACAGATTTGTGAGGCAAAACGTTCTAGACTGACATCTAAAAAAATTAGCCAAATGTTAGTTATAAATCTGGTGTAATTATTGTGAAACAATGTATAAAACAATGTATAAAAAATTATGCATTGTTGTTCTAGTGACATTTTTAGATGTACATTTCACTTGCATTCTTTGTAGTATTTGTTGTTGAGTGTGTCTTGTATTAGTTGATTGAATATTCGCAGTGTAAAAATGACAAAATTTTCTGCAAGCAAATGTTGAACAACAAGTAACTGTGAAATAGTATTACATCTCTGTACATATTAAGGAAGTGTGAGGTTTTTATGTCATTTCTGTTGAGTATATCAGTTTTGCAATATATGTCTATGCAATTTTTGTCAGTCAATATTAACCAACTGTTCTTAGTAATGGAGTGAGTTTAAGTTTTATATAGCCATGATCTGTTAAAAACAAAATGTTTGCCATACAACACACCTTTTTTTTTTATAATTACAGCCAATTCCCGATTATCCCCGGGCGGTTTATCCGTTTTGCGGTTTAAGTGCGGGAGTTTAAAAAAAAAACGAAAATTATTACTAATTAAATCATTTTTAACTAAACACTGCTGAATTAAATTTATAATGAATCAGAAGACTCTGTTAACGATTACCAGAGAAGTGCGCAAAAGTAACTGCAGCCGAATAGTACTGGATAATATTTACATTTTAATATTCAAGTTTATAGGATCGCATTAAATTTTTTAAAAATGCAGCGCGGCGCGAATCGATGAATTGGCAACGCCGCCCGACTCCTCGACTAGCGATCGCCGCTAGACAGTATGGAAAAGGAAAACTACGCCTGTGGCCAACGACCGCCGCACCACTTTGTATTTGCAGTCGAGTTATGTTTTGTTAACGTATCCTAACTTGTGGTTGGCGATGTCTGCAAAACGAAAACGAACAGTTTTATTGTTACAGCAGTAACTGGAAAAATGACATGACACCTAAGTCAAAGTTGTTTGTTTCACAGCTAGATATGACAGTGTGGGAAATATGTGTTTTGCTCATGTTTACGGGAAGAAAAGAAGAACAGCTGGCAGCTATCTTTATGTGCGTGACTGACGAGGGAGGAGTTTCAGTAAATGTAATATAAAACAAAAAAAAAAAACAAAAAAAAAAACACAAGAGATAAAGAAAGACACTTTCGCGGGGTAAAAATTTGTATGATGGTCTTGTTGGCATTCTTTAGTCAAAATAAAAAGCTTTTTATTACTTGTTTTATCCAGTTTTAATAAAAGCATTTATTTGTTTATAAGTAGTTTACTGAACAAATCTCCTCACTTTATTTCAATTACACGTGCATCAAAAAATTTTAACTAACAATAAATTGATATATTTTTATGTGAGCTGCTCGGCTCTTACGGAATTATCGGCTCTCGTGGTTCAAATCTCTCGGTTCTTTCTTTACTCGTCCACTCTCCTCCACAAAGGACCTGCCCGGCTCTCGTGCTCGTGGTTTTCAAAGCTATCGGTTCCTTCTTATCACGGTTCTTTCTCTTTAGTTTCACATGGCATTGCTCGGGGACGCACCACAACGCCGAAATACCACAACGCCGAACGTACAATAACGCCGAATACCATAACGCCGAATTCCAAATTGACCACAACGCCGACGACCCGAAAACTGCCGTGTACCACAACGCCGAATGACCACAACGCCGAAATACATTAACGCCGAAAAATGTCATTGCAGTACTGCCACAAAAACAAACTCAGAAGAAAGTCACTAAATATACTGAAAGAGAATTCAAATGTACAACAACGCCGAAATACCATAACGCCGAATGCCACAACAACGAATCTACAATATGACCATAACGCCGAAACCATTATATGACCATAAGGCCGAAACCATTATATGACCATAACGCCGAAATTCTAATATGACCATAACGCCGAAATTCTAATATGACCATAACGCCGAAACCATAACTTGTTGCCTACCTGCCAGGCACTGAAATGCTGTATTCGTAAGATAAGCGCACTCTCTTGCAACTGTGAAGCTAAACATACAGCCAACATGTTTATCTTTTTGCACATTCAATATCAGTACTGATTTTTCCCCTAGTTAAAACATAACACTTTATTATTTTTTATAGGGCAAATGGAACATTGATCGAAATGAAATATATTTTTGAAAGAATAATTTTTTTTTTTTACAATTGGACCCGGATCGCCTAGGTGGGAGGCTAATGCTGTAGCTAACCTCCACTCTTGCAGTTACTAATATATTATTCGATTCAGACTTACGTAGTTATAGCAAAAATGATAAGGTTACCGCTTAAAGTCCCGTAGGTACACGCTGCACAATGAAAACGCTGCATGCTCGTTCAATTGCTTGTGCGTGAAGGGCGACTCAGAGTTGGAGGCACCGAGGATAAGGGCGGTATATCGATTTAGTGTCTCATTCACACAAGTCACCTGTGAGTGGACGAGCGTCTTAAAACATTTGTCTCAATAAGTGTAGTAGTTTGTTGTTCGTAATTAACACATAAAGTATTTTATGTTTATTATAAATATCGTTAATTCTGTATACATTAGTTGTAAGCAAAGTTGGCATATTTTTCTCAAAACAGCTTGTTAAAGACAAAATATGCATGTTACACGAGCATACAATAAGTAAAAACCAATATTAGATTATTCAGAATGAAATTACATGCGATAGGCAATATGCTGAAATATACCCATAACGAAATAATTTCTTCTTTTTTTATAATTGCTGAGTTTTCGAATTTTTTTGTAAAATACGAGGTTCTTCTGGTATTCATGTGATATCTTTGGGTTATTATATCCAGTTACGTGAAATTATTTAAGGAGGTTGTTTAGACCGGCCACTATAAATACTGTGCAGAGCTTCAGCAGTTCACGTATCACACAAGTGTACCGCGTGTGAGCTCGGCACTTGCTACCAATACCACTTAACATATGTTACACGTGTTCCTAGACCATTGATGCCAGCTTATACAATCCTCTATATAAATAACCTCTTTTGGAAGCTTAAAATGGCTAAAATGGTTATTTTCACCGTCAATTTTAGGTTTGAAAATAAAGTTTCACTGACTTTAAAATGGTTTAGGAACGTGCAAAAAACCTTCACATTTAATATTTCGTCATAAAATGATAGGATCCCCACTGAAATTGCCTTAGAGGGGAGTCTTCGACAATGTTGCTGCATGTCAGAAGACCGCCTGGCGGATATAGGCGTTAGGACCTTGATGCGCGTGTCTGTATCGCTCTTAGCTCTCCCGCCCTTCCCACGCCTCGAACATTAAAAACATACCCGCTATCAGATGGCCACCTTAAATCGTTGCGCAATATTTAGGATTCCTGCGTAGAACTGTTTCACAGCGGAAAGTTTTAACATATTTATGTTGAAATCATCTAATAAGATTATATCTTCATATTTTTCTAACATGTTAAATAATTCATTTTCAAGGTAGGCCGTTCACGGTAAAGTGGACACTTTGAAAATCACTACTATTTGAATAACCTAACAACCAATATTATATTTCGTAGAGGTTTCGGACATATAATTTTTGTTGGGTTGAAAAAACAGACTATCCTGAATAGAAAAATATAAATATTTAGCATAAATAAGTAGTGAAAGGATACAAATTTATCGAGAGAAAAAAGTAACCAGGTGCTCAGAAGTGTTAAATTTACCATGAACAGTCTTCAGTTTAATTAGTATATGGAATATACCTACATATTATTTTTTTTTTGCTTGTACAGGACCCTTACGGCAATATCCCTGTGCTTATGACGTACTTCTGCTGATAAGTATTCATGCCTACCTGGCATGAGAAAGTCTAAGGCAGTCACTTTTATGCTTTTGTGTATATATATCGCTATTCCTACACCTGATATTCCAGTGATTCATTCTCATTTATGAACGTCTTTAAAAGCGCAGAGGGCATGCTAACGTTCCTTACACTGGACACATTTAAAATACACTTTCTTTTTATTGATATGTTATTTAAAAATCAATGCTCAAACGATACAATTACATAAATGTTACAAATACACAAAAACACTCCTAAGTGGCAGACTAAGTACTAATATAAAAAATTACAATTCTATTACGTTCATGAACACTCACACCCACAATTATACAGATCTGAATAAACATTTTGCGTGATGTTAGTGTCATCCCCTCAGCCATGGGATGACTAATCTGATGTCGGTAAACTGTTCCAAGCTTATGACAAGGCATTGGTGGATGACTTTGAATATAAATTAGTCTTGCATAGTGGTGTTAACCATCTATTGTCACTTTAAGAGCGGTGTTTACAAGGTTAAAATAATTCAAATATGAAAATAATTTTTTTTTTAAGTTATCAAGCGTGGAATAATTTAGTATTTTAGCGCCAGTGGTATGGCAGATCACAACCAGCATTCAGTATTTGCGTAAATCTGTAAGTATTATCATCATCTTTAGTCTATTATATCCCTCACATTGTTGACACACTACTAAATGAACGTTTATAATAGTAGTTATAGTACTTAGTAGTTGATGGTAGACGTTGTTTGTTTACAATGTGGGATATGTACCACCCCGCCCCTTCCCCCCACTTAAGTCCCTAAACAGGTTTATGGTAGTGTGAGGATGGTTCAACCAAATATTTTAGGACAATATAGGAAAGTCGTCGAAAAAACGGGCGACACTTTCATTAGCGCATTCTGGCGGCCTAGCCTGGACATACGTTGTAAGCGCATTTGAGACAATGTTATTTTGATAATTTTGAATGGACGTTTTTTCTTTGTTTTCTCCTGTTTAAGTTATTTATAATGACTGGAAAAGTTTGTGCAATGTTTGGTTGCAATAATTACGATGTATCTAGCTTTTAGAAGTCGTTTTTTAGTTTTCCGAAGGCTGAAACTATAGCCAAATATCTTAATAGGAACTACAATATTTGCTATAGCCATGTTTACTTGTGTATAGTTTAAATCAAATATTCCTTTTCCACTGTTTAAAAATGATAGTGCCTTATTGGAAACAATGATGCATATTTCAAAATTCAATGTTTTAAAATATTTTTTAATCTATTTTTAATATAATTTTGTTTTTAAATTTTTATTGTATATTTTTAAACCAGAGCATTACCTAAAAAATAATTTAAATATCCTCAAATTTGTATTTTTGCGCTCCACTCATTATGCTGAATGACTTAGTTGTCACTGTAGTATTTCAAGCAGTTTACCTAAATTATTGATTTCAAAGTTTTTATGTTTGGTTTTCAACATAAAAATAATGTAAATTAGTTTTAAGTGTTTGGTTATGTTAAATAAATTAAATTAATCTCAATTTTATAAGTGTTTGGTTGACTTCAAATTAGCAACATTAAAAATACTTAATTTTGGTTCGGGACAATTCATATTCAATTTTTAAGTTGTTTTTTTCACTGTAAGCAGTTCCTCGAGGAAATTTTTTTCAACTTTCACGGAATATTTATAAAATATGTGATTTATAAAATTTCAGGTTTAGAGTTAAGTATGTTTCATTATTAAAAACTGTCTGATTTGCGTCATTTGGTTGTCTGTTATGTTTACAGTAACACTATATTTAATGGTCTTAAAAATCAATATAGCTCTGTAAATTGGGTAACTGTTTTGAAATATGAATACTCTGTTTCAGTAAAAATATATTGACCGTAAATTTATTTCACGATAACAACAATATTTCAAGAGACGAGAGTAAATCTGTGCTGGTATCTCCCATTGTAATGCATGGGAATTTTAATTTCGCGGGCGTTCCTTTAGGCAAAGCCACCAGGGTCGCTGCTGTCGGGTGTCGCCAGCTTTCACCATGTTAAAAGGCTCGAATTTCCTATATTGTCATTCTAAAATATTTGGTTTAACCCTCCACCACCACCCCCACACTCCTACTACAAAACGCTCATTCCGCACAGTGACCTTGACTATCCAGGGTGGACGGCATAACCTCCCGCAATTTGTTTTGATTTATTTTTGTAAAATTTTTATTTTTTTATTTTTATTTTACAGAAACAAAATGTAAACAAGTTTTGTGATTTAATTGTTCGTGTGTTTTTCGTCGTGATGAATTTTAACGAACTGCTGATTTTCATGGTAAAATATTTACTATATATATGACAAGTTGGAGAAAAACTTTAAAATGAAATGTTTAAACGTAAGACGAGGAGATTTATGCCTTCCATTATTTCTGAATTCCTTTCCAAATGTCTATTTAATATATTTCCAGATATACTACCGTACATATACAAAGATTTAAAAAGTAATTAATTTGATACTCTTAGTTTTATGTGACGCCACGCTTGCTATTTACCGGCTGTTTTTCTTACGGGTCTGTGTAGTTGTAGAAAGAGAAAAATACGGACGGAACGGAACAACGGCCCGTTTTCGTTTTCGGTTCCGTCTGTTCCGTTACCGTTGTATTTTAGAACAGGCCTTACTAGAAAAACGTAACGATTTTTCACTATACGCACAGTACCTACTGCATCACGGCAACGTAAATTTATGGCAAACCCAATAAAATATCTGACCTACGCTTTCGAACTGAACATACATATATTTAGTTTACATAAATATTCACACTGTCGACTACGAAGTTGTCACGTTTTGTGTTCTGGACTTTCCGGCGCACTTCGTTCACTTGGAAAAGAACAGACGAGTAAGTGACAACAGCGCGCCTTCCTTAGCACAATGGCCGCGCCAAGCACCTCTAGCAGAGCACTCCACGCATTCTAGCGGGCTCTTTGGAAGCAACGTTTACCCTCGCGGTATAGAGAATAGTTAGTTCTTGCGCTCCTGCACAAACCAATTACCTTTCTTGAACGCAGTAAACTTACAAACGGGACCTAACTCTAGCTCTATCAGTTTACATACATGCTATTTTACTAATTCGTCGCTACGCTTTAATAAGATAAATTTATAATTAGGTGCATACAATTTACAGTATCCAAGTAAATAATATTTAATTTATTATTTATTGCATCACACTAATTTCTATCTATGCTAGGCTCAAGATAAAGCCCCTGGGAATAAAAAAAACAGCAAATATGTTCGCTAATTATACTTTCATAAAATCTGTAACATAAATACGAATGGTTCAAGAAAAAATTATTAGGTGTACTATGCTTATTTTTTTTGTTAAACACATTTATATCGCATTTAAGAACGCATTTGCGGCTAGAACAAGATTTATTCTTAACATGAAAAAATTCACAAACCCCTACGATATGTAAGGAATTTATGAAATGTAATTTTCAAGACCCTAAAAACGCCCGAATATCTCAACCGCGCCATTTCAGCATTATCCTTTCGGGAAACCATTGAAAACCGGAATCAATGGTTAAAAGTTGGACATTGTTTGGTACAAATATAAAACTACAACTATTATTGCGTCCAAACCACCTTAATATAATGCATAATTAGTAAGTCATCTTGCAAGACTTAAAAGTTTTCCAAGCATTTGAATAGCTACTTCAGCTATATGTACCTCCACAGTGCACAATGAAACTTAGGCATGCGGGTTAATAATGATACATGGAAGTGAGTTTAAATGCTATCATGAAATGATAACGAAGCATTAACTGAGGAGACAGCTCGAGAGGAATGATTTTATAAATAACTATTCCGTTCACCAAGTATCCGGGGCTACTAATCATCGCTAACAATTCATATAATAACTGACAATTATAACTTACTTTAATTAATTGTGCCACTTTACAACTACAGATAAGATTCTAAACTTTGCTGCTTTCGTTATAAAGAAAATAAGTTTCCAAATACTGCGTTTAGGTTCCTGGCTGGTAGGCAACACGCTAGGGATTCGGCGCTGTGGTCAAATACGGATTCGGCGTTGTGGTCAAGTATGGATTCGGCGTTATGGTCAATTTGTATTTCGGCGTTATCGTCAACATTTAATTCTGCGTTATTGTCAATTACCGATTCGGCGTTATGGCATTCGGCGTTGTGGTATTTCGGCGTTAAGGTACTTTTGAGAAACACACATAAATTCATTTAGTAGTTTTCAGTTTGCTCATTTGGCACTCCCGCAGCAACATTTTTCGGCGTTATGGTCATTCGGCGTTGTGGTCATTCGGCGTTGTGGTACACAGCAGTTTTCGGGTCGTCGGCGTTGTGGTCAATTTGGAATTCGGCGTTATGGTATTCGGCGTTATTTTACGTTCGGCATTGTGGTAATTCGGCGTTGTGGTAACGACCCGCATTGCTCGTCGCTGCCATTCGTGCTGACCTCTTGCGGATACATTGTCAACTAATAGTGACAATAACTGCTCTAGTACCCACGAGAGGCCTCTAAATTGGATTTTTCTACATACAATTTATAATTCTCACATCATGAGCAAATATGCATTCAATTTTATTTTCATTTTACGATTAAAAATACTTAGTAAATATATATTGAGTTACTAGTACATCTTTATTATTACTACTTAGTACTTATATACTTTTTATTATTGGGCTTAATCAACAGATTTGTTTAATTGCAGTCCAATAATGGCAATATTTTTAATTGGTTAGCTATGCAATTAAATTTTTTCTTTTATAAAAATTAAGTTGATAGTACAAATACATCGTAATTGCGATAAGTACGCAGTTAATTCAAATTCTAGTAAAAAAAAAATTAAATGAACCGAAGAACCATATCAACGAACCGATTCACTTCGAAGAACGA
Source organism: Bacillus rossius redtenbacheri (assembly GCF_032445375.1). Lineage (NCBI taxonomy): Eukaryota > Metazoa > Arthropoda > Insecta > Phasmatodea > Bacillidae > Bacillus > Bacillus rossius. Next base: position 39,981,428 of record NC_086342.1, on the reverse strand, counting down.
ACCGGTTCTGAACCGCTCATTAAAGTGAACCGTTCTGCCCATCACTAGTAGAGATGGCAAGGGCGGAGGTCAAGAGGCTCTGCGGGCGACTCGCGACTAGTCTCCTTGGAGGGCGGTGATTAACTGGCGATGGCTGTGACGTCTGCATGACTCCCCAGCCTCGCTCCCGCGAAAAAGTGTCGTGTGCAAAAGTAATCCCGGGCCATGCACGCCGCCTGATCGCACTAAAGTCCAGAATTACAATTAATATTTAAACATAGCCATTACTCAATTAATATTGTTTTTAAGAGTGCTGAAAGTTAATTTCAAAGTCCAGATAATCAGGTCACCTAACAGTACCCCTGTGGTCGACTTTCGCGCGGGCGACAGTCGATTAGGCGGGGCAGCTTATGTTCGAGGCATTGCACCACCCTGCACCCAGGTGCGTTCACATCGCACACGCTCGGGGTGAGGCGGCGATGCGCCATAGCGGTCTGTGCGGATTCGAGGAGCACTAATGGTTGGCGTCAAATGCCCCCCTTTTCCTGAGGCCGCTATGTTCATCGACGCCCCGATCACATGCATTGCCTCGTTGCACTGAGGCCGACACTGCCTTGGGGGATTGGTCCTGGAGCTGCTGGGTTTTGGGCGAATGGGGGAAGCAGAGACATGATACTGAGGCGGGGAAGGTCGGGGTGTGGCATCCGGTCTACTGGTGGTCGTAGTGGGCGCCTAATGAACTCCCTGAGGTGCCCCGGATTTTGGCGGACTCGGGTGGACTGTCGTGGTCCCTCGGCACTAACGTTCCCCCCTCCCACTCCAGGGGCTGTCTGGTCACCACCCTCTCCCCTGCCAGGAGGAGAAATGGGTACCTCTTGGCTGCTGCCCTCACAGCATCCTCTCGTCGGCGCCCTGCGCGCTCGGTGGGACTGCCTGACCTCAGGCTGGTCGGGGGGGGTTAAATACCTCAGGGCATGGCTGAGTGGTCATGGTAGTTGGACCGCTGGGGCATTCGCCCCCTGGGTCCAACCTGTCAATTAGATGCCCAAGTCTCCTTAGCTCGCTCCTCGCACTTCGGCTAAGATGGCGGGAAGTTGTGACAGGTGACATGCTCGGTGACGTGGGGCATGTGACTGGTGATGCGAACGGTGACATTGGTGATGGTGCGTCAGCTATGATGGTGGGCCGGCACATGTCCTGCGTGTCGGCAGGTGAGGCGGTGGGTGGAGGTGTGGCTGGTGGCATAGGATGGGGAGCTGGTGACGGGGGTGGTTTTGTCGGCGATGTGGTGTCCATGGTGGTGGTCTGGTGGTAGGGTGATTGGCCGACTGGTGACGTGGCACTTGAGGCTGGTGCGTTTGGGGTGGGGGCTCTTGGGCACTCCCTACCCTCAGAGGGATCCTCGGCGGTGGAAACGAGACGCAGGCCGTCCCTGTGGATTTTTGTGGCCCTACCATTTGGGAGTCTGATGAGGTATGTGGTGGGGCCTAGGCGTCACAAGACCTCCCGGGGGGCCGCCCACTTGGGGCTCAGCCCCGCGCAGTAGTTCTTCCCGCTGGACGACAGGTGGTGACACCGGGCATAGACCATCTGCCCTGTCTCCAGTGGTGTTGGGGGAGTGGCTGACTGCGGGGTTCAGGTGGACAGGAACTGGGCCTGGTGCCGTCGTGCCTCTTCCCTTAGGTGAATGGCTGGTAGGCGTGTGACTGCCCCTGCTGCCTCAGCGACCCGCAGCTCGCCCGGTAGGACGAGGTTCTGACCGTGGAGCAGTTCCGCGGGGGAATGGCCGGTAATGGCATTGACTCGCCGGCGAAGGCAGTAGAGCAACTTGGGCAGGTGTACATCCCATTTCGAGTGATCATCCCCCAGGCGGAGGCGCAACTGAACTTTGATGTCCTGGTTGCGTCGCTCCGTCGGGTTCGCCCTCGGGTGGTACGTCGGGGTAGTGTGGTGCACAACTCCCCAGCGTCGGCAGTCTGCCGCCCAACGTCTCCCTGTGAACTGGGTACCATTGTCTGTTAGTAGCATCTTTGGGTACCCGTAGCGAGGGAACACCTCGCTGTCCAGGAGGGCCACTATCATCCCTGCGCGTGCATTGGACACGGCGAACGCCTCTGACCATCGCGTGAATACGTCGGTGGTCACAATGAGGAAGCGCTTTCCCCAGGTCGTGCGGGGGTAGGGCCCCATGATGTCGAGGGCCACAGTATGGAAGGGCTCCTCCGGTCGTCGGGGGCGCTGCTGTTCTACCCCGTCTGCACAGCGCCTTGCGTTGCTGACACTGTTGGCAGCTGCGCACATGCACGCGGACATCCCGCGCTACCCCTGACCAGTGGAACAGCTTTCGGAGTGCATGTTGGGTCTGTTCAGCCCCTGGGTGGCCGGCCAGATCATGGTCGTGAAAAAATTGAAGGACCCCTTGCCTCGCCGCAGGGGGCACATGGATCTGCCAGCTGTCCATATCACCTGGGGCCCGATTCTGCAAAACCCCGTCCAGACTACGCTGATGGGGCTGAACCCCTTCCCCACACGCGGCCAGGTCGCGCTGCGTGTTGGGGTCGTCGACCTGGGCCTGTCTCACATGCTCCATTAGGGCGAGTAGGGTGGCTGGTGTGTCTGCCTGGGTGGTAGGGTTCGCCCGCTGGATGGCGTAGAGGGTCGCTAGCGCGGGTGCCGTGGTGCCGCTAGCTGGTCCGTGAGGTGGTGGCAGGAGTTCCTCCCAGCCCTGGGGGTCCTGGAAGACAGTAGTGGTGGGAGTGGGTTTGACCTATCTGGCAGTGGCGCTGCAGAGCAGGTGACCGGGCCTAAAAACGGGCTGTAAACTGCACGGCGAGGATTCCCCTTTAGCCTTGCAGTCGGTGGAGGTACTGAGGCATCCCCCAGGTGCCTCCTGCCTGCTCTGAGGTTTCCACACACCGATTAGGAAGGTGATTGTCGCCTGAGGTGTCGGAACTGTTGCCGGTTCTAGTATCCAAGACATGAGCCATCAAGCCCGCGGAAAGGGTGTGTGATGCGACTATATAGCCTCTCCACATCAAGTGGCAACCCTCTGCCTCCTCGTTGGCACCACTGTTGGGGGAGGATCGTGGTGACTAAGTTGGAAGGGTTCCCCATCCTCTTGTCATAGCACCTCTCTAACTAAAGAGGGCGCTTCCGGGTCTAACTCTGCCTCAGTGCATCCTCAATTGCATGTATGAGACCGGAAATGGTGAAAGGGCTGAATCTGCGGGCAACAGCAGATGCGATAGAAACCTTTACGGGGGGTTCGACGGCCGAGCCTCGGTGCATCGGTCCCAAAGGGCCCCATAGTGAATGGATTAGGCCCTATGGTAAAGGAGTTCGACTGGGTATGGTGGTTATGGTGTCGGGCGCCCGGGCCTAAAAACGGGCTGTAAACTGCACGGCGAGGTTTCCCCTTTAGCCTTGTAGTCGGTGGAGGTACTGAGGAAACCCCCAGGTGCCTCCTAACTGGGCACTGTAGTTGCCATTTTCCAGCTGGGGTTTGACGGCGGTCGTCGCCCGTCGAGTGCAGTCGCATCCGGGCCTTAATCGGCTGTAAACCCGTCGGGACGAGGTACGGCGGGTCGGAGGGTTTTCCGAGGCGACGAGGACACCTCGTGGCTGTACTCTGAAGTGTGATGGTCTGGTCAAGCTACCTGCGAACAGTCTGCCGACGAGACCAAAAGTTGGTCGTAGTACGGGGAGAATCCACCATGTTTGAATGGTGCCCCTCTGAGGTTTCCTCTAAGGCCCAGGATTCTTGTTGGGAAGGACTCGTACTTGGGAGTGGTGCCCCGAGTGCTTTAGGGGCAGGTATCAGGGTTCCCTAGCCCATTGAAATGCTGACGTTGTGAGCGACGAGGACAACTCCGGTTACCAGCCTGGACAGCTAGAAGAGGTTGGGTAGGCCTCCACCGGACCGCGGGTTCGCTGGGTGATTGAGGAGTCCCAGTGTGAGGCGGGAGACTGGGGTAGGCGCCAGAAGTGATGACTCCAGAGGGCTTTGGGAGCATCCAAATTGCTGGTGAGCTGAGTGGAGTAGGGGGCCGGAGGTGGTGCATAAGCTGAGATGGGTAGCCTCAGTCCCTTTGCATAGCCAAAAGCTCTAACGCTCTTCCCGGTTTCGTATGCGGCGTATCTGCATCCACGCCCGTGAGGGCCCCAGGGCGGTAGGGCCTTACGGCTAAGAGTGCTGGGTTATCAAAAAAAGGGGGGGAAACCCCTTGAAGACTTGTCTTGTCTTGGAAGACAGTAGTGGGGTCAGGGTGACGGGACAACTCATCTGCCAGCTGGTTCTCCCGCCCAGGGACGTGTTCTACGCTGAATGCGAAGCCCTGGAGCATGAGCGCCCAGCGGGTAAATTTGGACGTCCGCCCCTGGGCGGAGTCCAGCCACCGCAGACACTGGCTATCAGTGCGCAGAGTGAACGGCCTCCCCTCGAGGTGGTGCCGATAGCGCCCTAGGGCCCACACCACCGCAAGGCACTCCTACTCGTTTGCATGATAGCGGCATTCTGCGGGGCCGAACTTGGCACTGGCATACTCGGCCAATCGCCGCTCCCCGTCTCCCCCTTCCTGGTAGAGCACCACCCCCATGCCCTCTTGGCTGGCGTCCATCTGGACGAAGATGGGTTCGTCTGGGTCCAGCCGCGATAGGGTGTGGCACTATCTGAATCGCTGCTTGACCGCGGTCATGGCCTGCTCGACCGCGGTCATGGCCTGCTCGGTGGCGATCGTCCACCGGAACTTTGACTTGGGCGATAGGAGGTCGGTCATGGGTGCTGTGATAGTGGCGAAATGGGGTATGAACGACCGCAACCAGTTGATCAGCCCCATCAGTTTCTGGAGCTGCTTCCTGGTGCGGGGTGCCTGTTTGCTGTCGATGAGGTCGAGCTGAACGGGAATGGGCCGGCATCCCTCGGCGCTGACAATATGCCCCAAGAATTCCAGCTCAGCGGCACCGATGTGACACTTGGGCGGCGAGCACATGAGTCCGTGTGTGGCGAGCCATTCGAGGACCAGTGCGAGATGGTGGGCATGGTCCTCCCACGTCCGTGACCAGAAGATCACGTCGTCCAGGTACGCGGTGGCAAACTCGCCGATGTACCCGTCCAGGACGCGGACCATCATGGTCTGGAACGTCGCAGGGGCGTCCATCAGCCCGAACGGCATCGCACAGAACTGGAAGCGCCGCCCTTCGGGGGCCGTGAATGCTGTCTTGGGGCGGTCCTCGGGACCGTACTGGCTTGTGCCAGTACCCCGACTTGAGGTCGAGAGACGAAAAGATGCGGGCGTCCCCCAGCCCGGTGAGTGCCTCAGTGATGTTAATGAGGGGTGGTGGTGCTGGGATGGTGATGTCGTTGACAGGTTTGAAGTTAATGCAAAAACAGAGAGATCCGTCCTTTTTGATAGCCATGACGATCCGGCAGTTGTATGGGGATTCTGTTGGCTCGATGATGCCATCCTCTAACATCTCTGTGATTTGATCCCTGATAGCGAGCCGCTCGCGAGGTCCAAACCCAAAGGGCTTCTCGAAAGGGGGCCGGTGTGGTATGGTTCTTATGCAATGTTCTGTGATAGTGGTGCGGCACAGTAGGTTCGCGGCGGCAAACACCTGGGGCTGCTGCCCCAAGACCGCATCAAACATGGGCACATGTACGAGGGGTACACCATGGCGGAGGTCCACCAGGTGGAGGGGCTCGCCCCGCGTTGGCGGGGTCCTGTAGTTGAGTCCATATACCGTCCGTCGGCCCCTGGTCCCCACATGGACCCGCTTCCCCCGGACCTCGAACATGGCGTCCTCCTGCTCCAACTAGGGCAGCCCCAGGATCAGGTCGTCGCGGAGGTCGTGCACCACTAGGGCACTGGTGCTTCTCACAAAATCCCTTATGCCGACCCTTACCTGGGCACGCCCCGTCGTGAACGTGCTGGCCCCAGTTGTGGCCAGCTGTACGATGTCGACCTCCCGCACCAGGTCCGCCTCAGGGATGAGGTGGGCAGCGACGTAGGTATGCGTGGCCACGGTGTCCACCAGCGCGGTGATGGGCTGGCCATTCAGCTCCACCGGGATGTGGATCAGCGCAACAACGTCAGGCCCTACTCGGCCCAGCCTGGGCCGACTCCCCTGGGTGGCCCCCGCAGCAGCGTGCGGGGGCGGTGCCGACGCCAGGTGGGCGGCGTCGCTCGCCGGCGACCTGGGGCAGGCCGCGATTAGGTGAGGCGAGCTGCTCCCACCCGCGCCAGGTGGGTGAGGTGGCAGCTAAGTGGCCCCCGCAGCAGCGTGCGGGGGCGGCACGGACGCCAGGTGGGCGGCGTCGTTCGCCGGCGACCTGGGGAGGGCCGCGAACATCGCGAACAGGTGAGGTGGGCCCCCTCCAGCTTTGATAGGTGGGCGGGGCGGTGGCTGGGTGGTTCCACGGCGCCAGGGTGCATCTCTCGGCGGGCTGGGCTGCTAATTATGGGGGTGGCCAGCTGCGTCACAGCCCCCTAGACGGAGTTTCCCGAGAGCTTCACATCGCCCCCTCGCGTTCGCAAGACTGCCTCGCTGGTCGGGCACACCGTGTGCCAGTGGTACTGCTCTGTCACGCAGTAGCGGCAGCGGGGTGGCCGGCTGTCCTGGGCGCCCTGTGTTCCCCCGCGGTGGTCGTCGCGACGCGTCTGTACCGCGCCACGGTGAGGAGGACCCGGGACGTGGACGGGTCGGTGGGCCGGTTGTTGCCCCTCAGCGACGGCGGGCCCGTGTACGGCACAACGGCATGTTCGTACTCTGTGCGCGCCGCCTCCTTGGTGGACGAGGCTGACCGGGGCTTCGCGATGCCCTTGGTGCTGCGAGCTGATTTGAGGTCATGCTCTACGGCTCGTGCTCGTGCGAGAAAAACGTCCTGCTCGCGAGTCACTGCTTCGCGCAAGACTGGGCGTAATTCGGGGGACACTATCTCCACTATGAAGGGCAGTATGTCGCTAGTTTGACCCCCCGGTGTTAGGCGGCGGTATAGTTTGAGCTTGTTATAAACAAACGTCTTCACCGCCTCACCGTCCCCTTGGCAACGGCTGAACATCTCACTCCGACATGTGTTCAGGGCTCGGGTGTCATTGAAGCGCGCCTCCAGCTGGCGGGCGAAGTCCTCCCAGTCTGCGTCGTAGCTGCCCGCCTGGGCCCACCACTCGCGTGCCTCCCCGCGCAGCTGCGCGCTCAAGTGTTCTGCCCGCTCTTCCCGTGGTATCTGGTGCCGCACGAGCCTCATCTCGCATGCTCGCAAAAACATGCGAGGATCCTCGTGGTTGAGGCCCGTGAACTCCGGGAGGGTAATAGGCCCGGTGAGGGGGCGGGACGTGGTAGCTAGCTGACCCCCTGGGTGCCCTCGTGCGCGTCGCTCGCACCACCCACACAGAAAAAGTCCGTCCCGGAAATTTACGAATTCCAGCGCGTCTGCGCATGCGCGGTGTTTAATTGTTCCGCACCGTTGGCATCTTGCTATCTCGCCTCGGTAACCGGGACAGTGGACAGCGGCGCACTGGGTACCCGCTTGGGTTCTGGGCTGCCCCTCCGTCTTGACGCGTACCGTTTCGCAGGTGCAGTACAGGTGGGGGTACTCACTGGTGCTGTGGCTGGTGGTGTGCGGCTTGCTGCACCCGGCGCAATAGCTCTCCATGGTGATGGCTATGTCCGGCCTCTTGTCCATGCATGATCCGCGGCTGTCCGACCCGAGCGTCGGGTTGAAGCGTCGGTGGCAGGCGTGGGCAGATCCGGGGGTGCGACCCCTTGCGCTTACGACCGAGAGGTCTTGCCCGCACGCACGCGCCTCATGGTTGTTTACGCGGCCACGGCTGGTGACTTATTCTGGCGTCTCGGTGATCTTCGGGCGCGCTCGTTTGTCCTCGGCGAGCGATCGGTCGGGGCAGTCCACTCTCTCGCGAGGAGTTTGGCGGGAGGGGGTGAGCGAACGATCCGCACGTGGGAGGAGGTGGTGTGGAAACGTGGAATGCGGGAGGGAGTGAGCGAACGATCTTAGAGCGGGAGGGGGGTGGTGTGGCCTGATTACCCCGGCGCGTTCCGTTCCGCGGCGCCTGCACGTCTGCGCGCGCTTTCTCTCACCTTTTTGCTGTCCCTACGCGTAATTCTGCCGGATTTTCTGCGATTCGGATGGCGTTTGCGGTGTTGTTATGTTGCCACACTAGGTGGGCGCCCTTTGACGCCTTCTGCCTTCTGCCGAGGTGATGTTGAGGGTGTGGAGTTGCTTTTGGGAGCCAACTAGCAATAATAACTACGTGCTAGTGCGTAGCCGAGACTCTTAACTCAGGGCGTGACGTCGTCACGTGGCCGGCAGGCAGTAAGGGTCGTTCAGTCAGAGTTACCCCCGGCTGTTTTAGCCACCAGGGACGCTATGCTACGGGCATTGTAACAAATATGCGGAGGCTCAATTTAAAGTTATTTATTGTCAGGCACGCTATACATGAGCTGCGTCGTGCATGACCCATTACTGAGAGCCGCGCTCTACAGGACACGTTTCTGATTGGCTGAAAACTCACGCAATTCCAGTAGAGATGGCAAGGGCGGAGGTCGAGAGGCTCCGCGGGCGACTCGTGACTAGTCTCCTTGGAGGGCGGTGATTAACTGGCGATGGCTGTGACGTCCGCACGACTCCCCAGCCTCGCTCCCGCGAAAACGTGTCGTGTGCAAAAGTAATCCCGGGCCATGCACGCCGCCTGATCGCGCTAAAGTCCAGAATTACAATTAATATTTAAACATAGCCATTACTCAATTAATATTGTTTTTAAGAGTGCTAAAAGTTAATTTCAAAGTCCAGATAATCAGGTCACCTAACAGTACCCCTGTGGTCGACTTTCGCGCGGGCGACAGTCGATTAGGCGGGGCAGCTTATGTTCGAGGCATTGCACCACCCTGCACCCAGGTGCGTTCACATCGCACACGTTCGGGGCGAGGCGGCGATGCGCCATAGTGGTCTGTGCGGATTCGAGGAGCACTAATGGTTGGCGTCAACATAGTGCTGCCTGTTCTGGCTGTAACGGTTGTCCCGAATCGAATAGTCACACGCGCAGCCCACTTCCTCAGTGGCGGCTCACGATTTTACTGCGCATGAAGGACGTACTCTTGCACACGATGTGGCGGTTCCAAAATAAACTCTAACATGACAAATTATACCTTGACGAATAAAACACTTCACTATTACACAATACATATTACGCTGGGCTAATGACACGTAGGCCAGTATCTCTGGTGACTCTATGTGACTCTTAAATGTGTCCCAGAAACTGACTCATTAGTAAGTTGGGTGGCACGATACCGTGCGGCAGTTACAAAATAAACTCTATCATGACAGATTATACCTTGATGACAAAAACACTTCACTACTACATATTACGTATTACACTGGGCTAATGACACGTAGGCCCGAAACTCCGGTGACTCTATGTGGCTCTTAGACGTGTCCCAGAGACTGACTCGTAAATAAGTTTGGTGGCACGTGTCGCCTACTGGCTGCCCCGTGCGGGCTGAAACTAATTAGCTGGTAAGCTAAGTTGTTGCGTGAAGCGCCGATGTAACGTCTCCTAGACTCCCCACAGTACTTACGTAATATGCTGAACACTGATCTTGGAGCAATGATTTATTTAAGTGAAATACCTCAAGGTAAATCGAGGCTGACCACGGAACTGTACGTAAAAAATTAAGAAAAGATTATGACTATTGAAACTGCATGTTGGTGAAAGAAAGAGTTGATGGTTCAGCGTTGCGCGAAGGCTGCCGGCCTCTCGGAGCTCCTGAAGGACACTGGCTCTCTCTCTCGCCGCGCGTGACTCCCCTTCCCCTGCCGTCGTTCGGGGTCTCGGGCTCGAGTCCCGGTGCGGCTCCTAGCGGGAATGGCTGTTGTCGATGTAGTGTTTCTGGGTGGGCGCCAGACTAGCTCTGTTTCTAGTCGATAGGTGGGTCGTGGGGTCGGTTGCCCCTGCGTGGCCCACTAGGACCGTCGGCGGTGTTGCGTGGGATATGAGGGATTCCCTACTTGGTGGCGGTTGGGAGTTGTATGGATAATTGATTAGGCATTGAATTAATGCGGCAAATGACGTGCGTCGTTTATTCATGCGACTGTGGGTTTGGTGTAATACCGTGGATTACACACCACGTCGTACAGAGGGTGACGTCACACAATACAGAAGTTACACAATTACACAAAGTTATTCTGAAAAGTAGGGGGCTACCCACCCGACCACTCGCGACGAGCCATCGAGGACGCACCACCACCTGGTAGGCCCGATGGGACATCGACACAACAGGAACCTCCACTACCGCGATGCCAGTTGGGCTGCCCCGCAGGTACCCGCCACTGGCATGTCGACTGCCCTTCACGCCGGCAAACACCACCCGTCGCCAACACGTCGGGAAACGCCCACCCGGGGGCACGGCGGTAAAACCCGCGCCTCCGAGCAACCCGAGCAAACCCACACCCGCCGCGGAAACAGCCACACCGCAGCTAAACCAGCTATTGTGCCCACGCGACGGCCTACTCCGCATCCCAGTGGAAGTCAACGGGCGACCCACGGCGGCCCTGGTAGACACGGGCGCGAGCCACGTGTTCGTGGCCCTCCACCTGGTACCCCCCGGCGCGCTGCAGCCCCACCAAGCCGAGTTGCGGTTAGCAACCAGCACACAACCGGGAAGGACAGTGGGGCAAGCCGAACTCGAGGTACGCATTCGGGACGACGTCACCACGGTAACCGCCCTGGTGGTAGAGGACTTACACGAAGGGATAGTACTAGGCCAACCATGGTTAGCGAGACAAGATGCGGTGATCGAAATGAAACCCAGACGAGTTTACATTGGCACCCGCGAGCGACTCACGGTGTACGCCATAGGCACTACCCCCGAGAGTCAGGGGGAGAAAGTAACCTTAGACCAGTTCCGCCACAACGTCCCCCACGAGTACCGAACAGCAGTGGAACGCGTGTTGGCAGAAATACAGGACATCTTCGCGGTAGCCGACCCACTGAAGCGCAACACCATCACCCACGACAACCCAGTACACGAGGCCCCGAGAGGCTACGGGTTCCGGGAGCAGAGGGCCATCCGGGAGCAGGTGGCGGACATGCTTCGCGACGGGGTAGTCGAACCGTCCAACAGTCATTACAACGCTTGCGTCGTGTTAGCCCCACAGAAAGACGGTTCGCTACGCTTCTGCGTCGATTTTCGGCCGCTAAACGCGATCACGATTAGCTCACCCCCACCTCAAATCAGCGTCGACGCCACCGTAGCCGGACTCGGCCGCGCGAAAGTCTTCAGTACGCTCGACCTGAAGGCTGGGTATTGGCAAGTGCCCATACGAGTGGAAGACAGGGGGAAAACCGCGTTCACGATAACAGACGGGCGGAAGTTTCAATTTCGCGCCATGCCTTTTGGGCTAAAGTGCGCACCGGCCACGTTCCAGGGAATGATGACCCGAGTGTTGGAGGGGTACCTGGGCCGGTTTGAGATCGCGTACCTCGACGACGTGATCGTCTTCTCCGAGACGTGGGAGGACCACGCCAGACACCTGGCGCTGGTCCTAGAACGCTTGGCCACACACCATCTCACGGCCGCACACCACAAGTGTCATATAGGGACCCAGGAGGTCGAATTCCTGGGCCACCTAGTAAGCGCAGCTGGCAACCGACCCCAACCCGTTCACTTGCGCAAGATCGCTGAAGCGGCACCACCGCGGACGAGGAAGCAACTCCAACGGTTTATCGGCCTAGTGAACTGGCTCAGGGGGTACATTCCCGACTTCTCCCGTACCATCGCACCACTGACCGACCTCCTGTCACCATGGGCACGGTACCATTGGGGCGAACCCGCGCAACGCGCCTTTGAAGAAATAAAAGCCGCCTTCACTCGCTGTCACACCCTCACACGAGTAGACCCCGGACGCCGCCTCTACCTCCAGACCGACGCCAGCGCACTCGGTGTGGGCGCGGTGCTTTTCCACACGGACCCGAACGGGGTCCGCGAGGTCATCGACTATGCTAGCGCAAAGCTCGGACCGGCCGAACGCCGGTATCACAGCAACGAGCAAGAGTGCCTAGCCGTAGTCTGGGCCATGAAAAAGTACCGGCCCCACCTGGAGGGGAAGTGCTTCACACTGAGGACGGACAACAGCTGCCTCACCTGGCTGCGTACGATGCAGGGGCGGAAAGGCAAACTCATACGATGGGCGCTATTCCTCCAGTCGTTCGACTTCGACGTCGAGCACGTTCCCGGCACGGAGAACCAGCTCCCCGACTTGCTGTCACGGGAACCCGACGCCCGAACAGAGCTGACGGACGAGGACGACTGGGAGGAGATTCTACCCCCGGACACACCACACGGACACGCATCGCACGACTCGGCATGCGCGCGCATCACGGCCGACGCGGACGGGGACGAAGACCCACCCAACACAGTGGCCGACGACCAGGACCGGGTACGCCGAGCACAGGAAACGTCAATAGACGCGGCAAGACGCCGCCAGCAAGCGACCGCCGGACATGAGGCGTGGCGCGTGCAAGACGGCCTGATTCAGACTCACACACCCGGACGCCAGGACGACTGGAGGACCTACGTCCCGACGGAAGCCCGAGAAGCGGTCCTTCGGTTCTTCCACGACCACGACCTCGCTGCACACCCGGGGACCGATCAGACACGACGAGAAGTCACCCGGCACTAACACTGGCCCCGCATCACGTACGACGTACGTACGTACGTGCGCGACTGCGAGATCTGTCAGGCGAGGAAAGCGAGGCGGCGTGACGGCGAGGAGCAACAACGACCCAGGGAAACCACCACCGCCTTCCAAACGATAGCCTTAGACGTAATGGGCCCCTACCCCCGCACGCCGCACGGCAAACGCTTCCTCCTCGTCGTGACGGACCTCTTCACGCGGTGGACGGAGGCGTATCCATGCGGGAACGTGCGAACACCTACCATCATCAGCCTGCTGTCCAGGGAATTCCTGTCACGTTGGGGATACCCCCAGTCGGTGTTGACGGACAACGCCAGTCAGTTCCTGGGGCGACATTGGAAGGGCTAGTTAGACGAACACCAGATCGAGCACCACACAACGCCCGCCTACCATCCGAGAGCGAACCCGTCAGAGCGCCGGAACCAAGAACTGAAGGCACAGCTCCGGATCCGGCTGGGGGCGGACCACACGCAGTGGGACCTACACGTGGCTGACGCTCTCTTCTGTGTACGGCACCGCACCAACGCCGCAACCGGCCGCACACCGGCCGAAATGATACAGGGCCACAACCTGCCCTTACCGGGAGAGTGGGCCACACACGGCACTCCACACCCCGATGAGACGATGGAGGAACGCGACCAACGACGGGTGACTCTGCATGACGAGGCAAGACGTAGGCAGGAGAGGTACGCCAACCGGATCACCCCAACCATATTTCATCCTCCACCCGCCGTGCAGTTCGGCGATCAGGTGTTCGTGCGACTACACCCACTTTCAGCCGCACCCCGCAACTATTGCGAGGGACTGGCCCCGTGCTGGTGCGGGCCATACACGGTACGGCGATGACTAGGCAGGACGACGTACTTAGTCCGCACGGAGGGACGGCGCCTGAAGAAAGTACACAGGGACGACATCCGGCTCACCGCCCTACCTGTGGAGAGGAACCCAGACGGAGACGCAGGACCCCCCACTCCGGACGAAAATGGACGCCATACACCGGAGAGCGACGCCGTCCAGGAAGAGGACGACTTTTCAGAAGCGACCCCCGCTAGAAGCTGACCCGAACCACGCCCATACCGCACCCTGGTATTCACGAACACCACGTCCGACAGGCCCCGAGACGAAACCGCGGACACGCCCGGGACATCACCCGCAGAGGCCGCGTCAGACGAGGCGAGGCCACGACCACGGCGGTGGCGGCGCCCGCCCACGTACCTCGACGATTACGCCCTTAGCACAGCCACGGGGGACACCGGGGGCGACCCCGCCCACGACGTGCCAGACGAACCGGAAGAGGTCCACGAGGACACACCGGAGACGGCAGTGGTACCCTGGGAAGGGAGCGGGTTGTACGAGAGCCCCCCACCGCAATACTACCCACGGGGCGATGAAGGAGAGGCCGTGGAGATCGCCGAGCTGTCACACAGCATAGGTCAATCCAACGTGGGCAACGACGACGGGCCAACGCCGATCGTCACACAACCCGGAGAGACCGACCCGGAGATCGCCGCCTCAGCATCAGCCGCCATACCCGAACGGGAACGGACTCCGTACCAGTCCACGAACTGTCAACCGCCGCCGAAGGAGGACCTCCGCGGACCGGGACATCGACCGGGGACAAGCGAACCCGCCAGCGAGCCCGCGGAACGAACCCGACGGGCCCACAGACCTCCAGCTCACCTAACCGACTACGACCTGGGACCAGGACGCAGAGCCTGTCAGCCGCAAGGCCATCTCGACGAGTCGACCCCCGGATGTTCGGCGTGGGACGACCCGGGACAGGTGCTCGGACCCTACCAACTGCGGCCACCGCGAGCACCACCCGGGTGGGGCTGTTGCCGGAGCTAGGAGGCGCCACGATGCCGCCCCCGGCACGCCTGCCAATGCGGCAACCGGGGTGGCGCACACGCTGGCCCAGTCGGCCACGATCACCAGGTCCAGTGCGCTGGCCCTACCAGCCGCTGACCCCACACCGGCACCACGACGCCGCCCCCGGCACGCCTGCCACGACGGCAACCGGGGCGGCGCACACGTTGGCACAGTCGGCCATGATCACCAGGTCCAGTGCGCTGGCCCTACCAGCCGCTGTACCCCAAACCGGCACCACGACGCCGCCCCCGGCACGCCTGCCACGACGGCAACCGGGGCGGCGCACATACTGGCCCAGTCGGCCACGATCACCAGGTCCAATGCGCTGGCCCTACCAGCCTCTGACCCCGCACGGGCGCCACGACGCCGCCCCCCGCACATCTGCCACGACGGCAACCGGGGCGGCGCGCACGCTGGCCCAGTCGGCCACGATCACCAGGTCCAGTACGCGGAGCCAACCAGCTGCTGAGCCGCGAACCACGCCGGGATGGAGCGGCTGGAGCTAGGGGTGGCCCCATGTTAGCGGGACCATAAGCGGCGCAAGGTCGGGCTTCACAGGGGGGAGGGGCGTTTGACGTCGTCTGGCCGACGACCACCCCAGAGCCCGACCTGCACCCGCCAGTATACGCTCCCGCTAACGGAACACACCCCTGGCCATGGCCCACCCGAGTCAGGCGAGCCGAACAGCAATTAAAGGCAAAACCGCGGAAACCTGAGTAGACAAGAGAAGAACCGTACCCATTCCTCCTGAAACATTAAATTAGGATTTTAGCGACAATAAAATCTCTTCCAGACACACCCGTTTGGAGTCTAGCGTAATGAGGTCACGCCTGGCGCGAGAGAGGCCGAGCCTCCCTCGGACGCCATGCCAGTTCGGCAGTTCAGCGCAGCTCACGGACCGGGGCGGACCTACGTCCCACGGAGAGGCAACATCCTTTGTCTACATCGAAAGTAACGTCCGGTAAATATAGTCACTAATTAACAGAACCCCTTTTATTACTTAACCTCTCCGTGAGTACCCGGTCCCTTTTTCGGTCCAGGACCTAATCCGGCCGCATCAATTTAAAGACACCCCGCACCACACTTGGTCAGCGGGGCTGCTCTTCAGTATACGGCACGGGTCGCCTCCCGCAACTTACAGAACTTTATTTAAGGACACGCGCACGGCGCTGACAACAAACCCGCAAGGGAACTTGGACAAACTTAATTGCGGTGCGTGTTTCACCACAGTGGGCACAACACCCGCGCCGAGACATTTGCATACGGGATTGGCTGTCTCCAATCGTCCGCCCCCTTAATTCAGTGTATTTTTGTGTCCGGTATTTTGTATTGCTAACTTACGTTACCCGAGTAACGAGTGCCACGTAACTTGTGCGCGCCCCCTTAATTCAGTGTATTTTTGTATCCCGTATTTTGTATTGCTAACTTACGTTACCCGAGTAACGAGTGCCACGTAACTTGTGCGCACCCCCTTAATTCAGTGTATTTTTGTGTCCCGTACTTTGTATTGCTAACTTACGTTACCCGAGTAACGAGTGCCACGTAACTTGTGCGCACCCTCTTAATTCAGTGTATTTTTGTGTCCCGTACTTTGTATTGCTAACTTACGTTACCCGAGTAACGAGTGCCACGTAACCTGTGCGCGCCCCCTTAATTCAGTGTATTTTTGTGTCCCGCCTTTGTGTTACGAAATTACGTTACCTGCGTACCCAGTGAGACGTCTGAGACGTAACAGCGTCCGAGGCCACGTAACGCGGAACACAAACAATACGGCGCTACGGAATAACGAGTAAACCCCCCCCCCCCCCCGGGGACCTCTGTAGAGTGTTGTATTGTGTACGACTCGTTCCTATGAATAAAAGGTACGACACCACCACCTCAACTCCACGTTTCTTATTTAAAATCATCTCACGCAACACCGCCGCCGGCCCTAGTGGGCCACGCAGGGGCACATACATCCACGACCCCAAACTCACGACTAGAACCGAGCTAGTCTGGCGCCCACCCGGACAATACGTAGCAAGAACCGCCTTTTCCCACTAGGAGCCACACCGGGACTCGAGCCCGAGACCCCGGACGATGGCAAAGTACTGTTTTAGTTAGTGATTGCGAGTGAATTCTGGCATTGTAAATGATTTAATTATGTAGGCTTCACATTTGCGTACATTGAAATTGATTAACAATATGCAAGGTTTTTTTTTTGTTTTGTATTGACGTCTAATATCTTCGTACAAACGTGTACACACAGAAGATCTGACAAGATGGACAAAATAAACTACACAAAAAGACAATGATATGTTGTCCTCCCATTAAGAGCTAAAATTTACCGACAAGAAAGTTTCTTCTGTTAGTGTCAATAAGAAAATGGTTAAGTAAACTTAAATGTTAAATTAATTTGTGTTATGAGATTTTAATTATTTAACAAGCCAAAAAAAGTAGGTAGCTATTTAGGCCTACATATTAGAAATACCTAGATATGATGTGCATTTACAAAGTTTATTATAAGTATGTAAATACATATTTTATACGTGATAACTACATAACGTAGGGGCCAATTAAAAGCAACGACTTAAAGAAATTCACTCTCAACAATATTACATTAGGCCTACAGGAAAATAAATCACACGAATGTTAAGTGTGGCATTTGTAATATAAATGGCATATTAAATTATAGACAAAAATCACTCTTCATTTTGATTAGTGTAGTCTTAGGTGCATTGTGGCAAATAATAAATAAATAAAGGCATCGAGACACGTTGCATGGCAGTAAGCACAGAGTTACACAAATATCACACATTCTTTCCAGCAAACGAGATGGACAAGACGCCTACTGGCTTTCAATCATTATTTAATAACATGTCGACGAGTTACACCAAAAATTATGCATTCTTTCTGAAATAAATTGGTTCGGCATTTACTGGACAATTCCTTGAATCACTGAACACAAGGCTAGAATGCGCACGAACTAGCTTATTTATTCCAATACAAAAGAATAATGTTGATTGGAATCGAGCATGAATACTCTAAATACTATGAATTCAAACATATTTGTGAAATTATGACGAATTATTGTATTTACTACCACACAAACTGTTCATTAAATCTGACGCCGCCGTCAGTGCTCCCTCTGAGAGCACAGGCCGTTATGTGTCCTCAACACCTGATCAGTGCCGCGCCTCGGATGCGCCCGTGCGTGCAACATAGTGCAGTGCCCCGAACGGCGTGACGTCAGTCACGGCCCCCTACGTGTGCAAAGCGCCCGGCCGGGTGTGGCACTGCGCAACTAAATAATTGTTCATGCATTTGATAAAACAAACAAAAACTAATACTTGTAAAATAACAAATAATTAATGTTAAGTGCCGTCGTCCGCGGTCTCGTGTTCGAGTCCGGGCGCGAGTTCTAGCGGGATGGCTGGTCTGACTAACGTCTTATGTTCCGGGAGGGCGCCAGGCTAGCTCGGTGTCTAACCAATGGGGGTTCGTGGTTCGTTGCCCCAGCGTGGTCCGCTAGAACCGTCGGCGGTCTTGCCTGGGAATTTACGTTAAAGAAGAATGCGTGGGATTGCTGTAGTAGCGACGTGCCTTTATTCAAGGGATTGACGTCACACCATACAATTACTGAGTACATACATGCCCCTGAGGGCTACTTGTCCGTTGCGGGGTGCAGGCCGGTACATGTTCAATGTTTCGTGGCACTGGTTTCTCGGGTAACAGTATGCAGGCCAAGTACACTTGATGCAAGAGAGGCGCGCACAGATGACGTGGCGCAAAGTTACATTAACAAAGTACACTTAATGAAAATTAGGCGCGCACAGATGACGTGGCGCAAAGTTACGTTGACAAAGTACACTTAATGAAAATTAGGCGCGCACAGATGACGTGGCGCAAAGTTACGTTGACAAAGTACACTTAATGAAAATTAGGCGCGCACAGATGACGTGGCGCAAAGTTACGTTAACAAAGTACACTTAATGAAAATTAGGCGCGCACAGATGACGTGGCGCAAAGTTACGTTGACAAAGTACACTTAATGAAAATTAGGCGCGCACAAATGACGTGGCGCAAAGTTACGTTAACAAAGTACACTTAATGAAAATTAGGCGCGCACAAATGACGTGGCGCAAAGTTACGTTAACAAAGTACACTTAATGAAAATTAGGCGCGCACAATTGACGTGGCACACAGAGTTTGTGGGTGACTGGAGTCGGCCAGTCCCGTAAGCGATTGTTTCTACACGGGTGCCGTGCCCACTGGGTGGTACACGCACCGCCACTAAACTTGGCGAAGTTTCCCTTGCGGGTTTGTGGTCCGCGCGAAGGCGCGTGGCCTTAAGAAAGTTCTGTGGTTTGCGGGAGACGGCCCGTGCCGTATGCTGAAGAACGACCCTGCGCACCAGGTGTGGTGCGGGGCGTCTTTACGTTTACGCGGTCGGATTAGGTCCTGAACCGTAAAAAACGGACCGGGCACGCACGGAGAGGTGAATAGAAAAAGGTTTGGTTTATGCTAAATGACTATATTTACCGGACGTTACTTGCGATGAAGACAATGGTTGTGGTCTCTCCGTGGGACGTAGGTCCGTCCCGGTCCGCGAGTCGAGTTGAACTGCGGAACTGGCATGGCGTCCGGTGGCGCGTCGGCCCCTGCCGCGCCAAGCTTGACCTCATTACGTTAAAAACTAAATGACTGCGTCTGGAAGAGACTTTAAGGTCGCAAAATTCGTAATTAATTGTTTGAGGGGGAATGGGTGTGGTTCGTCTCTAGTCCACTCGGATTTAGTGTGCTTTATAATAATGTCTGGTTTGGCCGTTCGGCTCGGTGGCTCGCTCGACTCGGGTGGGCCACGGACAGGGGTGCGTTCCGTTAGCGGGAGAGTATACTGGCGGGTGCAGGTTGGGCTTAGGGATGGTCGTCGGTCGGACGACGTCAAACGCCCCCCCCTCGAGAAGCCCGACCTTGCGCCGCTTATGGTCCCGCCACGTGGTAGCACCCCTAGCTCCGGCAGCCCTGTCCAGTTGCGGTTCGCGGCTCTGCAGCTGATAGGCTCCGCGTACCGGACCCGGCGATTGTGGCTGACTGGGCCAGCGTGCGCGCCGCCCCGGTTGCCGTCGTGGCAGGCGTGCCGGGGGCGGCGTCGTGGCGCCGGTGTGGGGTCAGCGGCTGGTAGGGCCAGCGCACTGGACCTGGTGATTGTGGCCGACTGGGCCAGCGTGCGCGCCGCCCTGGTTGCCTTCGTGGCAGGTGTGCCGGGGGCGGCGTCGTGGCGCCTGTGGTGGCCAGCGGCTGGTAGGGCCAGCGCACTGGACCTGGTTGTCCCACGTCGATTGTCCGGGTGCTGGCCATTTGACGTAGTCCCTCGGCACCTGGTACAGCGTGGATGGGTACAGCCTCCTCTCCGATTCCGGTGTGCCGGGCGGGTTTGGAGTAGAGGCCTCCTCGTCCTCGTCGTCCAGTTCCGTCACCATGGGGTGGTGTCGGCGTGGTCTTCTGCGGTTGTGCCCTAAGCACCTCCCTGGACTCGTTCTCGGGGGGTGACAGTGGTTCCGAGTGTGGCTGCGGTGTCTCGCAGCGAGCGGCGGTGCGGTGGTGGCCAGGGTGCCGGCCGGCAGGGGCGGCGGCGACCAAGGTCAGGCGGTTCTCGGCAGGCGGGCAGTAAGCGCGGGCGGCACTCGGCACGGCCCGGCTCAGCCTTGCCGACATGCGGGCGTTTCGCGGCCCGTCGTGCCAGACGGATGACAGGTGTCATCGCCCGAGTGGCGGTCACGTGCGGTGGTGGGGCGGTCGGGCGTCCAGGTGCCGTGGCGTCGACCTGCATTGCGTCAGGCAGATGCAGGGAGCTCAGGCGACCCGGTAGCCGCGGTGATGTCACGGTGTTGTGGCGCGGCGCCTGTGGCGGCTTGAGCGCGCGTCGCCTCGGCGGCTGCTGTGGCAGGCTGACCGAGGGGTGGCGTCGTGGCGCCTGTGGCGGCTTGAGCGTGCGTCGCCTCGGCGGCTGCTGTGGCAGGCTGACCGAGGGTTGGCGTCGTGGCGCCTGTGGCAGCTTGAGCGTGTGTCGCCTCGGCGGCTGCTGTGGCAGGCTGACCAAGGGGTGGCGTCGTGGCGCCTGTGGTGGCTTGAGCGCGCGTCGCCTCGGCGGCTGCTGTGGCAGGCTGACCGAGGGGTGGCGTCGTGGCGCCTGTGGCGGCTTGAGCGCACGTCGCCTCGGCGGCTGCTGTGGCAGGCTGACCGAGGGGTGGCGTCGTGGCGCCTCTGGAGAACAGAGTGCGCGCAGCTTCGGCAGCTGCTGTGGCAGACTGTCCGAGGGGCGGCGTCGTGGCGCCTGTGGCGGCTTGAGGGCGCGTCGCCTCGGCGGCTGCTGTGGCAGGCCGGCCGAGGGGTGGCGTCGTGGCGCCTCTGGAGAACAGAGTGCGCGCCGCTTCGGCAGCTGCTGTGGCAGACTGTCCGAGGGGCGGCGTCGTGGCGCCTGTGGCGGCTTGAGGGCGCGTCGCCTCGGTAGCTGCTGTGGCAGGCTGTCCGAGGGGCGGCGTCGTGGCGACTGGGCCTCGAAGCCAGGCGGGCACCGCTTGGCGAATCCAGGCGGCGGGGCCTCGCACAGGCGTCTCGGCGTCGTGGCCCTGGGCGTTGCCTTGTCCAGCGTCCCTTTTGAGACCGCGTACTCATGTGGCAGTGAGGACGGCTGCATGAGATTGAAGCTAGGCGGTGGCGACGGTGTGGCGCGACGTGTCGTTGTCGAGTCTGGTGGCGTCCCGGATGAGGCGGGTGTCGGAGACGATGCGGGTTGCGTCGGAATGGTCCTTCGCGGCACGGTGACGGTGGTCAGGTGCGGTGGCGAGGCCATCCCGGCGTCGTGAGTTGTCTCCGACACGAGGCGGGTTCGGGACGTCGTGACAGACTGCGGTGGGACGGTCGGCGTCGTGCGTCGTTCGGTCGGCTTCGGTGGGTCAAGCGTCGTCACAGTCATGTTGAGTGGCGTCTGGTCTGCGAGGGGTGTTGAGGCTGGTGGCTTTGGGCCCGGAGGTGGAGGGAGCGGGATTGGCGGCGAGAGGTTGACGAGCGTCGGCGTCGGGACGGAAGGCGTCCTTGGTGAGGCGTAGTGCGTCGGCGTGAGTGGCGTCAGGTCTACGAGGGACGCCGAGGTTGGTGGGTCCGGAACAGGAGGCGACGGGAGCGGGATTTTTGGCTGCACTATGACGGTCGTCGGCGTTGGGACGGTTGTACGTGACGGTGCGTATGTCGTCGGGGCGTGTGTTTGTGATATGTCATGCGTCTGCGTGAGTGGCATCTCGATGTCGTGAATCGTCGCGGCGTATCGTAGGGGAGGAATTATTGGCGTTGCTTCCGGATACTGCACTTGGGTGGCTCGTTCTGCGGTACATCGCGCGCACATGAACGTGAAGGTATCGCGCCTCAAAGTCCCTTCACGCTCGTTGGTGCAGTCACGATGCCATAGGCTGGCACACTCGTCGCAGTGGTAGCCCCTGCTACTTCCTCCGGGACACGACAGGTTTCCACACATCGTCATCCCGAATGTGCGATACTCTTGACAATAGCCACACTCGTACCCCGCGGCGGTCTTGCCGTTTAAGTACCATCTCGGGTAGAGGTGGTAACACCCGCTGCATTCATCTGCATACATCTCTTGTTATCGTGCGTGTTCAGCTGTGTCGATTCGTGTTTTTCACTCGTGGCTCTGTGCACGCTGTGCAAGTCTGCGCGCGGGGTCGCGCTCGCCGGCTGGGCAGGTGCCCGGACAGCCGCACAAAACAGAGGCCGAGAATGGCCGCGGCGCGGGGGCGGGGTTGCGGATGGGTGTGCGAGGCGATGGCCGAGAGCGCCCGGACAGCCCCACAAAGCGGACGGGTGGAGGATTCAAGCGGAGGGGGGGGGGAGGTTGTTCGGTCCTTCACGCGAAAGAGAAAGCGGGATGGTGCGAAAGTGGAGAGGGGTTGGGGGTGGCTGCTGGGCTGTGATGTTCGCCTGCGTCGCACGCTCTGCTGGAATGTCAGCGCTGGGGGTGGGGGTTGATGGATCCTTTGTCCGCCGCTCTTGGTGCGTCCAAGATGGCCGTTTTCTTGCCGTTTGCTCAATTTTCACGTTTTTTTGCTTAAAATTTTGCCACACGCAGGGGCGCCATTTGCCGTCGTCCGCGGTCTCGTGTTCGAGTCCGGGCGCGAGTTCTAGCGGGATGGCTGGTCTGACTAACGTCTTATGTTCCGGGAGGGCGCCAGGCTAGCTCGGTGTCTAACCAATGGGGGTTCGTGGTTCGTTGCCCCAGCGTGGTCCGCTAGAACCGTCGGCGGTCTTGCCTGGGAATTTACGTTAAAGAAGAATGCGTGGGATTGCTGTAGTAGCGACGTGCCTTTATTCAAGGGATTGACGTCACACCATACAATTACTGAGTACAGACATGCCCCTGAGGGCTACTTGTCCGTTGCGGGGTGCAGGCCGGTACATGTTCAATGTTTCGTGGCACTGGTTTCTCGGGTAACAGTATGCAGGCCAAGTACACTTGATGCAAGAGAGGCGCGCACAGATGACGTGGCGCAAAGTTACATTAACAAAGTACACTTAATGAAAATTAGGCGCGCACAGATGACATGGCGCAAAGTTACGTTGACAAAGTACACTTAATGAAAATTAGGCGCGCACAGATGACGTGGCGCAAAGTTACGTTGACAAAGTACACTTAATGAAAATTAGGCGCGCACAAATGACGTGGCGCAAAGTTACATTAACAAAGTACACTTAATGAAAATTAGGCGCGCACAGATGACGTGGCGCAAAGTTACGTTGACAAAGTACACTTAATGAAAATTAGGCGCGCACAAATGACGTGGCGCAAAGTTACGTTAACAAAGTACACTTAATGAAAATTAGGCGCGCACAAATGACGTGGCGCAAAGTTACGTTAACAAAGTACACTTAATGAAAGTTAGGCGCGCACAATTGACGTGGCACACAGAGTTTGTGGGTGACTGGAGTCGGCCAGTCCCGTAAGCGATTGTTTCTACGCGGGTGCCGTGCCCACTGGGTGGTACACGCACCGCCACTAAACTTGGCGAAGTTTCCCTTGCGGGTTTGTGGTCCGCGCGAAGGCGCGTGGCCTTAAGAAAGTTCTGTGGTTTGCGGGAGACGGCCCGTGCCGTATGCTGAAGAACGACCCTGCGCACCAGGTGTGGTGCGGGGCGTCTTTACGTTTACGCGGTCGGATTAGGTCCTGAACCGTAAAAAACGGACCGGGCACGCACGGAGAGGTGAATAGAAAAAGGTTTGGTTTATGCTAAATGACTATATTTACCGGACGTTACTTGCGATGAAGACAATGGTTGTGGTCTCTCCGTGGGACGTAGGTCCGTCCCGGTCCGCGAGTCGAGTTGAACTGCGGAACTGGCATGGCGTCCGGTGGCGCGTCGGCCCCTGCCGCGCCAAGCTTGACCTCATTACGTTAAAAACTAAATGACTGCGTCTGGAAGAGACTTTAAGGTCGCAAAATTCGTAATTAATTGTTTGAGGAGGAATGGGTGTAGTTCGTCTCTAGTCCACTCGGATTTAGTGTGCTTTATAATAATGTCCACGGCCAGGGGTGCATTCCGTTAGCGGGAGAGTATACTGGCGGGTGCAGGTCGGGCTTAGGGATGGTCGTCGGTCGGACGACGTCATAAGTTAATAATCATTTTGTAAACTGGGATCATTCACAAAACTGGCCGAAATCATCTTCCCGCGATCCGCCGTTTCCCGCGGAATTTCCCCCCTCCCTGGCCCCGGTGGCCAGGGAGGTTAGTCAGTCGCCATCCAGCACTCGCCAGGGCCGGCAGCCCACACACGGGGAGCTCTCAACTTTCGCGCCAACATCACCAGTCACTGCAATAGGTAATTATAGTCAAACCTTTTAATTCAGCTCCCCGGTCGGCCCGAATCGGCCGTTCGAGATTTCGCACGGTCCTTAAATATAATGTGTAGCCCGATACAGGGTTTTTTATGTGCTACGTAATTAATTAGGTGACCCGCCGTGGCACCTGCACCTCACGCTAGTTAAATCCCACATCGGGAATTAGTCATCGCCCACGCGGGGCGGCACTACGCCAAACGCGAACTTAAGTTTTCAGACGAGTCATTAACTGGGACGTGCCACGGTCGCGGGTGCGATATCCTGCCGGATTCCGCCGCGTCCGTAACCCAGCATAACGTGGCCCCAGCAACCACGCGGAGTAGCGGCCATTGAATAACCACCTGAGTGGGACACTCGGACCTGGTCCGAACCCGGGACTAACCACAGTGACTGTAGTGTAGTGTTTTTGTGTTAAGTAATTTTGTGTGACCAGACGGCCACGTATTTCACGTTGCGTTCCGCAGACTTTCACGTAGGCAGGAACAGACTTACCGCACACCCGAGCATCTCACTCGCGAGACTCGCCGGGAACAACCCCTATTAACGTACTAGCCATCGGGTTACCGTGTGGCCGTAACAAGTCCGCCAATAGAGGGTGGCGTGCATGGAGCTTAGGTCGACGATGAAGCGGCCAGTCACGTGAGCGTGTAACATGAAAGTGTGCGACGGAATAAACCAGCTAAAAGTACGTGTGTGTTTTTATTAATAAGGCGTCCTGGGAGGCCATAACAGCCCAGGGAGCCCTTTGCCAACGCGTCCCTGCCTGCAGCCACGAGGCCAGGAACCCCGCCCTTGAGACCCAAATTAATCAGAACATTTCTAATTCACGTAAAATTCAAATCAGGCAGTGGGGACGGCGTCAAATTGGCGCCCAACTAGTGTGGCTATAACATCACCAAACTCTTTCGAAAAACAAGCCAAGAAAACGAGACGGAAAAATTAGCAGACAAAGGGCTCGAGTAGGGATAGGGCAACAGCGCGCAGCGTGGCAACACCGCGCGACGGAGCGGCGGCGCGCCGGCCGGACAACCTCCCCTCCTCCGCTATCCACCCCGCGCAACACCCCTCCCCTCCTCCGCTCGGTACCACCCCTCAACCCGTACGTCACTCCGCTCACCACCCCTCCCCACCACGCTCCACCCCTAGGCCAGCTGTGAGGGGTGACGTCACACGGCCACGCCACCACGGAATCCGGACAGCGACGTCACGACCCGCCGCCCGGGCTGGCCTGCCGCGGCGCGATGCAGACCGACATCACGATTGACATGGGGGAGTGGTGGAATACGGACTTCTTAACAGGCGGGGCAGAAGGAACCACGAGGACAGAAACGCAGACCACACAGGAAGACGGCGCGCGGGAAGCGATGGCCCAGGTCAAAAGGGAGGTCAGAGTCGAGTCGGCGCGACGCTGCCACACCGTGGGGTGCCACCGCCAGCTCGAAGAGGTAGCCTACTGCCACCAGTGCGGCACTACTAGACACCACACATGCACGAAAGCTAGGGAATTCCTGAACTTTCGCGATGGCCTATTCATGTGCGCGACTTGCGAGGGCAAAGTGAACTCGCCCGCACCCGTGACCGTCGTAAGCGAAACCCGACGGGACAACATCCGGGTCAAGCTGCCCGAATTCTCCGGGCACCCATACGAAGACCCGGAGAAATTCTCACGGGCGTGCCAGAACCGCCTGGCCAGGTACGGCATACCTAAGGAAGAGTGGACGGAACGCATCACAGAGCAGCTAAGGGGGCCAGCAATGGACTGGTGGTCCATGACGGGCGAATACGGCGTGGAATGGGAGGACTTTGCGCCACGCCTGGAAGCCCGGTTCAACACCGCCCGCGCACGCGCCCAGTGCCAGCGCGCACTGTTCTGCGAACCGCAAAGAGCAGACGAGGACGTGGAAACCTTCATCCGGTCCAAGATGAGGCTACACTGACGTCAAGACGCCGGCGGGCCGGTCAACGCGGCGCTTGACGTGACGGTAGAGCTGATGAAGAGGGAGCTGCGCCCGCACCTGTGGGGGGCCATAGACAGGGAGCTCGAGGACTTCATCCAGCTGGCGAAAGAAATCGAGCGGGACCTACGCCTGTCACCGCGCCCGCGGGACACAGCAGCCCACCGCCGAGGGGCGTCCCCGTCACCCACGACGGCCCCGGAAGACGCGTGGGCGGTAGTACCGTACGTGAACCCCCCTTCCCCTCCCGGCACCACCCGCCGGGGGGCGAAGTGAGGGAGAGAGGGGCCACGACGCAACCCGCCGCGCCCGCGGCCAACACCACCACACCGAGGGCCGCGCGCACTAACCCGCGGGCCGATGGACAGCGAGACCGGCACCCACGGTGCCGCTACTGCAGGGAGGAGACCTACCACTGGCACGAGGTGTGCCTCAACCGGGCCGCGCTATGGCAGGACCGCCGGCCGGGCGCAACGCAGTCGGGAAACGCCAGCTAGGAAACAGGATACCGGCGGGCTACTGTTCCTGGATCACGGCCAGCGCATCGACCACGAGGCCAGTCCGCACAGCAACATCGCCGCCCGTCAGACCAGGCAGTGGTGTCCCCCAGCACCTGTCAGCGCCCCGCCCCGGGTCGTCGACGAGCGGCGACGCATCACTGGCGCCCCCGATGCACCCAGCACCACCTGCGGGGCATGACCGGGCACCATCGCCGCCCGTCAGACCAGGCGGTGGTGTCCCCCAGCACCCGTCAGCGCCCTGCCCCGGGTCGTCGGCGAGCGACGACACGTCACTGGCGCCCCCGACGCACCCAGCACCACCTGCGGGGCCTGACCGGGCACCATCGCCGCGGCTGGGGCGAGTGGGAAACACCACGGACAAGCTGATGCGGGTGCCCGTCCTGCTGAATGGCCAGCCCGTCCACGCCCTGGTGGATACCGCGGCGAGCCACACCTACGTCGCGGCCCACCTGGTGTCCGAGGCGGACCTGGAGCAGAAGGAGGGAGGCGTCCAGCTGGCCACCTGGGGAGCTAGCGCGCTCACGACTGGGCGCACCCAGGTAAGGATCGCCGTCAGGGATATGTGCAGTCGGACAACAGCCCTGGTGGTGCCGGAGCTGAGGGACGACCTGATCCTGGGACTGCCGTGGCTCGTACAGGAGGACGCCACCATCGACGTAGGTGAGGGTAGAATTCACGTCGGGCGTCAGGGGAGGAGGACGCTGTACAGCGTCAACCAGAGAGGGACAGCCCCGCCAACCCCCGCCATCACCCTAGCGGACCTGCAGAATGAGGTGCCCCCTGAGTACAGGAACTAGTTCAACGAGGTACTGGCCCAACAAGCGCAGGTGTTCTCCGCCGCGGACATGCTGCGGCGGACCACAGTCACCCACCACACCATCCCGACACGACCCCACGAGCCCCGCTTTGTCAAGCCCTTCGGTTTCGGACCAAGGGAGCGAGAGGCGATTCAAACCCAGATCGCGGAGAAGTTGCGGGACGGGGTAATCGAACCGAGTGAGTCACCGTACAATTGCTTGGTAGTGATGACCAAGAAGAAGGACGGCTCACTCTGGTTCTGCGTAAACTTCAAACCCATTAACGCAGTCACCATCCCCGCCCCTCCACCGATCATCAACATCACAGATGCCCTAGCCGGATTGGGGGAGGCAGGCATATTCACCTCACTGGACCTCAAGTCAGGGTACTGGCAGGTACCCGTCCGCCCCGAGGATCGGCCAAAGACGGCCTTCACCGCGCTTGACGGCCGCAGGTTCCAGTTCTGCGCCATGCCGTTCGGGCTGATGGACGCCCCCGCGACCTTTCAGACCATGATGGTGCGTGTCCTAGACGGGTTCGTGGGCAAGTTTGCCGCGGCCTACTTGGATGACGTCATCATCTGGTCGCGAACGTGGGAGGACCATGTGCACCACCTCGCCATGGTCCTCGAATGGCGGGCCCGCCACGGCCTGACCTGCGCACCCCACAAGTGCCATGTCGGCCCGGTGGAGCTAGCCTATCTGGGGCACATGGTGAGCGCGGACGGGTGTCGGCCTCTGCCAGTCCAGCTCGATCTGATTGAGTCCAAGCCTCCCCTACGGACCCGAAAGCAGTTGCAACAGCTGATGGGGCTGCTCAACTGGCTCAGGAGCTTCATACCCAACTTCGCCGTCGTCACTGCCCCCCTGACCGACCTTCTGTCGCCAAAGTACCGGTTCCGGTGGACGCCGGAGGCCGACCACGCCCTGAACGCTGTCAAACGCCTGTTCCGGGAATGTCACACCCTTGCTCATCTACAACCCGCAGAGCACATATACCTGCAGACCGACGCCAGCCAGGAGGGCATGGGCGCGGTCCTGTATCAGCTGGGTCCCGACGGGGAGCGGCGCGTCGTAGAATACGCCAGTGCCAATTTTGGGCCGGCTGCGCACCGCTACCACGTGAACGAGCAGGAGTGTCTGGCGGTCGTGTGGGCCGTGGGACGCTACCGGCACCATCTCGAGGGTCGGCCCTTTACACTCCGGACTGACAGCCAGTGCCTGAAGTGGCTGGATTTGGTACAGGGGCGGAAATCCAAGTTCACCCGGTGGGCGCTCACCTTACAGACCTTTGACTTCCACGTAGAGCACGTGCCGGGTCGGGAGAATCAACTGGCCGACGAGTTGTCACGCCACCCCGACCCGGGCACCGAGTTCGAGGACAAGGGGACGTGGGATGAGTTGTTGCCACCACCAGGAACTTCCCATGACCAGCCCGAGGGGGAGGAGACAGCCACCCTGTACGCCACCCAAAGCTCCGCAACCCCGGAAACACCCCGGCCCGACAATCTGGCCAGCCTCGTCCAGGTCGTGCGTCACGCACAACCGACGGACGCGACGGCACTCGCCGATGTGGCAGCGTGCGCGGCCGGGCACCGCTCCTTCCAGCGGTGTCTGGACGGCGAGCTACAGACAAGTGCCCCTGGCGATATGGAGAGCTGGCGCACGCACGTGCCCGCCGCTGCCCGTCCGGCGGTCCTGCATTTCTATCACGACCACGACTTGGCGGGGCACCCAGGGGCGGAACAAACACAGGAGGCGCTGCGACACACCTTTCACTGGCCTGGGGTAGCGCGGGACGTACGAGAGTACGTCAGAGGCTGTCAGCCGTGCCAACAACGCAAGGCCCGGAGGGCCGACGGGGTCGAACAGCAACAGCCCCGCAGGCCGCAGGCACCCTTCCACACTCTGGCGTTAGACGTCATGGGCCCGTACCCGAGGACACCTATGGGGAAACGCTTCCTTGTGGTCGTC
This sequence comes from Bacillus rossius redtenbacheri, assembly GCF_032445375.1. Classification (NCBI taxonomy): domain Eukaryota; kingdom Metazoa; phylum Arthropoda; class Insecta; order Phasmatodea; family Bacillidae; genus Bacillus; species Bacillus rossius. Next base: position 39,951,738 of record NC_086342.1, on the reverse strand, counting down.
ACCGACCTCTTCACACGATGTGTGGAGGCGTTTCCGGTGTCTAATGTCCGGGCTCGGACGATCACCAACCTTCTGGAGGGGGAGGTCTACTCCCGCTACGGCTTCCCGAAACTCCTCCTGACGGACAACGGAAGTCAGTTCATGGGCAAACAATGGCGGGCAGACTGTCGTCGTTGGGGCATCGCCCACCACACTACACCCACATACCATCCCCACGCCAACCCTACAGAGAGGAGGAATCAGGACATCAAGGCCCAGCTCCAACTACGCCTGGGGGATGACCACACAAAATGGGACGTTCACTTCCCAAAGATTTTGTATTGCCTGAAGCGGCGCGTCAACACCGTTACTGGCCACTCTCCCGCGGAGCTCGTGCAGGGGCAAAACCTGGCACTCCCGGGGGAGTGCCGAGTAGCCAACACAGCCACCGAGGACTGGTGGGGAGAGGAGTTGCGGCCCCAAATCGAGGCCATGCGAGAGCAGGCGCGGGAGAGAAAGGCCCAGTTCCTCGCCCACAAAACGCCCACCACCACACACGCCCCTGTCCCCCTCACACCCGGACAGTGGGTCTACGTCCGCCAACACCACCTTTCGGCGGGGGCAAAGAACTTCTGCGCCGGGCTGGCCCCGAAGTGGTCCCTGCCGCGGCAGGTGCTGTGGAAGACGGGGCCGTCCACCTACGCCGTGCGCACCCCGAGCGGGCGCCCGGCCAAGATACATCGGGACGATTTAAGACTAGTAGCTATCCTCCCAGACGCACCAAACCTCCAGGACCCCGGACTCAGCGGGAACACGATCCGGGGTGCGGGGAACTCGTCGCGAGGCGACGGCGCAACACCAGGACCGGGGCCAACCCCCGACACACCGACCGGCGGGACAAAGGGAAAGGTGCACCAGGGACTCCGATCCTCCTGAACCCACTGACATCACCCTCCCGACGGGTCCAGACACCGCACCCACTGACGTCAACCTCCCGACGAGTCCAGTCACCGCCCCCACTGACGACCAACCTGACGAGGCAGGGGCAACGACGTCCTCCCGTAACCATCCCGCTACTAGCCCCCCCGACACGGGCGAGACCGCACCCATCGTTAGTCACCCGGACGACGAGACTTACGTGCCGGAGGCGGACGAGGAGGTCGAGCCGTGGTGGCCACTAGACCTGAATCTGAGCACGTCAACGTTCCGAGTAGTTATTGAGGAACCGGCGGCCGAATCAGGGGACAAGGAGATAGCGGACAGGAGGTATCCACGCCGGAGGCGGCGTCTGGTACGACCCACATGCTGTACGGGAGAGCCGTCGGCAGTGGGGAGAAGAGACGGGGCAGCTGGCCCGCAGGCTAGGGCAGTCAGGAGCACGGGGAACCTAGACGAGCAGGCCGACACAGGGACGGGCCGGCCCCAGAGGGACCGGCGGGCCCCTTCGCACCTGGGTGACTACATCACCAGCAACCAGGCCGACAGGGAGGCAAATAGCAACCGGGAGGCCGGGGTCCCCACTCGTGCCCACCTGCCCGAAACTGAGCCCCCAGGTCCCCGCGGCCGTCTAGGCCGCACTCGCCATGCCCCAACCCACCTCCGTGACTACTTTTTGGGGACAATCACGTCACTCACCGGGGGCACACAGCCAGGAGCTCCCAGCATCCACAAAGGGGGGAACCGCCCTAGATACCCAACACCGCCCGGGACACAGTACAGCCCACCACAAGGGGGACCCCTATTCACCTGGGGGGACCACACCTCACCCCAGTACCCTACTCACAGCTTAATCAGACCCGTGTGCGAACCAGTGCAACGTCAGAGTGCTGCGATCCACCGTGTGTAGAGGTGTTGAGGCACAGAACGGCCTCGTCGAGGGGGGGGCATTTGACGCCGCCATCAGTGCTCCCTCTGAGAGCACAGGCCGTTATGTGTCCTCAACACCTGATCAGTGCCGCGCCTCGGACGCGCCCGTGCGTGCAACATAGTGCAGTGCCCCGAACGGCGTGACGTCAGTCACGGCCCCCTACGTGTGCAAAGCGCCCGGCCGGGTGTGGCACTGCGCAACTAAATAATTGTTCATGCATTTGATAAAACAAACAAAAACTAATACTTGTAAAATAACAAATAATTAATGTTAAGTTAATAATCATTTTGTAAACTGGGATCATTTACAAAACTGGCCGAAATCATCTTCCCGCGCTCCGCCGTTTCCCGCGGAATTTCCCCCCTCCCTGGCCCCGGTGGCCAGGGAGGTTAGTCAGTCGCCATCCAGCACTCGCCAGGGCCGGCAGCCCACGCACGGGGAGCTCTCAACTTTCGCGCCAACATCACCAGTCACTGCAATAGGTAATTATAGTCAAACCGTTTAATTCAGCTCCCCGGTCGGCCCGAATCGGCCGTTCGAGATTTCGCACGGTCCTTAAATATAATGTGTAGCCCGATACAGGGTTTTTTATGTGCTACGTAATTATTTAGGTGACCCGCCGTGGCACCTGCACCTCACGCTAGTTAAATCCCACATCGGGAATTAGTCATCGCCCACGCGGGGCGGCACTACGCCAAACGCGAACTTAAGTTTTCAGACGAGTCATTAACTGGGACGTGCCACGGTCGCGAGTGCGATATCCTGCCGGATTCCGCCGCGTCCGTAACCCAGCATAACGTGGCCCCAGCCACCATGCGGAGTAGCCGCCATTGAATAACCACCTGTGTGGGACACTCGGACCTGGTCCGAACCCGGGACTAACCACAGTGACTGTAGTGTAGTGTTTTTGTGTTAAGTAATTTTGTGTGACCAGCCGGCCACGTATTTCACGTTGCGTTCCGCAGACTTTCACATAGGCAGGAACAGACTTACCGCGCACCCGAGCATCTCACTCGCGAGACTCGCCGGGAACAACCCCTATTAACGTACTAGCCATCGGGTTACCGTGTGGCCGTAACAAGTCCGCCAATAAAGAGTGGCGTGCGTGGAGCTTAGGTCGACGATGAAGTGGCCAGTCACGTGAGCGTGTAACGTGTAAAGTGTGCGACGGAATAAACCAGCTAAAAGTACGTGTGTGTTTTTATTAATAAGGCATCCTGGGAGGCCATAACAGCCCGTGGAGCCCTTTTCCAACGCGTCCCTGCCTGCAGCCACGAGGCCAGGAACCCCGCCCTTGAGACCCAAATTAATCAGAACATTTCTAATTCACGTAAAATTCAAATCAGGCAGCGGGGACGGCGTCAAATCATACGCCCATTACTTTCAATGGGAAAACATTGTTTATTTACATTCGTGTACGCCCCGAGGGCATCAGATTGCTGGTACGCACTAACCAAGGATAAAACCACATTTTGTCGCTTCTGTTACCAATTGTTTATTCTGTGCCTTGATACTACACCAGAGTTTTAGTTTGATAATAATTGCTAATTGGTTGTGTTTTATAATAATGTCACAAAATGAGTACGTAAATTTGATAGCGGTGCTTCCAAACGTAAAGCAAAAAGAGAACAAGAAGAAATAAACAAACTTCCAAAACTTACAGCCTTCTTCAAAAAGACCATGAACCTCCTCAAACACTAGAACCATGTGATTGTGATGGTAAGTTGCCTTTGACTTTACCACTTTCAAGCTCTGATAAAGTTAAAGAAAACACAGAAGTAACTAAAATAGATAGTTGTAATCACATTAACCCGTAATCGACTCACATGGGTCCTGGGGACCCGTGGAAATTTTAATTTCGCTCTACGTCAGTGAGGGTTTGTAGCACTGGCCCAGCCATCCAGGTAGTTTCCTAACCCTCAGTCGGCCTTGGACTGGTGTGGTGTTTATACCTTTGCAGGTGCTTGTTGACGCTATAGAGGTATGTTTGGGTCCTCAGGACCCATGTGTGTCAGTTAGGTAACTTTTACAACTACGTGTTCTGTACTAAGTTTTGCAATATGGATGGAGGTTCGACTGAAGATCAAGTTTTGGCAGCTGCAGACAGAACATTAAGTGATACTGATTACATTAGTGGTTCAGATAGTGACTATGAAGTAAGTGAACATGAATCTGGAACGGATGAAAGTGGAGATGAAGAGGACACTAATGGTGAGTCTGAAGGCTCAAATTATTTTTATGGGAAAAACAGAATGAAATGGTCAAAACATTCAGTTATACGAGGTAGAACACCACAGCACAACATCATACCAAGATGTCATTTACCAGGTATAAAAGGAGAAGCTAGCTAGATAGGAACACCAAGCCCAATAGCATTTTGGGAGCTTTTGTTTACAGCTGAAATGCTACAAGAAATTTTTCTTTCAACTAACGAAAGAATAATTTCTGTAACTAAAGGTATCAACAAACTGTCGTATCACCATGAAACAGATGTGACTGAAATAAAGGCCCTATTAGGTTTGTGTTATCTGTGGGGTGCTTTCAAATTGAACGATGACGATCTGTTGGCTGTATATGCTAAAGATGGGACTGGAAGGCCAATTTTTTGTGCAGTAATGCCATACAACAGAGTATTTTTTCTACTATGCTGTATGCGTTTTGATGATTCAAAAACACGGGTTGAAAGACAGCAGTTAGATAAGCTTGCTCATATCTCATGGTTATTTGCGAAATTCATAGAGCAGTGTCAGCGCAATTATTCAGTAGGTCAGTACATAACTATTATTGAGATGCTTGTTGGTTTTCGAGGAAGATGTTCGTTTCGCATGTACATACCCTCGAAACCCAGAAAGTATGGGATAAAAATATTTATCCTGACATGCCAAATTGCACTATTGTTTGAATGCTGAAGTGTACTGCGGCCGAACTGTAGGACAGCTATATACATAAAAATCTAGCTTGTTATTTCCATCAATGGTGGTACTGAGATTAGCAAAACCTATTCAAGGAAGCAATAGAAATATTACGGGTGATAACTGGTTCACGTCAATAGAACACATCAATGAGCTAAACAAAATGAACCTTACATACATAGGGACCATAAAAAAAATAAACGTGAACTACCTGCAGCATTTGTCAACTCTAAAGGAAGAGAAGTATCATCTTCTTTACATGGTTTCTCTGGAAGAATCACATTAGTTTCCTTTGTTCCTAAAAAAGGAAAAGTTGTGAATATGATTTCAACAATGCATCATACCAAAGACATTGACGAGTCTACAGGAAAACCAGTTGTTATAATGGACTACAACCAAACTAAGGGTGGAGTGGATGCACTTGATAAGAAATGTCACAATTATTCCACTGAGCGTCACACTCGTCGATGGCCAATGGCTATTTTCTATGCATTGCTAGTTATTGCAGGTGTGAATTCACATGTTTTATTCAGCGGCAACAGCCAGACACTTGAAGTGGACAGAAGAAGTTTCCTTGTTCAGTTGGGAAAAGAGCTTGCCAGTGAACATATGCATCGAAGACTGCAGGCACCAAAGCTGAGGAAGGACATCAAAGAAAGTATAGAAACCATTCTAGGAATCAAACAAGAAACAACTCAACCTTCTACATCAGGAGAAAACGCTTCTGTCACCAAATCTAAGAGGAAAATATGTTCTTCTTGCCCGCCCAAAAGAGACAGGAAGACCTTTCATGTATGTGTAAAATGTCATGTTCCTTTGTGTGTTCAGTGTGGGAAAATAGTTTGCTCTAAGTGCATCTAGCAAAATTTTTATACCTATGTTTTGTGGTGATGTGTTTAGTAATAACTTATGTGATCACAAGAAAAGCAGTATGGACTTCTGAACAGTTATGAAAGAGCCTTCAAAGAACTGCAATTTTTTTTGTGTATTATCTTTTCGAAAAATTTGTGATACCTGAAGATAAAGACATATATTGACTATAAGACTATAATATTTTGATACTGTATCTTAATTAAAAAACCAAGATATAGTTCCACTTAAAAATCACAATTCAACAAAAAATTACAAATGCACTGATTTCAAAATTATTTTTTTGTAATGTTTGTTAAATGTATTTTAAAACACAGATTTTTGTAATTAAAGGTAATAAGTGTTAGAATTCAAACATTTTTTTCAATTTCTTAAACAAGTAACATACTTAACAGAAAACTGGAAGAAAAAAATTGGGTCCCTGGGACCCATGCGTGTCATTAATGTAATTTTTTTTGTGTGTGTTGATTACGGGTTAACACAACTCCAGAAATTCCCATAACTTCTAGAAACTGTGCTAGGACTGAAAGTGTAGAGTTTGATAGTGCAGTGTTAATAGAAGAAATCCAGCAAGATCCTGCGGCATGGTCTGGCAATATCACTGACGAAATGATTAGTTATTGTGTTGATAAGGGGCCGGACTTTTTTAGTAATAATGATGGAGACTACACAGCTTCTGCTAGGCAATATCCAAAATGTACTTGTTAACTAACATAATCTGCATTTGTGAGAGTTCTTGAAAATTGAGAGCGACAGGAGAGAAAATGGTTATGTACTCTAAATGTACGGGAAATGTGTTTTGCTTTGCGTGCAAACTTTTTAGTAATTGTAAACTATCAAAATTTGTAAATGGTTTTTCTAATTGGAAGAAAACAGAAGAAAAATTGAGGCAGCATGAAAACAGTATTGAACACACAGCATGTTCTTTAAAAAGGGTTTAGAAAAAAAATAAGAAAATATCAATTTCATCACATTTAGATGCACAAGTGACTAAGTACTGAGACAAATTACTGCAAGAATGTTCTTGTTAGAGTAGTGGCAGTTGTAAAATTTTTGTGCAGTCGTGGTCTTCCTTTTCGTGGTGATAATCAGATGTTTGGATCACCTCGTAATGGTAATTACCTAGGAATTTTGGAACTCTTTGCTCAGTTTGATCCTTTTTTACAGGAACATTTAAGGATACATGGGAACAAAGGAAAAGGTCATGTATCGTATCTTTCTTCTGATATATGTTAAGAATTCATTGGGCTAATGGGCAACGTCGAAGTTAGGAAACACATGCTAAATGAGATTAGACAGGCCAAATATTATTCACTGATAGTTGATTCTACACCTGATGTTTCCCATACAGATCAGTTATCTTTTGTATTTAGATACTGCCTTAACGGTAACATTTTGGAAAGGTTTTTGTGTTTCATTCCAATTTACAGCCACACAGGAAGAAATTTAAGTGAAGTTGTAACCTGTACTCTAAAAGACAACACCATTGATATCCAGGATTGCCGAGGTCAGAGCTATGATAATGCAGCCAACATGTCAAGAAAATACAAGGGCCTACAAGCGCACATTAAATCAATAAACAGCTCTGTGCTGTATGTTCCATGTGCAGCACATTCAGTAAACTTAGGAAAAAACAGTGTTGGTGAATGTATTCATGCAACAAAACTGTTTCTGTTTTTAGAAAAGCTGTACTCATTTTTCGCTGCTTCCACTCACAGGTGGTCAGTTCTTGAAGGAGTTCTTTTAGAAAGCACAGGAAATAGCAGAAAGCCAAAAATCACTGTCAAGAGCTTGTCGGAAACAAGGTGGTCATGCAGAAAAGATGCATTGTAAACTCTCGTCATTCATTATGATGAGATTTTCTGTGCATTTAATGATATGTTCAACGACAAAAATGAAACGCAAGACACAAGGATGGAAGCGAACTCCCTCATGAAGAAAATGCAATATTTAGAATTTGCTTTTATGGCTGTATTTTGGTACGACATTATTCGGTGCAGTAACCAAGCATTTACAGAAGCCTGGACTCGATGTCATAATTGGTCATCAACTGATGAATTCTTTGTAAGATTTTGTTTCCGATTTGCAAAATAATTTTGATGAAATTGAAGTTAAAGCAACACAACTAAGCAACCATGTGTTACAAACTTTTGTAGATACTAGATCTTCCAAAAATAAAAAGTTTTTGGATGGAAAAGACGAACTTTCAACTGTTGTAACATCCCGCGAAAATTTCAGAATTTCCAGAATTTTTTCTATGCATTGCTGATAAGCTCTGCATGGAACTGGAGAAGTGAGCTGCTTCCTACAAAGATATTGCCTCAAAATTTGGGTTTCTTTGTAACTTAACTACAGCAAGTGAAGATGAACTCAAATCTAGTGCTACTGAGTTGGTCAGAAAATACAGAAAGGATCTGCAGCCTGTTATTACAAATGAATTATTACACTTTCTTATCATTTCTCAGAGAGCAACAAGTTGAAGACAGTGTTACATCATTCACTCCACAAAAGGTTTTGCAGCACTTATATAACAGTGATATAATTGATGTATTTCCAAATGTAGCAATAGCACTGCACTTGTATTTGACACTACCAATCACAAACTATGAAAGTGAAAGATCATTTTCAAAACTGTCAGTTCTGAAGAAACAATTCTGATCTACCATGTCACAAGAGAGATTAAACTTGTTAGCGGTGATTTCTACAGAACATGATCTTGTGAACAGCATTTCATTTGATGGACTCATTAACTTGTTTGCTGCTAAAAAGGCAAGGAAGAAGTTTATTGCAAAGTGAGTTAATAAATATGTAATTTTGATTGGTCGGGATCTGCAACTCATAAAATTGTGTAAATATTTGAGAACGATTTACGACTTTCATAAATGAAGCAGAGAAATATTGGGGGTGGGTGTTGGCTATGAAATATTACTCCATTTCAACTAGAAAATTTGTTGTTATACATTATTTTGTTTTCCCTGCATAAATATGTTTCATATTTCTGTGTATACAGGCTGCATTTCATTATGGTACTTCTTGTCCTTTTTTATGTTAGTTATTACATACATACATACATACATGTCAATGCAAATATGAGTTGTTCATATCTGAAAATTATCACTACAATAAAAGGGAGGCCTCCGAATATTGTTGCCCCAGGCCTCGCATTCTCATAAAACGGCAATGCATCATTCTCGTGTATGTGGCGATTTAGTCAGTGCAATATTATCCTTTCGGCTATTCTCGACACAGTTTTAAGCAGGCTTATTGGCCTGTAGTTCTGGGGCAGGGCAGTGATTTGTCTTTTCCCAGCTTGTGGAAAACTATTACTTTAGCTTCCTTCCACTGGGAGGGAAAAATATGTAATCAGAGCATGGCATTAATGCATTCAGCTAAATATTCCAAGGCCTCGTCTGGGAGCTGTTTGAGAACTAAAGCCTGTATGCTGTCGTTCCCAGGGGCTATTCACGGCTTCATGTTCTTGATAGCTCACTTGATTTCCTGTGCCTGAGTTATTAAAGGCTCAGGGACAGTGCCCTGGCGTATTTTGTCGCGTAATTCGCGGTAAATTTGCGCTGTGAATTGCCTGTCACAAGGCAGCACATTGGGGTGAAAGGCTGTTTTCAACGTATTGGCGAAAGCTTGTGCTTTGTCAAGGGGTTGAAAAGCTAAGCCATTATTGCTTTGGAGGGGTGGGATTTTCTCTGATTTATTCAAAAATCGCTTTGTCATAGTCCAGACACTCCCGTCCTGAATTTTCAGTGGAGCGATTTTTGCTTCCCATTGGCTGATTCGCCACATAGAGATTTCATCCGAAATAACAGATTGTAACTCGTTTATTCTGTGTTTTGAATGCAGTGTGCGTCGTGTGTACTCACGACGCAGTCTGTCATTTCGTGATATCAAATCGCGGATGTATGCGGGCAGTTCGCCGTGCAATTATATTAACCTCCTTTTCTGGGATGCACTGGTCTATATTGACCTGGACTCACGCAGTAAATTTAGTTATCGCGGTTTCTAAACTGTCGCCTTTATATTTATGTCCGCGATATCTGGAAGATTTTGTGCGCCACGAATTTTAAAACTTCGCCAGTAGGCATGTTTTTAGTCCAGAATTTTACATGGCGGGTTCTTTTCCATGTTCGAATTGTCTAAAATTAAATTAGTGAACAAAGGGAAATGGTCGGACGACATGTTGTGAACAACCTCAAGTTCGAATCCCGAGGTTACATGCTTATTTATCAATATCTAGAGAAGATTATTTTTTTTCCTTTTCCTTATTTAATTTTAATACCTTTTGCAATAATAATTATGGTTCTTATTGTTTGTTCTTTTGGGATATGATTGAGTTATTTTATTAATAAATTTAATTTATTTGAATTATTATATATATGGCTTTTGTTTATTTTTTGGTAATATATGATTTATTCCTTTTTTTACCAATAAAAGTACATATGTTTATTTATTATTTGGTTTAAAGTTAAATTTATGTAGACATTTTGCACGACACAGGAAGACCAAATAATCTTCCTGATAGATCAAAAATTGAGAATAGATTTGTTATCATTTTCAGATTTTTTCATTATTTTTTTTAAAATTCATTAATTTTAATCTTTTTGTTTTATTAAAATTAATTATTATAATATTCATTATAATTTATTTTAATAAAACAATAAAAAAATTGAGCATTAATGAATTTAAAAAATAAAAAAATCTGAAAATGATAAATATATTCTCAATTTTTGACCTATCAGGAAGATTATTTGGTCTTCCTGAGTCATATGTGGGCTCGAAAAGAGCATGAACTTGATAATTTTTATTTAGTCGGTGGGTATAGAGTAGCCCACCATTCGCTGTGGTGCACCTGGAATTCCACTCCAGGTGTTTCACATTGATGTCACCTACAGCTAGGAAGTTCGGGACTGCCCCATACAGGTCATTCAGATCAGCCACACTGAGGGACCTACCTGGTGGAGCATACATTGATGTTAGTTTAATATTTTGTTGGTTTATATTAAAGTTTATTCCAACAGCTTATAAATTTTGAAAAATTGGTAGCTGGCATGCAGTGTGATTAATGCTGCGGTGAAATACCAGGGCTACTCCTCTGCCTCTATTGCGCCTATAAAATGTATAGTTTAGTATAGTGAGTCGGGCGGTCGGCCGCAAGTGCGTCTCATTTATCGCAGCTATTTTAATTTTATATTTTTCCACGTGGTAAATAAATTTCGGTAATTTATATTTAATGCCGCGTTCATTCCAGAATAGGAGGGAATGAAACTTAAACCTATCGGCCGGGGTTGTTATGCAACTCGGGGCCTGTCTAGTGGCTGCCATTGAGCTTGGCAGCCAGGGACTGGACGAAGCCCATAATGGCCTGGTCTTCTTCCGTGAGGGAGACTGTCAGGTCACATCATGTAACCATGAGCTGGCACATGGGTACAGTGGTGGCCGCTAGGTTTAAGTCAGCCAGCCCCTGGTTTGGCTGCTCCTGGGGCGTGGACGGGGCAGTTGGCAGCACTGGTGCTGCGCCTACTGCCATGCTGCCTGTGGCTGAGTGGGCGCGGGCGTTCGCTTCGCCGGGGCTGGGGCAAGCCTGGTTGCCACCAGCCTGTCCTGGGTGGGACGTGGGGGCTTTCTCTGGGCATTTTTGTGGCCTGTCGGGTGCTTTTTGAACCCCTGTTTCCGCTGCCAGGGGTTATAGGCCAGCACTGGGAAGACCAGCTCTTTGCTGCAGGTACTGGCCGAAGCTCTGGGGTGGAAGGTACCTCGCTGACGGGGGGGGGGGGGGGGGGGGGGGGGAAGGGGGGGGGGGCGGCGCTGGGGTTTGGCCTCAGGGCTCGCTGCTGAGGCTGGGACTGTGCTTGCGGCCCGCCTGATGTTCCCGCTGCTTGCGGACCTGGGGCGGGAGGTGCCTGCGACTCTTGGCACCCCATGTAGTTGGCGCAGTGCTGCTGTTTGCAGTGCGCGCACTTCTTGAGCTCGGGTGCTCTGTGTGGGCCGCTGCACCACCTACACACTGGGGCAGCACGGCAGGCCTTGCCAACGTGGTTGTAGCGCTGGCAGGGGCCTGACGGACGCTTGTAGTCGTACACACGCACAAACGTGGCCCCTTTTAACGTCCTAAAATATCTCGCCTAGTGGGCGAGATGGAAGTGATGAAAAGCTCTTTAAAGATTTAAAGCACAGTTTGATGAATATTGCTCATGTAGCATGAAGTCAGTGCGAGGCGCAGTGGTCACATTGTCTGGCAATCCGCCGGCTCGGATTTGATGCCTACTGCTACCATTAATTACAGAATTTAAGTGTATTCAAACAGTTAAATATATTTTAAATTTATTTATTTAATTTAGTTAAGTTTACTGTAAAGTTGATTTATATATTTAAAAAAAATACTTGTTTAACTGATACATTTTTTTAATCGCTCTTACTGTAGGTAGTGTGTGGTTTGTGATTTTAACTTTTGTCTTTTAATAGCAACGTTTTGTTGTTATATTCCCATTTTACCCTTTTTTTTTTTTTATTTCCCTTCGTGCATTCAGAGCACGTGGCCCTGGCATATGTTTCAAATACCCTATAGTCGACCGATACTATACTTTTTTTCCCTACAGTTTGAAACAGTTTCTACAGTTTGGAACAGCGTCTAACCACGTGTCTGCAGTGATTTGTCATAAAAATATATTATTTTATTTGGAAAATGGAAACCCACCAAATGGAAACCAACAAGAATTTTCTACTAGTAAAGTGATTAGTGAAAAACTGAAAACTTCTACTTTTGATGAAGATTTTTAAAAAATAAATTTTGCCAATGCTCTTTATTATGCTTTTTCGATTGATAAAGAAATAAGCGTGATCACTGACAATCCTCCTACATCGGAGGGTCCTGTAGCAACAGCTATGGGTGAAGCAACTGCAGAGCAGGATATTCAAATTATGAACAATGTTTCTTCTCGTAGTAAATAAAAAATCAGCTTAGAAAACCGATTGCTAGAATTTTTGAAAAATCCTAGTCCATTGAATGATAAGTTTTGCAGAGTATATAGCACAAGGTTCAATGGTCAACCAAGCTTCTGCCATTAAGACAAAACTATTAGCACAAGTTTTAAAGATTATATATTAAAGTATATCACAAGTACATCACAATCATATTAAAAAAATGTAACAACAATCAACTTAGTCACAAAAAAAACATCATTTGTATACACTAGACACTCAGCACGCTTACATCAAGAAAAAATATTTTAAATATTTTTATTATATGATATCATTTTAAACACATAAGCATGTTTTGCAAAAATAAATATGTACTGTATGGAACATATATATATATATATATATATATATATATATATATATATATATTTCCAAACACCGGTATAAACGTACAGTGTACTTACAGGTACATACAAATCCATAAAATGCCAAATAAATTGTAACGCACAATAATAAATCTGATTCAACTTAACAAACTTCATAAGTATATTAAAAAAAGTAATAAGCAATATGCATTAAAAAAATTTTTTTACGAAAGACAAAAGTGCACTTCAGGCTACTCCGAATGCACACTGCAGGAATTAAGTTATTATTTTGTACCAGCATCTTGACGATGGAATGTTCCGTAGGGGCCATGAGTATCCTTCACTAGCCAGAACTGGTCCGTCACTTCCCCCAACTAGAAAACAAAATATTACAAATTCTTTTGTAACCTACTTAAATGAACAATTAAAGCATATAACCTGTTTTATCGCATAATCGTCACACCGCTATTTTAGGGTGTCATAATTAGGATAAAAAAAACCTCTTGTGTAAACGTTGTATGATGTTTTTGGTGTGGTGTGTACTACGACGATAGTTATCCGTTAGTTCAAGTTCACTTTCGGGTCACAGATTTTGTTTTTCTATTTAAAGATGAAGAAAGGTTTTTCTTGCATGACTTATTAATTTTAATTGTTTGGCGTGCTTTTGTACACTCCACTTTTTAAATAAACGTACTTTCCATGAATAGGTTTTGTTTTTATGAATAGCTTTACCTACCAAAAAATGTTTTTGCATAAAAATGACACCCATTCTTTTTAAACTTGATTTTAGTATAAAATGTGCGACTGTTATGTGATAAAACACGGTAACTACATAAAGATAAAGACTAAAGTAATTCTATCAATTAAACTTGAACAGAGATCAGTTTCAACGGCAAACTTTCTTTGAATACCGCACGTGCCACTCACACAGATGCACTTTTGTGCAGGAAATACAACAGCGCGACACATGCAGGACAGGAGATATAGTGAAATATCTTTAATTCAGCATGTTCAGGATCAGTCATGCTGGATCATGGATTTCACTGGATTATCGAACATCAATAAGTTTTAAATGGAATAACAAAGACAAATCAATGAACAGTAAAATAGTATTTAAAACAAGTTGCAATAAGTTGTTCTATAGAAAAAAACTAAATACACATTAATATTACTGTTTAAAAAATATGTCTGCTATCAAGTTGCCTCTGTGATTCAGATATTTTTCTGAAAAAAATTTCTACAGACATGTAAACCCTTAGAAAACTGACCACAATAAATTATAAGCAAACTAAAAACTCTGGCAGCGCAGAAATACGATATGATGGCAAAGGCAAGAATTGGTACAGGATTACAAAATGTGCCCAACAATACAATTCTGGATTAAATAATTGTCATAATATTGCATCACACCATAATGCATGGTAAATCATGAAATTATACAGCATTTAACCAAAAATTAATTCAAAATACAAAAAAAAAAAAAAAATCTTTTAAATTCTAAAATACATTAAATTTGTATCAAAATATTCAAAATGCAGAGATCAGAAAAATTATTTTTTTTTTCTACTGTGTATCTCTATTTGCATCTCTTTTAAACAACAAATGCTCACTCACAAATAAATTTTTATTGATCTGAATGTGACTGTTTTAGACAAACTTCTTTTATATCATTTTATTGGTGGTGGAATAAGAAAAACAGATTTACTAAATGAAAACAATAACTCCCTAATCTTCTTCCTGTTTTGAAATAAAATAAAATTGGACTAAACATAAAAATAAAACATTAAATTTTGTCTCTAAATATATTGCACATGTTTTTTTTAAACACACAAAACTGAATCAAGCAACAAGCTAAAAACATTTATTGCCATTACATGTTCTCTACATATATGAATGCCAACTAGTTTGTTCTAATTCAGCTGTTTGAGAAAAACTTGTTTAATCCAAATTTAGTATTTATTGGGGGGGTCCATTGTACATAAAGGTATTCAAAAATTTTCTGCATGAATTCAGTTAAACCTAAAAAAGTAAGAACAAAATATATATAATTTTATTACCAATGCACCAATTTAATATTCATTCAGAAACTTAATTCATTCCAGTAAAATCTCGTCTACAAATTTGGTTGCAATGACGCCACAGGTGTGTTGAACAGAATTTACTAGAAAAATTGTTCATGTCCATTGCCCTATTATGATTCCAGCATTAACAGTCAATAAATGCTTATAAAAACACACAGACTAAAATTTAGCACACAATGTCCTGTTAACATGGCTACCTACCTTGTGTATAAATTATAAAGTCATATAGAAACAACTAAGTTTTCAATGCTTATTTTTGTTGCAAATGTTAAATGCAACAGAAAAAAATATATGTGAGATAAAATTGCCAAATTTTTCCTTAATTTATAGAGCTCTTTCAGATATTGTTGAATATTTTAATATTGAGAAATTGAATGCTATATTTCTAATATCAGATTTTCTGTAGAAAAATTAAACTCACTGAAGTGACTAAGAGCCAATGCCAACAAAAAAAAACTACCTTTGGATCATAACAGACAGACACAGTACAAACATATTCTTATATACGAAAGTGCGTCCCGTCTCGGCATGACTATAGGTACGTTATGGTTATGGATGATGCAAACAAGTCCGTCGTGGCACTGAAAAAGTAAAGTATACTTTAAATTCAATGCACTGAAGTCCGACACGTACACGAACGTAATTTTCTTCGGTCAAGTTGAAGATCGAGCACTTGTTCGTCTCGTATGGGCGAGGGTCCTGGCATACGTTCATGGTCCACGGAGAGATGTCGTCGTTGACGTCGGCTTCACCTCCATCGTTCATCTCGATCACGTCTGGAGAGCTGGTCCATTGTTCGATCCTCGTTGTGGAGCTCCGGGACTGCGTTGTGTGTGTTGGGTGCGATCAGTTGCCATGGATCAGAGTCATACGTTACCCACAATACTTCCGCTAAGTGCAGATCGTAGCGCGAGGGCCACAGCACGTCCAGAACACAGGGCGGAGCTAACGGCAGCCCCAAAGCCCTCCGACGACCATCGATGAAATCCTTGACTGACATGGTCGTTGGGGTACGGTCGTAGTCTAGGTGACGGTTCCGGGGGTCCACCTTCAGCAGTAGCAGAGATGATATGATATTACGCAAATTAATAAATTTCTTGTATGTTAGCACAGAGCTCTTCTTTCCTCGCATAATGATATTATTGTTGTGGATATAAAGTCACTAATGAGTACATCAATCGGATCCTGGTACATTGTATTTACCTCGGCGTTGATTGTTGCCACGATATACCAAACACAGTCCATTTCGAATCCGTCGTATCCTACCACGATCTCGTTGATTGCTTCTTGAATATTAATTTGTAAAATTGGCGTCTCCCAGAACCAATCCATGACTTCCAAGATTCCCAGACACTTGCACATGATTTTTTTTTTTCGACTCGTAAGGTACAAACTCGTGTCACTCACCTCCCAGGGTCGGTACTGGTCGGTGAGCTGCGGCAAACTGAAGGGTACCCTGGGCACTGCAGGTGGTATTTAAAATGATAAAAAAATATAGGGGGGAGGGGGAGTGGGGGTAAGTTAAAAAATTAATATGGCGGTGGGGTGGGGATGAATATTACTATTTTTTATGATTTTATAATTTTTCAATTTTTTTTGGGGGGGGGAGGGGGGGTTGTTGGTGTGGGTTTTGTAAGTTTTTATAATTATGTGCATGGTAAAAAGTGATGGGGGGAGTCAGTCTGCCTGCAGCCACCATTGAGGAAGGATCGGTCGTCTTTTTTTTTGCACTCGTCGGGTTCGAACCGAGGACTCCGAGCTCCATGCCATAAAAGTATGTTTTTTTTAATGTTTATTAACGGAAATTGCAACAATGACGTCATAATTCAAAATGGCAGAAAACAAAATGCTGGAATGTTCGAGAAAACAAAATGACGTTATCCAAGATGGCGGCTCCAAGATGGCGGATTCAAAATGGCCGCCAGGGTCAAGGTCACACCCATCCAAGATGGCCGCCGTGATGTCACAATCCAAGATGGCGGACCGGCTCCCGGCTCCACCGCCTGGCGCCTGTTTCAGGACCGGCTATTACACACTACTATTAACTATGGTGCAAACATTTAACCCTTAATATGTTGTTCACTTCACGAACTAACTTTCCCAAATCAATACCTACAATTTAATTTACATTATTGCATACAAGTACAAAATATATTGGGGAACAGTAACAGGACTTCCAACTTGTCAGTGTTGAATTTCTGAATTTGCTAAATTTCATACATCCATACGTGGCTTTGAATCTTTGTCCTCGAATATCAAATCTTACTAGTATCAAATATTTGATTGTATTTAATGATTTGAGGAATTTAATTGGCCCATCCACAGTTCAAACCAAAGGAAAGAATTCTTGTGTGTTACACAGACTACCCACCTTGTCAACTGACACGTACTCCATGTAGAGATGGGTGCGATTGTGGACCTTGAGGCGTGAGTAGCCGTAGTCGTCGCTCCGGAAGGCCGACCACCGCGGCTGGACCTTCTTGAAAGTGTCGTGTTCCTCTTGACAACCCTGGGACCGCACAAGCAGACATCCTTTCACACACACTCCCCGAAGTGGCTCCACACCAGCACAGTCAAGACAAGGTACTCATCTGTTATCTTCCCATCTACCACAGAGCAAACTGATCTTCAAACCAGCCAAATTGATTATGATACATCAATATTGATTCACTGATTTTATAATTGTTATGAATCTACAACGTACAGGTTAATTTTACAAATCCAAAAATGTTAATTTCGGCGGCTTGCTTTTAGGAGCCTTAAGCCACTTATAGGAATTTTTATTTTTTCTAGGGCAAATGTTTTGAGGGATTTTGAATTTCTAATTTTTAAATTTTTGAGGGGAAAAAATGGGAAATTTCTAGGAATTTTAAGTAACTATGCAAGAGTTTTTTTTTTTTATCCAAATTTTGATGCCCTAAAATATTGGTGTGACGATTATGCGCATGTGACAATTATGCAATAAAACAGGGTATATATTTTGGTACAAATTTAGTGCTAGATTGTTTATTTTAGTTATGTACATTCAATGATTTTACCATATTATAAGATAAAATTTTTGTGGTTTGGGTTAAGTTTTGTCAAATTGCTAATTTATTTCATGTGTTGGTTACATTTTGGTGCTAAATGGTGTAGTAGCTTACATTCTGGTGTTGTGTGTTGTACTGACTAGCTCTGCGGTGTTATTTCAGTTTTATCACAATTCACCTATTAACTACTTAAGATTTTATCGAATATTTTATAGTAATAATTAGGGGTCCAATTGCTGTTTGATAATTGTTACAGGTAATGACTTTAGTTAATTTGTCTGTCCCAGAAAATTGGGGTATGTTTTGTTGACAACGAGCTTAGTCCATTTTTTTTTGTTTTTCTTTGTTTGTTGACCATATTCCTGTTATGGAATATTATGTGGTGTTTATATCCTGTTGACAACAGCAATTTTTTGCTTAATTTGGGTTTTTGGTCTTTTGGTTATTTTTTAGTTTTCTTCTACAGAAAAATTGCTTAGCAATGGCGTATGTCCAAAAGCTTACATCAAGTCATGCATTCCCAGTGCACAAATCTTTCAAAGATAAGAGCTAATGCAGTTACTCTTCTTGATTTATTCCAAATATTCTGAAGTAAAGTCTAAAATAAACATAAGTGATGTAAATACTAGTTTGTTGAGCTGTTATCACTATTGTGAAGCCAGTTTTATTAATTTGTAAAAATTGTTTAAAAGTAGTACATTTTTGTACTGATTTAAGTACTTGCATGAAGTTAATAATTTGTTGTTTTCTTGTACCAAATCCCAAAATTATATTTAATTTGTCAATGTCACGGTTGTGGCATCATCTCGCTTCATCATTCCTCTGGGCTACAAGGCCTTACGGCTTCTCTGGTGCCTTGGCAAAATCATTCTCATCAGAAATCAGAGTGATGGAGGTCATATCCGAGTTATGGATCGGAATGTTTACAAAAATAATAATGGATTATTTGCAAGATAGTTTGTGTATATTTAAACCATTTTTATTCAAAAGAATTTCTTGTTAACTGTAGCCAGATAAACAGTATTTAAATCCTGCAACATTACAAACACATTTTCTAATCATTTCCTCTGGAATCTGGAGCCATTATTTATGTTTGTTGATTTTGTTTTTGAGTCACAATGTTCATTTTATCATAGATACATACAGCAATTAAGCTAATACTGTGTCACATTTTGGTAGATTGATTGTGACTATAGATTTTTACGTCATTGCAACTAGCATGTTCACTTATTTTAATGGCTATCACAGAAGAATGTCCGTATGTTGTGATATAATCCAAGGTAGTTTATATTTAATTTTTGTTTTCCGTACAGCTGGTATGTATGATGACATGAATACCAATAACAGTTGTCTTTTTTTAATTTTCAAAATGTCACAAATAGTCCACGTTTTGAAATGTTCACGTAATTTTTTCAGCTAATGTTTCACGAGATAACAGTGAAATAACTTTGTATACTTGTTGCAAGTTTAAAACACAGAATATTGTTCTTGTTTTTGATTATGCTGTCCCATAACCGAGTATTTACAGCACAAACGACTTAACCTCAACAAACTGACGAGGTATGCTTATGTTAAATATTTGTACACAGTTGAATTTTTGTTATTTTTAAGTTGAATAGAATACGAATAATAAACTATTTGTATTTGTATTCGAAAATTTGAATGTTTGGCAAACCTACTAATGAGGCGTTCATGAATGCATGAATTCGGGATTGATATTATCTTTGAAAGATTTGTGCAATGGGAGTGCATGACTTGATGTAAGTTTTTGGACATACGCCATTGCTTAGCACTTTTTCTGTAGAAGAAAAAGTGCTTAGCAATGGCGTATGTCCAAAAACTTACATCAAGTCAATTCGGGGTCGGTCTCGTGGGACACGAGGAGCAGATGGCCTCAACTCACGGCGGAGCCGGTGGTGACGTGGACCGGCGCCCCGGGGTTCAGGTACGGCCGCTCGTAGCTGCCGTTCAGCACGCGGTAGTCGTACAGGGGCCACAGCCGCTCGTACGAGTGCTCGTGCGCCCAGATCATCAGGTCCACGCCGTGCTCGTACATCACGTCCTCCAGGCCGAACCTGCGGCACCAGTCTTCCTTCACTCGCGTCCGTTTACATCTGTCACTGTAACTAGTAACGACATTAACCGCTTCTGTGCCCACGATGGCACGTGACACATGCCTGCGTTTGTACCTGCTGCTCACTTGGCAATCACATGACAAATGATTCATAAAAGTATCCGTATCTACCACTTAATAAACCATAAGGAAATATAAATCAACTGATTTGTGACTATCAGAATGTTTACCCATTAAAAAACTAGTAAATACAGGGTGTCTACCAGATCTAGTAAATGAAATTCCCTGATTTTTCTAGGTTTTCCAGGTCTAAAACTGAACTTTACCAGGTTTTCTGTAACACAATTACGACATTCCACAAAACTGAAAAAACTACATAACAGTACATTGACGGGTTTCAAAATATTTCAACTCACTTAAATTATTAAAAAAAAAAAAAAGCCTTCTTCCAGACGTGGCCAAAGTGACTCAATTGATGGCAAATAAAACATGCTGCTACAAATATTTCACACACTTACTTTTGCAAAAACATAAGTAAAAGGAAGCTCCCATCAATTTCGCAGTGACTCAACTTTTGCGTCTATTGCACTTGCTTCAGAACGAGCCAAATCCAACACACGAGCCTTCTTCAACTGCAATGCCTTGATCTCCTCTTCAACTCTTCTTTATCTGCCTTCTTCTTGTCTGTAGCTTCCTTTTCTTTTTGTTTGCAGGGCTTCCTTACGCCTACAACTAGCATTTCTTATATACTGTAACATGGACTTGGTGATATCAACATGCTCTACACCTCCAGAATGTTGAACAAAGTCATACATCTGTCTTAGTGCGATCAGTATTTCTTCCTGCAAGTTTTCAGTCAGCAGATTAGAATTCACTGAAAATCATCTTTCCAATGATGCATTTCCATTGGAAAGTACCAACATCATCCTCACAAACTTTAGAAGGCCTGTTTTGGCAGCTACTGTATGTGCCTTAAGGATGAGCATCCACAATTGATCAAAGCGCCAGTCTTCTCAAGAAAAAGACGAGAACAGTGCTTCAGAATCTTGCGAAGAACATACCAACTGATATGATCACTCAATGTTATCAGCTTCTTGTCCTTATAGCCACTTGTTTTGAAGACAACATTCTAAATTGTAATTCACATGCTGTTTCCTCACACCCGAATTTAAAGCCACAGACGGACATAAGCAGGAAATTCCCTTGGTAAGTTTGTACTTTAGGGGACTTTTGTCTTGATGTTTTTTTTACCATAACCTTTAGACAAGTCCTAACATCATTTTTCAGTAACAGGACAGACTTTACTGGTACTTTCTCTTTCTTGATGGCATGGCATACTGCATAACCCAACTTGATATTGTTAGCAGTCAATAGATTTTCCTGGTTATCTACATCCAATTGAGATACATTGCGTTTCTCCATAAAGCTCTTCAGTACCTCTGATTTCAAAAACTTTCCTGCCAAAGCTAATAAATTGTCTACCAGTTAATCATAGAGAAAAGGTGCCATGGGTGCTTCACTTTGGAACATTGTGAGAAACAATTCCAGCTCTGATGCCAAAGAGTAGAAGAATGTCAATTTTACTTCTAGAAGATTATCTTCAAGAGCACTTTTCACTACACTGAAAGACACAGATGAAATAGAAACTTCACTAACAAATTTCTTTAGGTGGGGTAAAGTTTTCATGGCACGCTCAGCAACTGCAGTATTCCATCTGATTGCACAAAATTTCTTGGAAAAGAGCTCTTATCCAGTTATTCTAATGTAATCTGCCCTCCTTGCAGGTACATGCATAAACAAATAGTAACTGTGCCTGAAAAAACTAACAACATCCAATTGTATAGCAGAAATTCCAGTTTTGAAAGCACCATGGACCATATGAAGTCCACAACTACCAATTTCTAGCAACGATGGCGATTCTTCACCAAAAGTGTCTGTGATATGTATTTTCAAAGCTAACAAAAATGCCCAGATTACGTTGAGGGCATCCATAGATACTTAAAATTAAATGCACCTGTCGGTATAATCCGAACGTGGGAAGCACATGCTGCAGTACGTACGTCAGCAGGATAACAGACCAGCTTGAACCAGTTTGTATCATGTGATTTAACGCCACTTCCGAATTCGATGGTAAATAAAAGAAAATGGACG
This sequence comes from Bacillus rossius redtenbacheri, assembly GCF_032445375.1. Classification (NCBI taxonomy): domain Eukaryota; kingdom Metazoa; phylum Arthropoda; class Insecta; order Phasmatodea; family Bacillidae; genus Bacillus; species Bacillus rossius. The sequence goes on along the minus strand of NC_086342.1, from coordinate 39,929,480 downwards.
TGGGAACTGTTCGTTATTTTCCATCCAAAAATAAAATAATGGGATGCGATACACTTGATGCTACGTCAATGCAAGCAGATCAATAAACAAAAAACGTATTGCGAACTACAACCTACCAAACAAAAATTCCCTGATTTTTAACAAAATTCCCTGATTTTTCCCTGATTATTCCCTGATTACAATACTCCCTGATTTTTCCAGGTTTTCCAGGTTTTCCAGGGTCAGTAGACACCCTGTAAATATGAGGGTATGTTAAAATATTAAAACGCATCACTTTTTGTAGAAATAAAAATCTGCCCAGTAAAAAAAAAAAGTCATTTTGAAAAAAAAAAGTAAAGTAAGGTACACAAAGTCTGATATTTTTCATGTATCCTTCTTTAAGACCCAAGCACAACAGATAAAAAATTCCAAGAAATAGGTGGTTGTAGAGTAATAAGTAATCAATAGTCAGCACTCGACTATACAACCACGGAATAATGATCCTCTTGAATAAAGGGAAGTTTTTTAAAGGAAAAAATGAAAAATAAGATAAAAATAAGTGAAAGAAATGAAGATTATTTTGTTCCATTAGATTAGAGCACCACACACTATGTCTGTGAGCACTGCACTATCCGCAGTCTGTGTAATATACCCTAGGTCGCCGCCGGTAGAGGAAACGAGTCAGTAACTGGAAAGTAAGATCCCATCACTGCTGCTACCTTGTCACGTTGCCGATTGAGCAGTGTTTCTACGAACAAGGAACCACGTGTTAACAGCAGCTTCAATCTCCGCATTTAAAAACATACACTCCAATGAAACAGCTGCACTTCTGTCCCCTCACCCCTTCCAAGCCCCCAATCAAAAAGCTGGAGCCTTTCCACAAGCCTACATTTTTTAACCACCTCTTCCCCACCAAACCTGTGACCATTTCCCAATTCCCAGAAATGCCCAATGAAGGTTTTGTGTTTTTTTTAACTGTCAGAATAAATAAAACTAGATAAACTCATATGCTGGACTGATAGACTGCCGAGAACAAGACAGCAGACAGTCCAGTGTTAAAGAATGTGGCGGCACAGTAAGCGCAGCTGCTTTGACCAACCAAGAAATGGCAGTGGTGACTGCTAACAGCCTTGCCGTCAGAATGAGGGCAGACAGCTGCTTTCCCACCATGTGTCACGGCCTTGCATTCTCTTCCTTGTGCCGACACGTCTCACATTGTGGGTACACGAGGCTGCAAGGACTGGGTAGCTACTAGCATTCATTTTACTGCGAGAAGCAACTGAAGATGGATTAGACTTATTTTGGCAACAAGGACAGGACTTACGTGCACTTATAAAGTAACGTTTTCTTAGAATTACATTAAAAAAATATACATATATTTGATTCTAGAACAGGTTAATAAAATGTGATTTTTGTGTTTTAGGGTTTTGGGTTAAAAATAACAAGGAACCAGTAATGAGCATTATAACAACCCCTTTGAAATAATGAAAATATTTCGGACAACGTGAAAGAACCACTGCAGACAGATAGGAAATATGCATTTTTTTTCCGACTTATAACCCAAATATGAAAGGAACAGTGAAACGCAATGTCAGAAAGACACACACTCCCTCCACAGAACAGTAAACGGTACGAACCACTTGAGGAACGGCAAGCCCGTGCGAGTGATAGTCTCGTAGTACGCGCAGTCGTCCTGGTTGTCGTTGGAGCAGTACATGGGACGGTGCCCGTACACGATGATCCAAGGGCGGACCCTGCGGTTGTGCGGCAGCGACGCCTCCTGGGGACAGCATCAGGGCCAGTGGGTGAATCCTCGTACAGGGTTGCCAATCCGCTGCTCGTCCAAGACTGATTCACTACATCAGTGCTTACACAAACACTTTCAAAAATAAATATGTACAAAGCTTTGAAAATTAGTTCCCTGCATTGGTGCCTTATCAAAAGTACCATAAATGAACAATTTACGAGTAGTGAAGGGTAACAATGGCATATATACCAGCTGCTAGAAGATCAAGACCCATTTTGATCTTTAACCTCGAAATGCCAATTGGAGATTTTATGTGCAAAAAAAAATTTTCCTATAAATAAATATCTTTTTTAAGCTATTATTTTGAAGTCGATAAATTAGCAATACTATATGTATTTGAAAAGGACCACACATGGACATGTCTGTAGTTTTGTCACAGAATTTTCAGTTGAAAGCATGGGATATTTCACATATAAACAATATAATGTTTAAGCACAGTTGTGTCATAAACACCTGTCAAGACACACACATTAGTGGTGTAGGGCATAAGTTCACAGGACATTTACAACAATGAGAGGATGAACCGTCAACACTGCCACACGTACACACTCTCTCTCTCTCTCTCTCTCTCTCTCTCTGGCTGGTTTATTTTTAGATCTTTCTGTCCTCGCCTAGTCATCACAATGCAGCATATCGGCAGATGTACGATGCTTACGGAGCTTCATGCTACTGCTGAGATATTTTGCTTTAACAAATTATACTGACACGTGGAGTAGTATTTATTAAAACCCAACATAAGATAGTTACTTGCGCAAATATCCAACCACACAGTGACATATTAGAATTATTTTTAACAAGTTGGATTTTTATTTTAGACCCTTTATAATAAAAATACAATTTTTAATCTGGTGTGGTATTTAATATTTGTGATGTTAAAAATTCACTTCACATTACTATATAATAAAGTTTTTATGTTAGTTATTGTTTTCATTTACCAATATCGCAGCACACTTACTTATAGAGGCTTTATGGCACACCACTAGTGTCTTGCAGCAAGTGGTTTCTTGCAAATGTTTTCATTTATTCCAGAACTTGTTATGTGTAGTCTGTTTGAAACGTATATGAGACAGCCTTTGTTTACACTGATTCTTGTGCAGATGTTGTGAATGACGTCTTTCATGAATAATTTAACAATATTAATATTCAACTACTTGCATAATGGTGCCACTAAAATTTTTAAAACTAAAAATCGGCATAATATGTGCGACTCATGTGCAGGTAAAACGGTATACCTGAAACCTTTAAACCATCTAACATAACAGACATGAAAACTTTCCCAAACCATCATCATCAACAGTGAACAGTCCAAGTAGTGTTGATAAGCCCCTTGCACACGCCTCTATGCATGTACAACTTGTTCCCGAGCTGATCCTACATTTTACAAAAAAAAAATTGGTTATAAGTAAAGTCGGTTTACGGACACTAGTTTAACGTGACAACGTCATAACATAACATGCATACTTTTATGAATAAAATTGAATAATTTTTATTGAATTATCACTATTTTGTATGGATACAAAGAAGGAGTGAAATGAAATCTACAATTTAATTGATAAATTTACTTTTATTTGCACTCATTAATTAATATATGTTTATTACTTTAACGAAGAGATTATTTTAACTATAACTTTTATACATGTTTGCTATTTAACTTATTCCAATCTGTGTTATTCTGTTAAGGATAGGACGATGATAGGAAAAGTAGTAAACGAATGGGAGCGTTTCAAGTTTAAAGTGCCTCGAAAAAGTCAAATCGATGGTTGTTCCAACCGAGCGGAAGATAGATGCGGCGCAAGCGTACAATGTGCGTAACGGGACACTTTTTCGTGCGTGCAGCCAGCGTTCATCGATTTCTTAGACGTCACGTCAAAGAAACACACACAAATGTAAAGCTTGTTGAACATGTCTCACCTCGAGGTCCCGCCGCAGCCACTCGAACTGCTTGGCGATCAGCTTGAGGCCGTACTCCACGTAGTAGTACACCTCCGTTGACACCGACACAAAGTGCACCGGCCCCATGTCGAAGCTGTACCACAGGCTCTCCGAGTCACCCGGCATCGAGAAGCGCGCCCGGTAGTCCGAGAAGTTGCTGCAAGCAGACCTGCTGTCCGCAAACCACCAGGCAGACCACTCCTCAACGTCTCCATTTACCATGCGGTAGCATTTGGGCTGAAACACACTCAACTAACACTGTAGCTGACAGGACCGATACCCAATTTGACTAATAGTCTGAACCTCGAATGCCCTCTCTCATTGTGTTAGGATATGAGATCCTCCGCTTGCATCAGTCGTCTGACGAGGTTGCCATCCTCAACTTTGTTGTGTTGCACCGACTGTACAGAACCAGTCTGAGACTGCATCAGCACAAGCGAACACTACTACCACAAGTCCTAACTCCAATGTGGACTTGGACTTTTAAAAGGACCTCGAAGGGTACCTTCCACACAATGGGTCAGCCCTAGGTACTCGGAAGATGACTCGGAACTCGTAAGCCTTCATGTGGCCCCAGGTAACCCAACATCTGACAATGTGCATGTACATCTCGATGATGTGATTAGTATGAAGTCTGTTTCGTATTTCTAAGTTAATTCTCTGTATTTTGTTGAATTTTTACAATCTGTCTTGAACCCCTCCCCCACGGTTTTCTTTCTTAAGTGACTTTTTAAATCTTACAGCCAGAATGTTTTACAACTTTCATAGAATATGGAAGTGATGCCTGGCCTTCACTTAAAACAAGAATGGTCAAATTAAATATTAATTTAACACTTTTCCAAAACTTTTTTAATTAAAAAAAATTAAATTTGCTTTTGATTAATTGTATGTATGGCTTCAGATTTCATTATTTAATCTAAAAATCACTTCCGAAACTTACTCACCAAGTGATTTGTGTGTACCTAAATACAAAAGGCTTAATATAGCTAACATTATGTTCATCATAGGTTAGGTCATAGATCAGCATTAAAAATATATACCTACTTCATGTACAATGAGCATCATTTAGTTTACAATAAATTATGTACATTACTCATAAATTATAAATCTAAATGCTAACCTTATACTTAAGCAAAAAAAATAAATATTCAAAAAGAGTTCGAAATATGTACGGGGAAACTAGGGATTTTTTCTTCAGCATGTTAAGCAGCAGCCCTGAATTTATTCTAAGGAATCTTTAACATCTTATTTAGTCAAAATAACAATGGGAGATTAATGAACAACCTATCAGTGGTGTTTTGTCTTCTATCCAGGTGTATTATATAGAGTATATATAAAATTCACAAATAATTCACAAAAATTTCAAGTGCTGCAATGAGATTCCTTGCAGCTAGCACACTGGTCATTTTCAAGCAATGTCGTCTTCATTTTGCCAATATTCAGGTTGTCAAAAACATGATCAAAATATAAATGAAAACAGTTACTCTCATTTTCAAAAGTAATATCCACTTGAGTGTTTCAAAAATTTTCCAAATAAGTAAAATAAAAAAAACACATTGTTTAAAATATAAGTAACATACAGTGGCTTAAAATTTTATTTCTTTGCCCAAGATTTACTTAGCGTTTAGTTACTACACAAAAACTGGGATGTAAATAAATATGTTGAAAATTCATGAGAAACTTTAAAAACTGTAGCATTTCATCTTCTCCATAAATTATTTGTCCACCATTTTTTGGAATTCCTAGCTATTTCTTACGTACCAGAGAAAAACAAATTTTCAAAACCGCTAAAAAATTGATAATACAAATACAGTAGACTCACGATTATCCGGTTCGCAGATTAACTGTGCCATATTTCACTTTCATAAACCATTAAAAGAAAAATATTTTTTTAACGTTTTAATTCCAAATACGCACAATGGCAACATCACTTGTGTAGCATCAAATACAATGCAATGAATTAGTAATGCAATAAATTAAAATGACGAATCAACAAACAATATTTTGCTTTTTCTCAATAGCTATTCTTTCCTTCGTTGCACAATTATTTCAGACAACACCCAAGTGTTCCGCAAACGTTTATATTCCGCCATCCTGCATGACTACAGCACCTCTGGAGAGAAAAGCCAGAAGCTTTCAGGGCTGGTTTACCTTACGCTATTAGGATACACTTGTGGCAAATCATGACACACACACACATTTAGTAAACAACGTAATCAGGAAATAGGTTAACAGGTTAAATAATCTTTAAAATAATAAAAAAAACTTTAAGTCTATGATTTTTAAATTCTTATTAGAACTGAAATATATCTACTATATCAATAAAATTATTTTATAACCCAGAAATGTTGGTAGCACCTACATAGAAATGTTATTCCCAAGCCTTATTATGCAAACAATGCAGTATCTGAATTATTAAATTTAATTTCAGGTCCCTTCTATCACGGAACGCTCCTAGCTCTTGGCTCTTGGAATTCCCGCGGAAGCCGGCGTCGCTGCTTATATACCCTGGTGCCCTTCTAGAACGGACGAGAGCGGCTGTGACGAGTCGCGTCATCCTGACCCGACGCCCAAAACATCGAGAATGGCCCCAATTCACGTTCTCCAAGCTCAGAGGCATCCTCTGCAAGCCCGCAGAATTCCCAGGCCGCTAGAAGTGTCAGTGACAATAGTCCGAGGCGGAACGGATGAGGATGGTATGCCAGACTACCGGGCACGCTTGGCATGCGTGACGTCAGCAGCCAGACTCAAGACTCGCTGGAAGGCCCACTCAGGTACCTGGCAAGCATCACAGCCTTGCCTCCTAGCACACATGTAACAATATTTATTTGAATGTATGTACTTCTAATGTGTTTAGACATACGTATATTAGTACTGTGAAATAATTTAACGGAAGTAGTGTCTTGATTAAAATGGAAGTCAGCAAGCACACTTACCTGACTGAAAAACAAATTATTTTGATTAAAATAGGTACTCTCTTATTGAAAAAACAAAGCATTTGACTGGTGGTTTTCTGATAAGTTTGCTCGTTTTACTGGAATGAATTTGGGTGTAACTTTAAGGGACAGGTATTGCAGTGTTTGTCTAGATAGTCAGGATAAAAAAAAATTTATAATTTTTTTTGACATTGCCATAACCGTTTTTTTTTTTCGGTTATCCGTGGAGCCCTTTGCTAGTCATTACCTGGATAATCGGGAGTCTACTGTATTGCCAACCATGCCAATTAATTTCTCGGCACACTCACTTGGCCTCTTCGTGATTGCCCGGGCACGTCATGTACGGCACGTAGCCGGCAACGGGCTCAATCTGACGCATGAACTCGTCCCCGATTCTCCCGTTTTCCTGGCACACACCAGTCACCAAACACAGTATTACCAGGAATCACTGCCTTTTAAAAACAATCGACCCGATATAAACTATTATTGCATGAATTATAAAATCTGAATACAAGTGATTAAAAGGAAACACTAAAGTAATACAACTTCACTATATAAATAAATAAATAAATAAATAAATTAGTTGCTATAAATGATCATTATTTTCAAAAACATTATTATATGCTAACATCACTAGATACATATATAAATTACAGACTGATATATACAACATATAAAAGCAACTATAATTTTCCAGATCATACTTATTTTAGAGCTACAAAGTGTACACTGTGTGCAGAATACAGACGCTTGGCGACAAAAAGATCTGTCACTGAACAAAAACAGCACATACCAAGAAGCTTGTACACAGTAATACACATGGAGAGGCCAGGCTCTACCAGGCTGATGCAGCGCTGCGTGAAGCCACGAAGAACAGAGCTCCTTGAAGACTAATAGACTTAGTGCGATACTCCAAGATGTTCGGGCAAGGTAGCGAATGAGCACTGCCTTGTTGGGATACAACCATAACCTATCTCGCGGGCCGTATTCCAGCACGTTTCCAAACTTAATCCCAGTCAAAGAACAGATCGGCAACCATTTTGATAAACGGTGCCCTTCGTGAAGCTAAAAACTTGTTCCAATGCATTCTAGCTGATATTTCGCATCCACAGAAACAATTTTTACCGCAAAAATCCTAAAGATAGCAGCACAATCGCACAAAAAAAGTAAACTCCTAAATACACAAAGCAGGCACTGCAGTAGGCTCATGTTGAAGTAATACAAGAGAAAATAGTAAAAAAAATATTCAAAAAGTTTTAAAATAAAAATATCTTTACATCATTATCACACCATACATACTAAAAAATAAAAAGCAGTTTTTTGACCCTTATGTAAAATTAATTAAATGTTAATTAGGCTGTATTGTTAGCTAGGTGACAATATGTATTAGAAGTTATTATAGCAATTAAATAAATAATATTTAATTTATTTTACAGAATTATTATGCAATAATACATTATATAAAAAGTATAAAAGAAAAATGCTTTCCTCTGCCACGTTTTGAACTTGCTTCTACTCATGCTCTTATATTCTGTACCGTGCACTTTACCACCCTGTTATGGAGACATGATGAAAATATGGAAGCAACTATGGAATTACCTATCTATAAGGTATTATTCTAATTTTCTAAAGCACTTTTTAAGTTGTGATTATTTCTTGTTGAGGCCATTAAAATGTACAAAATGTATTCCAGGACAGTTTCACTAAAATAAAGTTTTGTTTGGCACACCAATACACTTGTTCACGAAAGTGATTACCGTATATACTCGTGTATAGCGCGCCCTTTTTTCCCCTCAAGTAAAGGAAAAAAATAAGGATGCGCGCTATACACGGAAAAAAAAAAGTTTGGTGGGGGAGGCGGGGAGGAGTGGAAGTTGTTAACTGCCGGGTGACGGGTGACGTTTCTAGCCAGCCCCCACACATACGCACAAGCAACAAGGCCTCTCTTTCACACACACACGCACACAACCTGGTCTCTCTCTCTCTCTCTCTCTCTCTCACACACACACACACACACACACACACACACACACACGCACGTGCCCGCGCAAGCTCGCAGGTCTCTTGTTTATTTTTAGACCTCCCCCTCTACAGCTAGTAAAATAAAAGAGAGAGAGAGAGAGAGAGAGAGAGAGAGAGAGAGAATGTTGACACCAGTCCCCCCTCCCACTTCCTTCGCTTCGTCGCAGCTGCTACCGGTGAGTCATCTAGTCCGTGTCACATTCCTGCCTGCCTCCCTTCCTCCCGCCCACGTACCAGTTGTGACGATACAGCGCTTCATTATCTTACGTCTACACAGCAGAGTTTAAGTATTTTCCTGACGCATCACCACACATCAATTTAAATAATCAGGTACCACAAAATGTTAGTAAATTTTATTTATGGGAAAACAAATTTCAATTTTTTTTTCTTTGGAATTTGTTGCAAAAATCGTGGTGCGCGCTATACACGAGGGCGCGCTATACACGAGTAAATACGGTACATACAAGTTAAAGGTGCCAGACACGGCTCCGCCATCTAGACAAAATCACAGAAAAAGTGAGATCGCTCTGCGCATGCGCGGAAGTTTGGGCAACAGATAGGTTACGGATACGACACCAAAATCTGTTTCCTAAAAAAAAAAAAAAAGACTGGCCGTGTCCTATCTAAGGGTTCGGGAGCAGTTTTGTGCACTTGGAACATGGTCAGGATACAGGTGTAGCATATTCAACACTTAAACCCCAATTTTTTGTGTCATGGAATTCCGGTCTAAGAGAAAGGCCAGGAAGCAAATATATTTGCTTCATGAGCATAAAAATTACAAAAACTGCTTGCGCTGTTTTTAAGAAAGTAAACATTCAAAAAAAAAGTTTAATTTTTAAGGCTTCACGCATTGCTTTTCAACTTATAAAGTGACTTTTAAAAAACTCTAAAATTAAATAAAAGAATTTTTGATAGTTCTCTGTGAAATTTCCACACACTTTTTTTAATAAACTTGATAGGAGATTAAAGCACACAAAATGTGGAGAAAGGGCTACAAGTAGAGATGTCACGTGATTGTGGATGACCTAGTTTATATGCACTAGACTGACAAATGCAAGAATAAAACAAAAAACTACTGTACTGTAGTCTGAACACAATTTCCCAGTTATAAATAATAAGTACGTACATCGCCCGTAACTTACGGAATCACCACCGTTTCTCCATTTTCTCTGTTTGTATGTAACGTGGTCCATATGTCACAAAGTAGCAGCATAACTGTAAAGGCAGAAACGGAGTATTATTTTGTTTCAAATGAACTTTACAAATATGAAACTCCCATTTACTTTTTTTTTATTTTAACTCCATAGATTGGCACAGCTGAACGTAATGTGACAAAAAAGATGTGCTGCCGCTGAAAGACACACTCGGCGGACCACAAAACCTGCAAGTGCTGCACAGTGGAACTGGCTTCACGCCCCTACGACCTCCTTCTACATATAACTTCTCCACACTTTAGCTTCTCAGCACATGCCAAAACCAGACTTGTGTCTGCCAGGCATAGCTAACGGCCACACGCGAGGGACTCACAGAGTTCATGTCGTAGGCAAAGTCCCCGGCGTGAATGATGGCATCGTACATCCCGCGCTGCGTCTCCTCCTGCAGCCGCGACAGAGAGACGGCGTTCTTGTTGCCCAGGTCGCCGAAGATGGCGAGCGAGGGGCTCCAGGCAGGCTCCTGCGGGGGCGTGCGGAACCACAGCAGGTCGGACCAGCCCAGCTCGCTGCCGCAGTGGTACTCTGCAAGCACCACGCCAGCTCTAGGTACCACCACTGCCCCGACACACGGCCTTCCCGCCGTCTGTGTTTCAACATCCTCTCAATAAATTTCATGCATTAATATTTAATTTTTTGTTTTTAAGTAAAGTTCTGCTAAAAACACGGATTGATTTCACGATTTTAGTTGCATTTTGGTGCTTTGTATTACTTTGCATTTTGGAGTTATATGGTGCAATGTCATGCTTTTCTGTGTTATTTCAAAAACAGTTTTATCGCAATTCACCATATAATCTTGTCCCCGGTAATAAATGGATAGTTTAAAACTAGGCTATAAACTGAAGTGCAAGTTTGCAAATAGCTGAGTGCTGGTAGCTAAAGTGAGACTCTGTGCCGTGCAGAGCAGCAAGTGGAACACTCACCATACTTGCTGTCGGGAGAGAGCTTCTGCAGCCTCACCCTGTGCACGAACTGCAGCTTGTCTGTGCCGTAGTGGTAGGACGTGATGTTCGGGTTGGACGCCCTCAGGATCAGCCCACCGATCCCGTACTCCACCACAGACAGGCTCGTGTTGTGAAGCGTCGACCACGTGACGACTATTTCGTACAGGGTGTCTGAAACATGCCCGTGTGTTCCCAAGACCATCACGAAAATGGACGTGTACAATTATTGCAGCTGGTTAGGGTTCTGTGTGGATAACAAAAGATCATATGTATAAGTGTGGAACATTCCACAATCACCATTTCACGATAATTTTCTGCAAAGAGGGTTTTTTTTCTTGGCATAAAATCAGGAATGGAGCTGTTTCCATGGTACGGAAAGATAATAACTGCATGAATTGTGGCCTACAGTCTTGTAGACATGGACATGATAGTTGGAGACAGCACATCGGAGGCCAGGACATGGCAGGGCTACTATTATAGTGATGAATGGTGTTGGGTGGGGACTGAGGGCAGATGAGCGTGTTTGTGGGCGACTGAGTGACTGTGTCAAGCTGAAGTAATAACAATAAATGAGACAAGTTCTAAAGATTGTAAACTCTCATTAGATGCTGACCAGTGAAATAGTTCATACAGTGACTCGGAAAGCGAGCTGGAAGGGGCGGGAGATACTGGGTGTTGCTGGAGGGGGGGGGGGGGGGGGGGTACCCGGGGCACACGGCGGTGGTGAAGACAGGGTGCAGGGCACCGTAGGGAGGGTGACGAAGGGGCCGTGCAGGGCTGGAACAATGAGTACGGGGCTGTGACCTGGGGAACATTCCTGGAGGCAGAGGTGACGGAGCAGGAGGGCGACAGGACGTAGAGCGGGCGTGAGGGAAGCATAGGAACCTCAGCAGAGAAGACCGCTGGAGAGGCTGGTAAGCCCGTCTAAGGTTGTGCATGGCGAGGGGATGGAGTGAACTGCAGAGTAGGCTACAGAAAGAATGCTACAAAGGAAGGACAAACCACAAGGTAAAGTTGCATACGTTGGAGGGTGACAAGAGCCTCATTACTGGTGAGGAGAAGGATCAGGGAAGGGCATTTAGGAGAAGATTGTGTGAGACAATGTTGGAAATTTGGGATGGTTGGGGGACGGATGCTTCTTGGAAGAAGCCTGACTGCAAGATCAAACAGAATATAACAGAACAGATGAAAGGTGATAAGATGAAAGTGAACATTCTTTGGAGTATGAATGGGAAGGAGAAATGTTAGTACCTGGAGAAAACTAACAAGCTCACGAAATCTGCTCCATTTCTCACATCCAAAAAAGTCTAGGTTTCACCTGGCTGAAAATCTACCCAACCAAGATAGCCATGGGGTAATTGTTCTGTAACATGTTCCAAGTTTATTCCTCGATCCTGAGGCGGAATTATACCTACCTAACCTCGGTTCGTCTTTAACTGTCTATTTTTTTTTTTTGGAAAGTTGCCAACATCACTGTAATTTCTGTTTTTAACTTAATTGCATCTTTTAAATGTACCTATTTAAGTTAGCTACTTTCAATAACAAAAATAGTTTGTATGAAGTTAGCCAGTTTCAAAAGTATTGCTTTAAGTATTTTTTTATTTAAAGAGGTTACAAACATGGATTTGATGTGTAAAAATTTGGAAGGTGCCTTGTGACGTCAGATTGAACTCTTTTTGCGTTCCCCACCGGGAGGAGGGGGGGGAGACACTTGTGAGGGAGGGGACATTCATCGCGGTGAGTTGAGACTGTGCAGGGCGCAGAGATGCCCTCGTTTGCATGTGGAGCACGACGCAACGAGTAATATTGGAAAATGGTGCAGAATGGAATAAGATGTGTTTCGTACCAGCAAACATCTACCATTTACTGTGGGTGCAAAGGCTTTTTGCACCCACATGTCTGCCAAGATCTTCCAGAACTTCACAACCGTCAGTTATGAATGGTCCAGTACTGATATTTTTAATTACCCCACCCGAATGGAAGCTTTTCCTTTTTTAATGGTTTTCATTGTTACCTGAAGGCTGAAATTAAATTATTTGGTGATGGTGTACATTGATACAAGCACAGTTAAAGAAGATGCACAGATTAATAAAGTTAGTGTACACTAATTTGCCATATTGGAAACTGAATGGTTATCACTATGGTTCTCCCTCGACTGTTGAATTTGTGCTAATAGAATTTTGCGCTAGTAGGTCTTTGTTGTAGTCTATTTGTGTCATTTGGTAGTTTGCCAAAACTGGTTTATTAAGTTTAGTACAGTAGTTTGAAGGAGAAAAAAAAATTGCCATGAGTCATACATGGGCACTCCTTCAGTAAAGGCATATTGGCGATCAAATACATAGTCGAGGAGCCATTCATAACATAAATTTTCAGGGTACAGGAAACGTTTTTGGGACAATGAATAATTTTTTTGGCATCGCTTCATATTGACCAAAAAAGGCCTGTGTGTGCTCTGCACATTTGAACTGTGAAACAACTGTGCTATACTGATATCAGTTTATAGAACTATTTTTTATTTAAGCATCTTTAATGTATTTGTTAAAAAGGTTTATTGGTTGTACAGATGTTTGTTAATTTTCTTTTATTTAAAAAAATATTTGCTTTGGATGTTTAATAAGGACAATGTATTTGCTTCTAAATATTGTTTGCAATTTAGTGTATCATACTGAGGGCTTAGAAAAACCAATTTGGTACATTCATGCATTTTGGTGGATTTGCAATTTTTATAAAAATTTATCTATGGAAAAAGCTGCCTATTTGCTTTATTTGCTAGCCTGAGGTTGAAAAAGCTTCTGTTTAGCTCAGCACTTAGGATTAGGGTTAAGTACCAAAAATTTATGGGCAAATTGAATATTTTTTATTAAAATTATTTTTTGTATACCAGTAGTAACATTGACCAGTAGTAACCACTACAATCCTGATAACATATTAATGTTAATATATTAATCCTGTGGTACAAGATGCTTGCTGTTTTAATTAAATACGTTGAAAGATCCTGGACATAAAAAAAAAATTTTGATATAACAATGAATTATAATTGTAGGTTAAATATGAATGATAAACTTTCTACAATACCTAACATAATTAGTTTGTATTGAGATATTTGAGTTTTTATTTGGCCAGGATCTTTTGATGTATGTACTAAATTAAAACAGCATCATGTAACATAAGATCAATTTTTCCAGGATCATGCCGTAAAAATTAAGGAATACACTTGAATACATGGTATGGTATAATTTGTCCTCAAATATATAAATGTACAAACAAAAAAAGAAATACATCTACATATACAATTAACCAAATAAACTCAACAACCCTTTAAGCCGTTTAAAAACATGCATACTATGTTTCGTTGCAATTCCAAAAACTCACCACCGTACGAGAGATGAATTTGTTCAGGTTGATACGAAACAAAGCCAAAGCAAAAGTTTAACAGTAAATGAAACAACAGTGAAGTTAGTAAAAATCTATTTAAAGCCATAGTTCTGGAACACACACAAATAAAGGTCACTAACTAAACGGGCATAACACTCCAAAAATTATAGTTTATGACACAGATTCAAATAAAGCTTTGTAGTTTAAGGTCGCTGATAGCATACAAAATATCTACGTCACAAAGTTTTTACATTCATTGTTTAAGGTTATCTTTCATTTCTCAGTAAAAAAAAAAAAAACTAGGCCAATTAATAGAATAAAAACTCTACACACGTAGCAAATAAGTGCAAAAGAAACAATTTAAAAATATTTTTTTAAAAATTCAAGAAAAAAATAATAATAGAATCTTTGTTTTTATTGGACAATTGAATGGTGTTATGCAGAAGGAGACCAACCCTCAAAAATAAAAAAAAATGGGTTACAACAATGTCTTGAAAGTTAAATTTTTATTCTGTATTCTGCAAAAAACACCCAACCCATATCTGCATTGTGCTGCCTTCTGTGTTCGATAAAACTAACCCACATTGATATCATTCGTAGAGTAATATTCTGCATAAACCATCCATGTTCCTTGGTCAACTAATTACTTATACTACTTTCACATGCCATTCTGCAGAAAGAATCCATGTGGTTTGGTTGATTAAATTCCATGTTTATTTTATCTTCAGAATTTTTCAGAAACTATCCAAGTGGGTTGGTCTGTTACTGCAGATCATTCTTTCGCCTTGTTATTTATCTTTGGAATTTTTCAGATTCCATCCAAGTGGTTTGGTTTGTTTCTTCTAAACACACTGGCCTATTTAAGTACACCTACACCCATTTTATCTATGTTTATTATTTCCATAATTTAATTAATATTGTAATATAAATGAATTATGTGCTATGGAATTTCTTGTGGGCTCATGTAAATGTTGCCAGCACTGCTAATGTTGCTAGCACTTTTTTACTTTTGGTGGGAAAGTTTGTTTACTGTATAGTCTAAACCGGTCTGTTATAATGGATGCACAAAGTAGAGGAAAATTTCTTGTACAGCTTGCCTTAAAAACATTTGCTGAGCAAAGTAATTACAGTCCTGAGCAAAGTAATGACAGTCCTGAAGATATTTCACCAGAAAATTTAATAATACAGGTAAGCATAACTTACTAAACATGATGGAATTGTGTTGTTTTAATTTTTTTATTAATTTTATTTTCAATGTGGTAACTAAACTTCATTAAACCTCATTGTGTACAATAGCTTTAAACAGTTACAATTGAAATAAGAATTTTGTTTTTTAATGAAAATAAAAATTTGGTTATTAACGGTTTGTTTCGTTATACAGGAAGTACCAGACAAGGAGTCACATGAGTCACATATAGTAGGCCAACATTTTGAAAATGTGCTTGAAGAAGAGGAGATACTTTTTTCTGGTGTTGTAAATGAAGAAGGTATTCTAATCACTCACGAGGAAGAAGTGTATACCTAATTGCCACCAACAGAAGAATTTCAAGAGGTTAATTTATTTTCTTAGTTTCTATGTACTTTGGTTTCGGGAATTATATTATCCGGTAATTTAGTTGAACTGAATGCATTCGCTGTCTTAAAAGACCCAGAATGGTCTCTAAAAAACTCACAAAAGTTTTAAACTTAAAAAAGGACATACTTTATAACTTACGAAGTAATAATTTTGTAATCTATTACAAGCATACGTCATGTACAGTTAAACAGATTATCGTAGGCTCAGTACTCTTCTTTGATTATTCAATAGCACACATTTTCTTTATGTTACAGAACACTGAGACCATTCCCGTATCTGCTGAACATGTAGAAGATGCGTTTCCTGTACATGTGTCAGATTCCATTGCTGATGAAAATGGAGAGGTATATTTATTTCCAAACCTACTAAAGTTATTAATTACTGATTGTATTTTATTTACACCATTTTGGTGTTACTATATGTACAGCCAATATTGATTTAAGTTTTGCAGCCCCTTTAAATTATATAAGCTTTGCAATTCACATTTTTATGCTAAACAAAATTTCTGTGTATCGTTTAGGATATGTTATAGTTTTTACATTAAATAAAATATAACAGGTGGTGCAAAGTTACAAAAGGTCATGCTAAAGTACCTCAGTTTATGTTGTCACAAGTAATATTAATGCATACCTTACTTATGTGTTTCAGAAAAATGATACTGAGTCTAATGTCAGTCATGATGTTGATTATAATAAAAGTCATCTACATCATTTTCCTGGTGACTCATCATTTGATTCCAGTGGTGGGGAAAACCCAGAGGTAGGTTGGCACTATTTTCTAATAATGAGATGCTTTACTGTCATGAGACTAATATTTAAAAATAATAATTTTCTGTTATTTTGTGTGTTTATAGGAAAACTGCAAAACAGGGCGAAAGTCAAGAGGAAGAAAAAGGAAAATTGAAGATCAGTCTAGGAGTGAAAGGAAGAGGAAACGAAATAGCAACCAATCCTACTACAACTACAAGTACAAGCATGTAGCACATAAAGTGTTTGAAGATTATGAATGTCACTGCCCTCTCCAGTGCAATCAGAAAGTGGGTCTTGAAGAGAGGAAGATGGAATTTGACAGATTCTGGAAGTTGGGTGATTACACAGCACAAAATACATATATAGGGAGCCTTGTAACAGAATACCCTAAAAAGCGACAGTATGGACGTGATCCGAAAAAGAAGCAGTTTTCGAGAATTTTTCGTTTATCATCAGTACGAGTATGTAGAAATATGTTCTGCAAGACAATAGCTATCTCTCCATGCAGGGTTAACACGGCACTTAAAAAAGTGAATGGTCGCCTACCTTTAAATGATCAAAGAGGAGTTCAGCAAGGAGGCTGGAACAAAACATCTGACATCAAATTGGAGAAAGTTATAGCCCATATTAAAAGTGTACCAACATACACCTCACACTATTGTAGGGACAGTGTTTCTTCTAAATATTTGCCACGAGACATGACACTGGAGAAGATGTACAGTGCTTACAAAAGTGAAACAGAATACCCTGTGAGCCTTGCCACCTACAAAAGAGTATTTTACGATAAATTTGACTTAAAAATCAAACCTCTAAAAAAAGACACGTGTAACAAATGTGATACATTACATAACCAGATTCAGTGTGGCAACGAAAACAGTGCCGAAGTTAAAGAAGAGCGCCAAAATCATCTTCAAATTGCTACTGATGCACAAACCATGTTGAAAAGTGACATGAAACTTGCAAAGGACTGTGCTGATATTGAATGTCTCACTTATGATATGGAGAAAACATTACCATTACCTCGTATCCCAACCAGTATAATGTTTTATAAACGACAGTTATGGTTATACAATTTGGGAATACATAGTGGCAAAGATGAAAATGGTTACTGTTATGTATGGCTAGAAGGAGAAGCAGGTAGAGGAGCGCAGGAAATTGGTTCTTGTCTCCGCAAGCACATCACCAGTACATTAAATTCTGATGTAGAAACACTAATCCTGTGGTCAGATTCTTGCGGTGGACAAAACCGTAATATCAAGATGGTTCTTATGATGAAAGAAATTTTACACAATCATCCACGATTGAAAAAGATAATACTTAGGTACTTGGTTTCTGGGCATAGCTTTCTCCCTAATGATAGGGATTTCGCAGATATTGTGAGAGCACTCAAGTACCAACAAAGGCTCTACACACCTGCAGATTACATCGATGTTATGAAGACATGCAGAAAAAAGAAACCTCTCATTGTTTCCAAAATGAACCCTGGAGACTTTCTTGGAACCAAAAGGATTGAAGGTTCTATTACTAATAGGAAAATGTCTGAAGACAATCGGAAAGTCAGTTGGCTTAATGCCAGACAAATTACACTAAAGCGCGAAGAACCATTCCTTCTGTACATCACTACAGATTTCAAAAGTGAAGATGAACTTGTAATCAATATTAAAAAAAGTACTAGGGGAAGGCCTAAAGCTGATGATATTTGGAAGCTGATTCCACTGTGGCCAAATGGAAAACCCATAACAGCTGCAAAAATGGCTGACATCGAATCCATTAAACATCTCATTCCAGCTGATGCAGTAGATTTTTATAGAAATCTTACGGCCGCCAATGATGCTCAGGAAGATGATGTAGATGGATTCAACAATACATTGGATTTTGACATTCAGGAGTGAAATGTTAGCTAACATGTATTTCGTGTTATAATTTTGATGTTCTCTAGCTTAATGTGTATTTATATTCCTTAGACTATTCAATGTCAAGAGATCAGTATTTTTAAAAAAATATATTATGTCCAAATAATTTTTGTTGTAAACCAAATTATTTTGTGAATATATTTGCTTAATACTATAAAAATTAAACAGGAATAAAATAATTCCAACTGCCAAGTTTTGGTTTACTTTGCAGTATTATAAAAATATGCATTTACTAAAGATCTTCAACCCGTATTTAAATGTTTAAACTGTGTATTATGTAAGATTCGGCATTTATAAAATTATATGTGATGGTTCAGGAAACATGTACACAAATTACATAGGTACTATTTTCTGCAGAACATATTTTACTGGGATTCAGCAAATTTGCAGAAAAAGACCAACCCACATTTACTTGTAATAAAATATTAAGGACTACTTTTTTTTAATTAAATAATTTTGAGAACAACATATATACTCATCCTAATAATCTAATTTAAATTTCATATTCATTGTTGAGTCTCAAAATATTTCAAAGAGCAGTGACTTTAAAGCTAGTGTTCTCTCTTTTGAAATTTTGTGGCATGGATGGCTTCTGCATAACACCATTCAATTTATAACAATAACCACAGATAAACTATGTTGTTGAAGTGTCACTATTGCAATAAAACACTTAACGCATTGCCGGGCAGCATCAAAAAATTATTATTTGTGAATATCTTATGGAAACAATACTAGCGTATTTCGTTTCCTATGTGTCTCCCTAAACGGTTGTATATAATAAAAAACCATGAATAAAGTTAAAATTTCAAAAAAAGTAATTATTCCATAATGCTTATCTTTGTTTATCGTTTGATCATGATAATGTAATCTTAAGGAACTTACGCCGACCGCCGGTGCTCCCTCTGGTTCGCACAGGCCGTTATGCCAGGGAAGCCTACATTTCACAAAGGGTTGAGGACCAACCCGAACATGCCCGAAGACTTCACCTTCGGCCTACTTCGGGACTTTGTTTTTCTTTTAACAAGACGCGCGGGAATTTTGATTAGTGAAGGCCCACCGCCCATACTTAAGGACAGAGGCTATTCCTATCTTGCAGAATCTCGTCACTGTTCAACTATGTAACAGAACTTAACTGAATTCAACATGTTTCAGGATAATTATATTTAGTGTTGTATCTATAGCATGTTTCAATTGTTTTTCATGGAAAATTCAAAATCACCTTTATATATTTACAGCTTAAAAATTTTATTTTCTTTCCGGGAGGGTGCCAGGCTAACTTATGCAGCTGTTTGGTGGGTCGTCGGCCCCAGCTTTGTTCATTAGGATCGTGGCAGTGGTTGAATTACTAACTAGAGAAGTAGTATCACACTCCTCAGGCAGCATGGTTGGCTGATGCCTAACTTAGGTAAGGGGGCACTGGAAATCACTGTCAATTTGTTCTCGCATTTATTGGCATGCTATGCATTGCGGTGTTACACTATGCGTTATACCTTATACTTTACCCTGACAAAAGTTTCTGATTGCTTCATTATGTGCTTACGTTACATCTAACAGCAGTCTTATTGGGGATTTGCATGGAGTCGGCCATACCCGTAAGTTTTTGAATTACGACTCGAACAGGCTCTACGAGCCGTGAATCTACAAGTGCTTTAATGTCTTTGTTTGGGCCAGCAGACATATGCACGGCTACATTAAATTAAAACGCTTACCTCTGGAGTCAGCGAGTTCCATAATTGTCGACCCTGCGGCGTGGTCACGTGGCAGGGTTAAATCTAAGGCGTTTGGGATAAGCCCGGCTCCGCAAAGATGACCCAGGGATGTGTGGGTAACGAGAAAAAAAAAATTTAGAGGTGAGAAAGTCTATAAAACATTTACCACAATATTTCAAGACATGTGTGTGAAAATGCTGAGAGTTAATATTGTGGTCATTCACTAAAAACTGGTTTCATTATATTTGTGAGGTTCATACTGTGCAGGTATCAGGGGCGTAGCCAGGGGGAGGGTTTTAGGGGTTCAAACCCCCCCCGAAATATTCAAAATATCTCATTAATATATACTGAAATATTAACACTTGTTCCACGGTAATTGCTCACTATTACAACAATGTTTTGAACATGCCGCGCTGCCGCCGCACGCCGCCGATTATCCAATGACACTGCCCGCATCATCGTATTCGTTTGGTAACCTTAGACTTGATTTCGTGTTGTAACCCGCGCCGCGCATGCATCCGTTGCGTGCAATCAGCTCGGCTATCGCCAGTCTCCACCGATCCCTTGCCACCGATCACTGAATCTGTGTACCGTGTACTGTGAAGTGTGGACAATTGGACATAGTTATTTGTGTGATCATTGCTCTGGCTGTGATTTCACGTCGAGTAACTTAAGTGGCCACTGGCCATATTACAGGAGTAAGTAAATTGTAATCTTCTTTACTTACTATAAAATTAATTCGCTTCCCGCTTTTGTCTGGTTGTCTCTATAGCTGTTAGTTTGCAACTCTGTACGCCTAGATCTTCTAAACTACTCAACTTATGTTAAGGCTGTAAGGGTATATTATCGTAATATACATATACACCTTTAGAGAAATTCGAAACTTCATTCGGTGAACAGTTCCAGTCGCCGAGAAGCCATCGTGGATTAGAAAGTTGTTTTGTTTACATCAAATTTTTATTTTTTTTTTGTTTGCTGATTTCGCTTAGAAAACTTTGCTAATTCTATTTTAATATTAATTATATAAGAGTAAAATTACGTTTTTTATAACCTTGTGTTTTGTAAAACTATGAATCAGTAACGGCTTTGTTTGGAGTTTCGGGCTCGCTGCATGTGACTGGTCCTCGTCGCGGCGGGCGGCATTTCAAATGTTTGAATAAAGCTGGAATCACAATACCACGACGGCTCCGACACGACAGGTCCGACAAGCCAATAGCCAATGAAATGCAATGTCACCGTGACGTCACTCCGTCAGAAAACGCACCCCGACGGCCCGCAACGAATAGATTTTATTTCTAATTCCGTCGTGTCGTACGGCCCGACAGAAAACAAAACGGCAACGGAAAGGAAACAGTACGGAACTAAATTTCAAAAATATTTACCTACTTCGTAATTTTGTTTAACATGCGAGTGAGTTTTATATCTTGCCTTCATCTGTTTGTACAAATTTAATCGTGTTTATGGTTAAAGTTGTTATTGTAGATTGGTGAAGTTTGAATTTAATAATGAATGAGTTTAGCGAATAACTAAATATTAATAAAGTTAAGGCTGAATCTATTTTGTAAGGCATTAGGTTGAAAAACTGCCATAATTATCCTAACAAATAGCGAGAAAAAAGCATGGGCTGTAATAGCATCATCTGTTTCTCTTTCAATTATTTTTTTAAACGTCAGATATACTTTATTTTATGAAAATAATTTGTTTGGAACGATTTGCCGACAGCCAAATCAGAAATCGTCGGGTTGAATATTGTCGTGGCATTGTGACCCTAGGCTATTAAATCTGTCGTGCTGCAATGCTGTACGACGGTTTGTCGGGCCTGTCGTGTCGGACCCGTCGTGGCATTGTGATTCCAGCTTAATAGTGCCGCGGCCCATGGCATGCTGAGACTTTAAAACATCAAAAAGTTTTGATTTGTTCCTTTGAAACTTTTAGCGTCTCCCGCATTAGGGGAAGCTTAATTTTGAACAAATAATATGTGAAAAGTGGTTTGTTATGCCAAAATACAGTAAAACAGTGCGGGTTAAGTGAAATTTGGCTGCACAAATTAATGCAAGAAATTTCATGATTCGGTGACGTAAATATTTGTAAGCTATATTTGGCCGTATTATACATGCATATTATAGTAGAGAAAATTCTAGAAAGATTTGTAATGATGTCGTAAAAAAAGTTTCTTTTTTTTTCCATATTGAATGTTAATTAATAGTATACATAGCAAATGCAATGTTCTTTAATGTTATTTCTGACGTGATAATGTCTTATACCTCGATGAACGCTGGCTGCACGAACGAAAAAGTGTCCCATTCCGTTTGAGCCGAGTGTTTCCATTGTCGTGGTTTACATTGTTTATTACAAAAATAAAAAAACCTTAAAATTAACGAGTGCGAATAAATGTTACATTTATCGAAAAAAATGTAATTTACAACTTACTCCTTCTTTGTATTATACAAAATAATGATAATTCAGTGATATAATAATTCAATTCAGTTCATAAAAGTATGCAATTTTTCATCAATGTTTTCTTATGACATTATCACGTAAAATTACCGTCCATAAACTGACATTACAGACAACCATTTAATTGGGTAATAATTTATATATTTTTTTACTATTATGATTACACATGAATGGATGAGAGACATCACTTTATTTTATTTTCCTCCCTAAAGACGACTCGCGCGGTTAGCACATAGCACTGTTGCTGTAATGTACTTAATGAATAATTTCAGTTACATTAATTTTAATATTAACTCTTATTATTTAGTTGTAATTTTTATTTTTCTTTCTAGGTACGAGTTTCATGTTGTCGAGAAATGGAGGGAAAAAAAAGAAAAGGCGATAAGTTTAAGGGTATGGACTACTGGAAAAAGTGGTGTGGTCAAGCGGTTTCCAGTAAGGAAACACATTTGGCTACTGAAACTACAACAAGCTTGCGCGCTGCTGGTAATGAGACTGTGGTGGCAAGTGAGCCTTCGACCTCAGTTACAGAATCGAACGACAAAGTCGAGTCAGTGGCACCTGTGACCTCAGTTACAGTATCTAACGACGAATTCGAGTCAGTGGTGCCTGCAGCCTGTTTAATGGGTACGACCAACCAGCCTACGTTTATTCAGGAACCGACCAGCTTGCCTGTTTCATCATCATCTCATCCTGTAGCTAAACTGGACGTTGGTTTTTATTCGAATCAAGATGAAATGGTGAATGAATATATAAAAGTCCAAATTTTAAAAGTCCCTTGGACCCCACCCAAAGATTATAAGTTTCCCATTTCCACAAAACGAAATTTGCGCTTTCAACTTAAATGGATAGAGAGATTCCCCTGGTTGTCATATTCTGAATATAAAAGTGGAGCATTCTGCAGAATTTGTGTTGTAATGGGACGTTCACTTGAAGGTAAAGGCAGCCATCAGCGAATTGGCCAGCTTGTAACCGAGCCATTCTGCAAGTGGAAAAATGCATTAGAAATATTTGAAACTCATGCAAAAACAGGATATCACAAGAGAAATTTGGAACTTGCAGAAAACTTTCTTAAAGTAACATCTTTGCAGGCTTTTTCAGTCAGTGAGCAGTTGTCTTCTGAGAGAAAGAGGCAGCAAGAAGAAAACCGAAAGAAATTAATCCCTATCGTAAAAGGAATAATTTTTTGCGGTAAACAAGGCATCCCATTAAGAGGTAAAATAGATTCTGGGCGGATTGTACCAGAGCCTGATCAACCACTGCAGAATGATGGTAATTTTCGGGCACTGTTGCGGTACGGAGCTGAGTCTGGGGATAAAGATCTTTCTGAGCATTTGGCCACTTCTCAGAAGAATGCTCTTTACACAAGCCCTCAGATCCAAAATGAAATAATAGACATTTGTGGTGAAATAATTCAACATAAGATAATCGAAGAAGTAAAGAAAGCCCGATTATTTGCTATTCTCGCTGACGAAACTACTGACATCTCGCGTGTGGAGCAAGTCTCGCTGTGTTTGCGATATGTTGATTTGAAGGATGTTGAACATCATAAAGTTAAGGAGATGTTTCTCGAGTACATTCCTACTGTTGATGTCACAGGATCCGGCCTAGCAAATCTAATTATTACAGCTCTGAAAAAGCATGGGCTTGAGTGTTCTCATGTGGTTGGTCAAGGTTACGATGGGGCTGCAGCTATGAGTGGGTATTTGCACGGGGCCCAAGCTTATGTTCGTCGAGAATGTGCTCTTGCTCTTTATGTACACTGTAGTGCACACTCTCTCAACCTTGCAATTGCTGACTCATGTTCACAAGCAGATATCCGAAATTGTGTTGGGATTGTACAGTCTGTCGGTTCGTATTTCAGACATTCCGCTCAACGCACTGCTGTTTTGAAAGACAAAATTCGAGAGTTGTTACCCGCCGATCACCAAAAAAGCCTGCTTGTAATGTGCGAAACACGGTGGGTCAACAAGCATGAAGCTGTCATGAGATTCAAAGAAATTTATCCAGCGATTGTCAATGCTCTCGAAGAACTCCAATCTAGCCATAATAAGGAAACATCACAACAAGCCGTCCAAATGCTTAACACACTTCGATCTTCGAATTTTGTGATGTCCTTAGTGATTCTTGAGAAAGTCATGAGCTATACATTGTCGTTATCCAAACAGCTGCAAACAGCTAACACCGACCTGATTACAGCATTCAGCCATGTGGATGATGTTATTAATACCTTGCAACTTCTGAGGAATAAAGTTGATGACGAGTATCCTCATATTTTTGAAGAAGCAAAGGTTTTGCTCGAAGAAAATGGCGGTATACTGCAGATGCCACGCATAGTCGGAAGGCAGTTGAACCGCTCAAACATTCCTGCGTCTGATACATGCTCGCATTACAAAATAAATTTCTTCATCCCATTCCTTGACCATACCATTCAACAATTGAACGAAAGGTTTACGAAGCACCGTAAAGTAGTGACTGCACTTTCTGGTATCTTGCCATCAAATTTCGCAGCCAGTTCTGAAATTGAAGAGGCAGTTTGTATGTACTCTTCAGTGCTTCCCGAAAGAAGTACATCTGTAGTCAAAGCAGAACTAGATGTGTGGAAAGCAGTGATGACAAACACCTCCCCTACTCCAAAATCTGCTTTGGAATGCCTAGATAAGTGCGATCAAAAACTATATCCAAATGTTTACACATTGCTACAAATTTTGGCTACCATACCTGTTTCCACTGCTACCCCAGAAAGGACGTTTTCAAGCCTAAGGAGACTGAAAAACTACTTACGCAACACAACCAGTGAAAACAGACTGAACGGTTTGGCTCTTATGAATATACACTATGGGGCAGAAATAGATGCGGATGAAGTAGTGGACATATTCAAAATGAAAAACAGAAGAATAATTCTATAAGTGTAATTGTGTATGCAGTATGCACTTTCTATTCACGTGTATATTAATGTTGCATTGTTTTGTCATTTTATTTTGTAAACCCCCCCCAAAACTGAAATCTGGCTACGCCCATGGCAGGTATACTGCATGACTATTAAGTAAATTATATAAACAATTATTTTATGCACAAATTACTTCATTATGTTTCTCACCATAAAAGTAATTGTCCATAAAGGTACATACTGAGGTTGTTTAAAACAATAGCATGTTATGAAACTTTGTAGTGTCACCTGATGGTATAATGTAAAGAGGAAATATTACTGTGTAAGCTCTGTGTTGGTAATGCTCAGTATAGAAATTCAGTAATGTATGAGACATTTGCAGCCTAGATTGTCACTAAAGAATATTTTTTTTATGAAAAAAACAAACATAAATATTAAATTTTTTTTGTGTCCACAGTAATCTCTTTCCATTGTATTATTTTATCCGTAACATTCCTGTATAAAAAACCCTATCATTGTAGCTTTCCTAATTGTTCGTTGGTTTACTTGATATGTACCAACACAGTGGGTGAATGTATCTTGAAAGCGATACCACATAAAAGGTTACATGTTACATTTAAATTTATATGTTCACTTTATAAAAAAAATTCATTTATGTGCTGTGGAATGAAAAAAACGAAGACACATTGAATATTTAAACAATATTTTAAAGGCATAAAATCTTGCACTTTCTTTCTTGTACATACTAATAACTACAATGTGTTTTAAAGATAACTGACATGTCAAAAGGTAAAATTATTTATTATGAACGTTCAGCAAAAAAGTTTACACTTTTCTTTCCTTTAAATGACAGCATTATTTTTTCTATATGAATCACCCAAGTTTGGTAAGTTTTGAAGATAGACAATCATGAAATATAAGGTTGTAAAAAATACTCTTTATTTCTCCAAAAAAAAAAATTTATTTCACTTTCTTAGTTACTATCAATTAACCGGCAATGAAATAAAATTCTAAGTGAAATAAAAAAATCACTATTATAACAAAAATTCACAAAATAATTCATTTTCATTGAATGTCCAAAGAATTTAATCTACAAGAAAATGTTCTAATGTCTTCACATGCCAGCATTAAACAGAAAATAATTCTTCCTTTCTATGGAGTGTCCAAAGAGTTTAATGTTTCAGCTCATTTTCTAATTTCCTTACATACCTGCAACAAACAGAAACAATTACAAGTACTGAGAATGTAGAGAATAAGTCATATAAATGGCAATCTGGAGACAAAGTCCATAACAGAAACTGTAGAGCAATAAAGTAATACATAGTATTTAACAGAAACTATATAGCAGAAAAATAATATTCATGGCAACATGATACACACCAGATGGTCAACACATTTCATTTGGTAAGTATATGTATAATTTGATAAGCTCAATAGTTTTGGTAGGCCTATCTTATTTAAATGTATACTGTTCTTCATGTATTCACAGCTTTCAATATTTTTTTTTTTTTTTAATATTTGTCAAACATTCAGTTACATAAAAAATTGGAAATATCGTATACCTACATCACAAAGAGTGTTTGGGTGATTTAATGCAATGGCAAAATTAGCACCTACACACATTAATTAAAAAAAAAAAAACTACTACTGCTTATAAATACAAATGGTAACAAAAGTTAACAGCACTTAGCTCTTAATGTTTCTCAGGTAGATGTATAGAATATAAACGTGTGGTGATTGTAGTAGTGACTGCATTTTGCGATACTGTATGCTGCAACACTAAGTGAGATTAATGGCAGAACAGTAAATATTTTTTGTGTAAACTTAAGACAAGCAGCCAGAAAAGTAGGTGGTTTATTTTTATGATTTTATAAAATGTTATAGTAATTAAGTAGTAGTGTTTTGTGTTCATTGTAATTTTATAGTTTATCAGATTTTTTGCAAACAAGAAAATAAAAATTACAAAATACCTTTTGCTTCCTGAAATGCTTTGGAATCATTTTGTAAGACAGCACTGTGTTACATCAAGCAGTCTACCAATAGTTTTATAGTTTTAACATTCATGATTGCGATATCGCAAGTGCCGCCATGTGCGAGTCCCTGCTGTGCTTGCAAAAAGCTTGCTTCAATAAAAACAAGGGCCTCATAATCAGATTTTGTCACATATGGAGTTATGTGTTTCTTGCTGCAAGTATTACTCTCTTGGGTAATGACTGAAAAACATATCAGGAAGTAAAAAAAAAAGTTATAATTTTTACTCTTCTTACTTTTGTTGATTAAAACAAACTTAATAAAATCTTGTGCAGTTTTAAAAACGATAAACAACTTAAAGTACCTCAACATTCTCTTGGGAAATATTTCGATACATGTCAGGATGTGAGAAAAAGTTTTTCAGAATTTTTTCTTTATTCATTTAAAAGCCGCAAAACAATAAAATTACTCTGTGCATTTTATTTGCTGTTAGGAGAGAGGTGGGTAATAATCTTACGTTGTGGCTTTTCCACAAACTAAAAAAAAATTAGACAAAAACTTTTTTTGACACTAGTCATAGCCCTGAATTTATCCTGAAAACAGACTTTAAATTTCTACAGGTTAGCAAGTAATCAAAGTTTAAAGCTTACATTATAATACCTGTTCATTCACACATACCTGTACGTTCTTAAAGTACAAACACTGGGAAAAAAACTTTTGGACGGAGGACATTCATATGCTTCTGTTACATCAGATATATATCTTGAGAAATAATAATGAAATGTAATATATCTTCAGTATGGTGTTCTATTATACTAGTACAGGTAGGGCTTGTTCTTAAGTATAGAATATGATACCACAGGTAAAATATATATTGTAGTAGGTATGTTCTAAATCTAGAATAAGCATGGTCATAGCATAAAATACGTTACCAGAAAGCTAGTTTAATACACAAACATATTTTGTGCAAAACAAGCATTAGAATACTCCCAAACTAAAACCCCCATATAATCATGCTAGTCACATAATAATGCAGAAATGGTAATGACATAAATGTGCCATGTTAATGTCATCATTAATGTGATAATGATATTGTGATACATACTTGTCCCGAAAGTGAAATTGGTAAAAGTTCCGTATAACATATTCAAATTCATCCCTTGATCCAGAAGGCATGATCTTGTATACATTGTTCCTGTGGTACATTTTGCTTGATGTTTTGATTTGGTACATTTAAAGAACATGGGCATACTAACTTGTGTTATTACAATTTATATATGAATGTAAAACAGTTACAAAAGAAATTATTTCACAACACCTGAGATAATTTGTTTGTCTTGTGATGTTCTAGTATTTGTTATGTCCATACTCTTTCGACGTAACAAATTAAAACAGCAAGCATCTTGTACCACAAAACCAAGGGATCAATTTGGACACGTGATACGAAAAAAATTACGTCAACCTAGGCTAAACTTTAAAACCTGTAGAGAGAAAATATGAACTAAATAATGATAAATATCTCTTAATTTACACGCAAATCTGAAAGTTAGTTAAAGTTCAGTATCTCATATCCAAGTTTTTCACTTGATCCCGAGGTACATGATGCTTGCTGTTTTAATTTAGTGCGTTGAAAGATCCTGAACATAACGAATACTTGTAATATAACAGTGAATAATAATCTTAAGATTATTACTAAATATGCACTTTCTTTCTATGAATTAAACACTTAACCTCACAATTATTATTAATAAGTGTTTATCCACCAACATGGTCGTGCTGTTTTGATTTTTTTTTTTTTTTTTTTCCTAACCTAACTAAAACTAAGTGTATTTTGGAGGGGTCCGGGTTAGGGAGGGACCTAGGTGCGTCTCAGGCCGAAGCCTATACGCCTAGTCATGCTGGGATTAGCCATGCAAGGAGAGGGTCGCATGGATCATGTGCTAGGAGGGGATTGGCCAGCCATGGCAGCGATTGGCGCCATGACTAACTCCCCTCACTCTTAAATCTAGACTATAACTAGAGATAGGTTGGGCCCAGGTAAAACCTGCATAGACACAGGGAAAACCCTGGGCACATTCATGCGGGATGCAAATTGGCATGCATTACGTGTAGGAATTTACAGGAGACAGAGGATGGTCTGGATGAAGTGTTGGACAGAGTAGAAAAGAGTCTACCATGCGGGGGTTGGGCACTTGGACTAGTAGTCCGCTTTGCTTTTTATCCAGGACTGGATTTAGTGACCAGGGACGCAAGCGCCCCTGGTGGTGAGTGGTTGCACTGACCACTCACTCCGCCGCCAGTCAGCACCTAAAAAAACTAAGAAACTAAAACAGAAGAAAGATAAATGACTTACAAACTAGGCATTTCGTTAAGAAATATGCAAACACCCAAATCAGGGATGGACGTGCAGTGCTTAAGATAAAACTAAAATAAGAACTAAAAATATATATATATATTTTTTTTTATTTTTTTTATAGATTTATTATTATTATTTTAGAAATATATATATTTTTGATGGCTATTACTTAGTATCTAGGACTTATTACTAATTTACAAATCTCTAATATCTACTACTATAATACTAGTTAAATATAGAGGAACTGTCGGTGTATAAAGTTACAGGTGAATTAAGTCAAGACCTATTCGCATTCTGGCATTTGTTGCAAGCTTGTAATTCAAAATCCCATGTCTTTCAGAAACACAACCGGCACTGGAGGTGAAGCCTGCCAGGCGGGCCATGCCCATCGGACATAGGGAGTCAGCCCTAACACAACAGGCAGTGAACTCCCGGGAGCCGAACCTACACCTGCGTGCTTCGGACCATTTTGAATAAGCAAATTATTCGTTAATGTCTATAATTTAAGTTTCAACTCGCGGGAGACTGATTGGCCGATCGCTCAGCCAGCCACAGCACACTACGGAGGTCTGTGAGCCAAGATTGAATTTGGCATTTTATATTTTCCATGCAACTCTGGATCTTGTTCGCCCAGTGATGAAATATATGGGTTTCTGCTTATGACACATTTATCATAGAATTTTTGCGCAGTTCGGAAATAATAATGTTTTAAAAGTTCGAGTTTGAGCTCTCTGTGCATAGCCCTTACGGGGCAATACACAGGCGCATCTGTCGCAATACGAATACTCTTATTCTGAATTCTCTGTAGCTTGATTAAGTGAGATTCCGCTGCTGTTGCCCACACCGGCGCTGCATACGTGATTATTGGTTTTATTAGTGCGTTATAAATTATTATTCCGTTTTTAACAGAGCTACCTAAACGTCTGCTCATGACGGGGTAGAGGGTCATGAGCCTAGTGAAAGCTGTTTTTCTTTTCGCCTCTATGTGATCGCGCCATCGTGGTCTATCTTCAAGTGGCGGGAGATGTTTACGCGTAAAAACTATAGCTTCTGATTTAGTAGGGTTTACCTTAATTCGCCATTTTGTGCACCACTGTTCTATTGAATTTAACGCGGTTTGTAATCTGTCTGCTGCGAGTTCTAGAATACTAGATCTGCTAAACAATACCGTATCGTCCGCGTAGCAGCCAAACTGAACTGATCGGTGTGCGGGCTTAGGCATATCGTGGATATAAATATTGAATAAAACCGGCCCCAAGATGCTGCCTTGTGGGACTGCTGCTTTAATTATTTTTAAATCGGACTGTGCTCCTTCTGTCGTGACTCTAAACGATCTATTTTCTAAATACGAGGCCAGTAATTTAATATAACAATCGGGGAAGCCAGTTTTATATAATTTATAAATTAAGCCTTCATGAAGTACTCTATCAAAGGCTTTTTCTATGTCCAAAAACGCTGCGAGATTATAGCTATTCTGATTGAACGCAGTTATTATTTGTTCTGTCATACGGACCAGTTGATGCGTTGTTGAATGCGCGCTGCGAAAACCAAATTGTTCGTCCGGCAGTACGTCATTTTCTTTAATGTGAGCATTTAGTCGCTGTAGAATTATGCATTCAGCTACTTTTGACAATGTACTCAGCAGACTAATGGGCCTATAATTTTGGGGCAGTGTCTTATCTTTTCCGGATTTATGAAAAACTATCACATTCGCTTCTTTCCACTGCGATGGAAAATACTGTAGTTTAAGTATTCCATTTATTAATTGAGCTAGGTATTCCAAAATTTCATCGGGCAGTTTCTTAAGTACTACTGCCTGAATGCCATCGTTTCCCGGTGCCTTACGTGGTTTCATACGCCTGATAGCCTGTTTAACTTCCTGAGATTGAGTTAAGTAAGGTTTTGAGGTTAAAGGCTGATTAAGTTTAATTGTAAGGTCTCTGTATATTCTGGCATTAAATTGCGGGTCACAGGGTTCAATATTAGGTTGGAAGGCTAATTCAAGGGTATTCGCGAAGGCTTGTGCCTTGTCTGTCGGTGTAAAAGCGAACCCAGTGCGTGTTTGTAGCGGAGGTATTTTATCTATCTTATGAAGGAATCGCTTTGTCATACTCCAGGTGCTACCATCTTGCACCTGTAGCTGAGAGACTTTCGTCTCCCATTGGCTGCTCCTCCATAGAGTTATTTCATCGGAAATTATTTTCTGTAATTCATTAATTCTCGCTTTAATGTCGCGCTGCCTACGTCGAGTATATTCGCGCCTTAATCTATTTTTCTGAGAAATTAAATCCCTAATATACACCGGCAGTTCATCTTGCTTAAATCTAACCACCTTTTCTGGGATGCACGAGTTAATTGCAGTTTGAATTTTAACTGTAAGTTCAGTGACTGCTGATTCGATGTTATCTTTTGTTTCGAAGTTGGCAGCATCGGCTGCAGGCAAATTATCGACTAAATACGTCTGAAAGCCTCTCCAGTCGGCTTTCTTGTAGTCTTTAATTTTTCTCGGAGGACTGATGTCAGTGTCCACGTCATCGAATAGTAGATGTACTGGAAAGTGGTCAGACGACATTTCGTGAAAGACTCTGAGTTCGAATCCCGTTTGAACTCTCTTATTTAATGCAATATCTAAAATATCGGGGTTGTGCCTTAGTACTCCGCTATCGTGAGTGGGCTCTGAGGGAGAATGTACTTGATAATTTTTGTTAGACTCGTGTCTTTGCAGCAGTAGGCCATTGGCTGTATTGCTCCGACAGTTCCAATCTTTATGTTTGGCATTAATATCGCCGACTGCTAGGAATGTGGGAGCTGAGCCATATAAGATGTCCAGCTCGTTTTCAGTTAGTGACCTGCCCGGTGGTGCATACATCGAAATAAGCACAATTTGTTGTTTATTGACTTTAAAAGTAATTGCCACAGCTTCTAATTTATTAAATTCAGGTAAATGAAATTCACTATGTTGTATACTTCTGTGGATTAGTAGGGCAACCCCTCCACTTCTGGTATCGCGGTCGCGCCTATAAATAGTGTAATTTAAGATAGTTAGACGATCTGTTGGAATTAAGTGTGTTTCGTTTATCGCCGCGATTCTAATATTATGTTTAATTAAATGATCGGTAAATTCGATTATTTTATTTCTAATTCCTCGTGCATTCCAGTAAAGGATGGTACTTAATCTACTGTCTACGGGGGTAGTATTAATGGCAGAACCTAAATTAAGGGTGTGCGGCATTAAAGCTGGCCGCTAATGCTGTCACGAAGCCCGTGGTGGCTTTTATTTTGTCCTCTATTGACTTGGACGGATTACACCAAATAGCCATCAAAATGCACATTGGTTCCAGGACGTGTGCCAGGTTAGGGTCCTGTGTAATGGCATCCGATTGGCCTACGAGCTTCAGAAAGTCGCTCGCGTTCATCGCTGGCTTCTCCGCGGGATTTAGCTGCGGTGAAGCAGTTGGCATTACTGTTGGTGAGTCAGTCTGCAACGGGCTGGCTTGTTGTTGTTGTTGCCGCCCAGGCGCGACTTTCTTGGAATCACTGGGG
Organism: Bacillus rossius redtenbacheri; assembly: GCF_032445375.1. NCBI lineage: Eukaryota > Metazoa > Arthropoda > Insecta > Phasmatodea > Bacillidae > Bacillus > Bacillus rossius. The sequence goes on along the minus strand of NC_086342.1, from coordinate 39,896,110 downwards.
GGAGTGGTGGAGTTGGGTGGCGCCTTAGTACCTGGCTGATCCGTCACTTGACCTTGCGCCCGGCCTTTACCGTTTTTGTGCCCCGAATGGTGTTTCTTCGGGGGCCTCTGGGGCAGGGGCTGGCCTCTAGGTCTGGGTGGGTTTGCCAAGACAGGATACTCCAGTTCATGCCTATCGCTCAGCACTGAATATTGGTTAGGGCTCTGCCATTGCGGGGGGGCGGGGTAGCTCGGGGCTCGCCACGGCTGCCTTGGGGGCTGGGGGCAGTAGCCTGAGGGGCCGGCTTGTTGTGGGGGCGGGCGGACTTGAGCCGCGGCTGTTGCTCGCTTGTTTTCGCGCAATGCGCGTTTGGATTGCAGCTCTCTGTCTTTCCGCTCCTGTTGCGGGAGGTGACGCCAGTTCTCCCTCTTGTAGGCCATGCAGCCTCTGTAATTGGCGCAATGCGGGCCTTCACATCGCGCGCACTTTGCCTTCGTCCTGTCACCTCCCTGGGGGCAAACCTCGGTTTTGTGCCCTTGGCTGCACCATCGGCACACAGGGGAGGCTCTGCAGCCTTTTGCGGGGTGGCCAAACCTCTGACAGTTGCCACATTGGAGGGGGCCTTTGGGGTGTCGATAGTCCTCAACACGAATGCTGAGGCCTCCGAATGACTTTAGGTCGTAAATCCTTTCTGGATTTACGGCCTTCGGGAGCTCTACGACTAACTTATTTATAGGCTGCCTTGTCTGCCTGTTGTACAGAAACCAGAAGTTCTGCACTGGAAGACCCATTGCGGCGAACTCGGCCTGAATGAATTGTTTGTCGGTGCTGCTATGCACTCGACAAAACACAAACTTGTTCGGGATCTCGTCCCGTTGCAGCAGCACAGAGTGTTGCACTTCGGCCTGCTCCAGTGCACGCACTGCCCTGTGGTACTCCTCCACAGTGGCAGTGTGAATCATGAGCTGGTCATGGCCGCGACTGACGCACGACCAGCGCTCCTGCAGTGCTGCATCCAGCACTCTTTTAATGGCCGGGTAGCTGTGGCCAGAATCAACAAATACATACAGGGGTTTCACCTGCATTTTCTTTGCCTGAGGGGCAGGGTTTGGCGGGGCAGGGCTCGAACCTGCGGACGTGTTGGCGGCCGTTTGACTGGCCGAGTTGTTTGCCCTTCTGACGGGCTGCTTGCGAAGTCGCTCGGCCTGCTGCCTGGCGATCGCGGGGTTCGTCAGTGGGGGGCGCAGTCTATCGTCCTTTCCTCCCGTTTTTTGTTTTTTTGAGACGACTGTTGTAAAGCCGTCGTCGCTAGACATTTCTTGTTCGTCGTCGCTCGGCAGGGGCACATCAATGCACTCCTGCATCACCTGCTCGTCACTTAATTGGTCAGTCATGTCGCTAGTTACACCCTACAACGCACTAACACCCACTGACCACGCACCCGGGATTAAGCCGGGTTGTGGCTAGGCTGTAGGGTTAGCTACAACCCGGGTTGTTTTGCACGCTTACACTTCTTAGGAAAACCTGGGAATACCACCTGGCCTGTGTGCGAGTAAACAGGCTGTTCCTGGAATCTCGCAGCTCCGCTTGACGCGTCCGTCCTCGGCCAAGGCTCGAAGCGAACTCGTGCTGTTTTGAAAATAAAAACAAAGTCACGAAGTTGGCCGAAGGTGAAGTCTTCGGGCATGTACGGGTTGGTCCTCAACCCTTTGTGAAATGTAGGCTTCCCGATATGCCACAACAACACCTCTTAAGTGCGCCGAACACGCCCGAGCGTGATGTCCGCCGAGTGTGTGAAAGTGCGCCATGACGAACACCAAAGCGACGTCAGCGCCCGGCCGGGTGTGGCATTGTGCCTAATTAATTATATAATTATTCTGTCAAATTAAAACAACTAAATTAATAACAATTTAAAAGAGGATTCATGTAAGGGAAATTATGTCTAATTGTCTTATAAGCATATATTGTGACTCTTGTCTTTAAGTCCAGAACTGGCCGGGTCGGTTTTCCCGATTTCCACGTGGTTAGGCGCGAGGCCGCAGGGCGGTCTCGCGCGCAGGTACCGTCGGGAGCTCGCAGGGGTCGGACGCTCCGCGAACGTCGAGCCATCAACTTTCGCGCTTCATCCTCATTTCAGCAATAGTGTAAGTTTTAAAATCCTTCTTTCAGCTCGGCGCCGACCCCACCCAGTCGCACGATATTTCGTGCGACTTGTAACTTATTAATTTTTATCCCACCAGGGAATTTCACATATTTTACGTAATTCCATGTCCAGCTTAAGGATAGCGTAATAGTGGTACGCAGTTTCGGCTTCATAGCCAATTAGTTGTCATCATCGAAGACTCTTTGTAACGAGTGTTGAATGCTTACTGACTAACTTTCGCCTTTTAATTTTCACCATCTTAAACGTGTAACTCATAACGTGTAATCCAACTGAATAATTTTCAATTCCAAAAGAGACTGTAACGTGTACGTCTCCAGCTTACCGTTTCTACGTATTTTCGAGACATTAATATTTCGCCGCATGTTAGATTGCAAACAATCTTGAACAGAGGTGCTACTCTTCATGTTAACGTGTCTGCCTAAGTTGTTGCAATACAGAAGCTCCGCGATTATCCACCACATCCTTCATATGGATAAGTAACCACTGTATAAGTTCGTAGATATTACTTTGCAACCTATCCTGGTCGTGCGCACCGTTTACGTTCAGAGATACGCGTGTCGCAGCGGTCAGACAACGGACGCAGCCAGTACCGGGACCAATAAGTGTATCGATTCTGAATAAAGTGCAGTGTCCTGTTAATTCGTTTACCAGTTATTTACAAGGCGTCCTGGGTGGCCTGAACAGCCCAGGTAGGTTCCGAACCACGACGCGCTCCTGCCTGCAGCCACGAGGCCGAACCCCCGTTAAAACCCCTGAGATCTTTTCCAATGCTAATATTTAATTAAAAACTTAAACAGGCAGCGGGAATGGCGTCAGAACCTTTTACACCGCTGAGGTTAGTATAAGTTTGTACTATGATAGGTGACAGAATCAGTGTGTGTTGGGCTCCACGTAGTGGTAGCCACTCTTCTGTAGTGGTACTACTGCTTTGCTATATTTCTTCGGTGTGTTGGGCTCCACGTAGTGGTAGTCCCTTATCTGTGGTTGTACTACTTATATAAATATACACAAATACACAGATTGTGTGTGTTATTATTAAGAAAAAAACAAAATGTGGTTGTCATTTAGATATTAAAGTTTAAATAATAAACAATTATCTATGAATGTTTATGGCTCTGCAAAATAAATAAATTCTTTAATTAATTTTCAAAATTCATATATGGGCGCCACCCTTATGCACTACTTGAATTCCTTAATAGTTTAAAGATCATGTAATATGATACACAAGGGAAATATTAAATATTCTCACACTATAAAAAACCTTCACAAGGCATGAGAATAGACAACAAACCAATCGGAATTATGAAGGACACATACACATACACTGTAAAATGACAACACATATAAAGATACGATTAATATAAACATTCTTTAATCAAATAGAAGTATGTTTAGTTTCTAGTCAATCCAGTGGTATGTCGTTCATATTTGATAAAATTACAGGAGTTAGGTTGCACACATAGTAACATGAAACAAAAGTTCATATGGTTCAATATAATAATGTTTGTTGAAAATCTCAATTTATAATAAATTATTTGCGTGAGAAAATAATATTTATTTAAATTGTTCGTTATTAAAGTTAGTTTTTATTTTCCGCGGCTGAACTCATTAAATATGTCGCGGCCTCGTCTCTTGTGAAGCTGTGGAGACGGGGTGGACGTCGCTCGGTCGTTCAGTTGTGTTGTTTGCCCGGCGCCAGCTCTTGGGTAGAGCAGCCTCACACTCTGAGGCAGGAGTGGACCGTTCGGCCCAGTGCAGCTGACCGAGGACGTGCGGACAAGGAGTAGCTAGCAGGAGGATTGGGTGTAGAAGAGAGGATGCCCGCGGTCTCACGAAGAGTCGCTAGCAGAGGATTGCCCGCGGTCTCACGAAGAGTCGCTAGCAGAGGATTGCCCGCGGTCTCATAAGGAGTCGCTAGCGGATAGGTGCGAGAGAATGAGAGAGAGAATGAGAGAGAGAAGGAAAGCCCGCGGTCTCACGAAGAGTTGCTAGGTAAGGAAAGGAAGATGAGGAATTTAAGCCAATGATACCACTTTTGACTGGGGTAATATTTATTCTCCCAGATTGGCTGAGAGATGAGAGCTCACATTGATAACTATTCTCCCAGATTGGCTGGGAGATGAGAGCTGTCTAGGCTTGTTAGCCCGCACAATTTATACAAGTTTCTTCTAGAACCATCTGTGTTAAAGTTTTACATATTTCTATCTCTTTTGCCTGATGATGATCTTTTGCATTTTACAATATTATTTCCACATCTACAAAACATACTTCCAGCATACACTTAATAATCTACCTAAATATTTACAATAATAACATCTATAAAATAACTATGATACATTGTCTCTTTATATTTACACTGCCATCTGGTGGCGAGTGGTGGCACTACCAGGGCCATGGCTGGAGTGTTGCGCCGCGGACAGGACTGTGACCCGGGTTTTTGTTTAATAAAGAGGAGGTACGACGTCAAATATTTGCGGTAGAGCATCTCGAGACATCTGCCTCAGTTCACCTCTGGGTGATTGAACGAAAGTCAAGTATGGAAAAACAGGATGCGTGATTGTTTTAATAAAAATGTTTATCTCAATATAATATCAGACTAGCTCAACAATGAAACGTAATATTTGAAAGTCCGTCGGCAAAATCACGATGTAGGTATGTAGTGAACATTTAAAATAGCATGGCATCATGAGTCGCTGGTTACTCACGGTAAAACACACCTCAGTACACGTCAGTTATGACGTGCCCTAATTAAATAACGTATACTTTAGGTTTTAACGACGTTTCAAAACATCCTGGTTGCAGGATGGCCTATCCAGCTATTCTTCTTCATTGATTTTTAAGGGAATTTCAACCCGGCCTATGCAGCCATCGTCGCCGTTATATCAGACTCTTTTTCCGTTAATTCTGTAGTGACGCTTATCTTAAGTAACAACGTCGCTGATTGGCTAAATCACTAAGATTGTTGCCTTAATTACACGTTCAAAATCACTCACAGACAATTAACAAAACAAACTAATGCATCAAAATACCTTAAATTTAAAATAGGATTTTACAACAATGGTAATTCTCTTATGTAATTATTAAATAAAAAGTTCAATTTGCCGTTTTAGGTCCAATGTTCCCTAGAGGGGTCTTGTTAATTGAGCTTCGGCGTCACTTATATTACACCATAGAGAATGGTAGTTGCAGATACGTCCAAAGACGTGAACACAGAACAAAAACATAAAAGGTCAATAAATAATAATAATAATAATTAAAAAGTGTTATTTAAATAAACAAAACACTTTCTGTGCGTAGGACAGTCATGTTTCAGCACAGAATTGCCGCCCTTGATAAGCATAGTGTGTTGCAGTTTTCAAATTTTAAACAAGACACGGTGTGCTTTTCAGTTGAACACTCGCTGCTCGAGTTAAATAAAAAAAGTTAGTTGCCAGGCAACGACTCGCGCGACACCACAAAACGACGAAAGAAAGAGGGGGAATAAAAAACTTTGGCGCGAGAAAGGACACCTGTCCCGCACCCCTCTCCTGATTCGTGGACTAGCACCTCAGTACGCGGCACTCCGTCACAGAGTTCAGACCTTCGCTGGTCGTCGGTACAATTTTCGCGGGAAAACTTGCAATCTTGTTGAAGTTCTCAGCATCGTCAGTCCTGTAACTAAGTTGGATGCAGTGGCACTCGGAGGAAAATACTTACAGTAAGTATTCGTCGCAATCACAAGAGAAATGTGTGAGAAAAATGTACATGTGGCATAACAATGGGACTTTATCCAGGTCATCACTGTAGCAGTGGATCGGCCTCCATCCGTGGTGCTGGCAGCATCCTGTGGAAGGCGAACCTGGGACCATACATCACCGTGTGGTGATTCAGCTGCTCTTGGACAGCCCTGCCGACCAAGTCAGTGCGAGACGTCGGCTGACGTCACAGGCGTGCGGCGGCAACGAAACAGCAGGCGGGGTCACCGCCACCTGCTCCTGCTGGGGTAGTGTCTCGGCGCGATGACACCTGCCGCCCTGGTCCTGGCCCAGTGCGTGACGCGGCGGAACACCGCGGCGCCAGCACATCGTTTGCAGCACACGTCATTGTTAGGTACACTTCCGAAGGAATTCGCGTCTCTGTTCGCTCCTATTGTTGAGTGTAATCACTGCACTCACTTACTTAAACCTCTCGTTCGTAAATCAAAGTTTATCAATTAACATGTGTGATCGTGCACTTGCAAGCACGAGTGTCTGCAGGCCTATCAACTTCTACTCTTGCCGCAAACATACCACTGGATAAACAAATATACTTAAAATATTAATGCTTAAATATAAATAAAATCATTTAGATAACTCTCGGTATGTAACCTAATAACCAGAATAATATATTAGCTTAATCAACAATAAGCTCATTAAACATGAATAACATATTTCTTGAAAGTTTTAAATTCAAGTTACCATAACTTTGCATTAATTAATTGAAAAATTAATACATTTCTCATATTGTTAACATGTGATTTTCACAATGTTCATTTGCATGTAGCCTAAGCCTAGTGCTGCTTGTATACTTCACAATATCATTACACATATCAATCTCATGTAATCTTACATCTACATCTCATTAACAATTCATAACATTTTACAATTCACAATTTCATATCATAACATTTACATTACATTTATATACAGTGTTATAGGCTGTTATTATGATAGCCTGATTTTGGTAACATTTTAAAAGAGTTTTTTTTTTTAAATTCTTTAAACAAAATTTGTTTTTAACTAAACAAAGTAACTTTTAGCTATGTAACAAGGCTGTGTGAAAAAAATCACACCATATGTTCCTTTTCTTGGTTACTTTTCATTCGCTTCTTTTCCTACAGGAACAGACGAATTCTCTTGTCTTTTTTCTCTTTTCTTATCTCAGTCGTCTCGGCGAGTGAGTAACTTGAACTTTTTTATCTGGCTGGTGGTTTCCGATTGCACTCTGGCGACTATCGGAGCAGATCAGCTGTTCAATGCTCTTTCATTTCATTTTCATTTTCATGGTGTTTTATTGACCCGCAGCGGGCTTCGCTGGGTCGTAAATTCACCTTCATTTCTCACAAATATATTCCTTACAGGAATTGAGCCTTGTGATGTGTATGAGGCTCCTAGCCTCGGTGTAGATAGCAACATGCTGTATTATCAACTGTAAACAAAACATCATATGTTTTTCAGGATAGCTTGCAACAGCTCCTGCTGAGTAGTACATTTTTCATTTTCTCTTTTATCAGAGCTGAATTAATATTTTGAAAATAATTTATATTTTCTTGAATTTTCTATTTTTGCTTGGAGGATTGTTTATCTTGAAGTTGGTTTATCTTGAGGCCTGTGGACACTCACTGCAAGAGCGTGTCATCTCGCGACATAGGATTCTACACAGTGTTTTTCAGGTCAGCCTATACCAAGATTTTTCTTCAAGGAAATAAAATACATAAACAAACTTCGAAAAATCGAGTGATTTATATAATGAAAATTTATAAATTTTTTTGTATAGGGTCCTTTTCAAAATAAAACTTCATATAGATGTTTTCTGCAAATTTTCTTGTTATCATTTCATAGCAGATCAGCATACCCCTTTCTTTTTTCCTTTTAACCACAAATATAAGAATAAAACCTAATTAAATTCAACACTACTAACAGATTGGATTTGTATGCGAAATGGATGCATACTTTTCTAATCAGTATCCCCAAGTGATACCAACCTAAAACATCAGAAAAAGGATTACTCCTTCAAATTTCATTAGTTTTCTCATATCAAACCAAAATAATATATCTATTTTCATCTTAAATGGTGGTGATCTCTGCAAGAAAAAGTGTTACAGTGCAACGAAATATCAACTGGAATAACCTATAACAAGGTAACCTAGAATAATTTTGCTTGTAGTTGCAAAGTGTTTTGTGCTTGTAGAACTGCTTTGCATGCCAGTGTTTACACATGTGTACACAGCTAGGTGACTTAACATCTCACATGTATTCTGTCGAACACAGTTACACTCATGTCTTCTTGCTAGATAATTACATAGCTCTTCATAGTAAATAGGGCGAGTCTAGTGCTTCCCAATATGTGTTAGTGTTAGTGGGTCAGTACCCAAATCGAAGAATACATTAGCCGTAAAATACTCAAAATAATTTATACCCATAATAGCTTCACTGGCTACTCAAAATCCCAGTGCGGGTGGCATGTCACTTCACCTCGTCACAGGACACTGGCGGGAATTACACTTCCGCTCTTACGCAAGGGTATACTCAACGGCTATATTACGCCTCTCCTGGCGTACCATAAACATAACAACATAACACATCATAAACACGGGGATTATATGGCTCTTGAGTTAGCCATCACATACAGACTGCTCTCAGCTGTTACTCCAGCTTACTCGCTCACATGACAATGAGGTAAACATTAATTAGTGCATCGACCAACATTTAATTTGCTGTGGTAGGGTTCTTATATTCCCTCAGCTGTGCAATGTTGTAACGGCCTATTGACTGGCCTGTTGATGGCTCGGCTAAAACATAGCAATTCTCATGAGTGGATCCAGTAATAACATATGGACCATCAAATAATAAAAACAATTTCTTAGTTACATTTTCCCAAGCTCTGCTCACTGGATTAGTTTTCTTGAGCACTAGGTCACCAACTTTGAAGGTTGCTAATTTAGATGCGGGGTGCCTCCTCTTGCGGATTGCAGCTTCTGCTGTAAGTTTCTTTCTTATAAATTGCTCCACCTCTTCACCAGTGGGTAACACTTCCTCCTCTTGCTCTTGACTCAGTCGGGGCAGGTAGATAGGGTTGATCGCCTCAGACCTATCCAGTTAGTACAATGTGCCTGCTGATACTCGCGCATCCTGCGAGTCTGGCACATTTCTGTTATTATTGTACCATGTACTGGTACCAGCTGCTTCCTGTACTGCGGACTTAAACTCTGCTGCAACAGGGTTTTCCAGCAGATAGCGTGGACGTGCTCCATGCTGATTAGTCACTTCAGGTTGTTGGCTCTGGCGAAACGTCCTGTTGGGCGACGCCGGTTGATAAGACAGGTGGCTGTAGTGGGGCTTGCCTCCACCGCTGTCTGTCGTCTTGGGGCTTCGGTAGTATGGCAGGCGGGAATCTTCACGCTGGTCGTGGTATTGTTTCTCCTTCATCCTACGGTGCTGGTTGTAATGATTCTCCCTCTCGTCATCGGATGAGGCACGACGACCGTAGTTGCGAGACTCCCTGGGTGGCCGTTGCTCCGGCGAGTATGACCGCCTTCTATCTTCATACCGGGCACTCTTCCTGGCTCGTTCTGCCCCTTCTTCCCCACTGTGGTATCCCTTGTTACTGGGCCACCAGGTACGCTTCCTGTTGTAGTGCGCCCCTTTGTATCTGTTGTGGTAGGGCCCACCATTGCCACGAGGTGCTTCCCCCCTTGCTTGCCAGCTCATGTAGTTCACGGCTGCCTGGCGTTCTGGTTTCTGTTTACCATCACGTCCTTGCCAGTAAGGGTTGACCTGGTGCTGCTTCTGATGAGGTGGTGCTCGGTCTGCCTCCTCTGTCCTGGGTACTACTCGATCCAGTTTCTCGAGCTTATCGTAGTTTAGCAGCCGGTCACGGAACTCTGTGACATCACGATAGTGTAGGCCAGACAACTGCTTCTGGTATTTCAGCGGCAGCTGTGTTAACATGGCAGCCACAAACTCCTCATCGGTCATAGGGAGATCCAAATACCTTGTTTTGTCATACATGTTAGACAAATGGGCCTCCAGAGATGTGCCCTTCCTTGGGTCGTATTTCTCTGTATGGAGTTGTGCCCTCAGATTACTCTGGATCCTGATGTTCCAGAATTGCAGTTTGAACAGCTCCTTAAATTGAGTGAAACTGTGTGTATTGGTGCTGGTCAGCTCCCACCAATAGAATGCCTGACCCTTCAATGCGTTGTTCAAGCATTTCAGAACCTCTCCATCGGTGAGGTTAAACATTGTCACATATTCCTCGAACTTTCTGAGGAATCGCATGGGACTCTCATTTGCCCTGCCTGCGAAGGTAGGCATGGCCTCTGCCCACAGCTTTGCTGGATGGTGCATTAGAGCTACCGGGTCCAGATGGCGCTCTGTTGATGTGGTAGTTGTTCTAGGTCCAACTGCTGCTCTAGCCTCTACAGTCTGCCTGGGTAGTGATTCGGTAGGGTATGTGCTGTAACTGCACCCAGGTGTGGTGTCCAGTGGTCTACAGGTACTAGTAGGAGGTACTTCAATTGCTTCTCGTTGTGTCCTATCAGTTGCGTCAGGTGTAGGGTTCTGACTTACAGTCAGATTCTGCAAACAATCTCGTAAGCTAGAGGTCGCCACCTCTATGTCCTCCAGCCTGACCTCGAGTCGTCGAGTCTGTCCATGCAGCTCGTCCCTCATACTGACTTGACTGCGCTGGCAAAATTCCCTCAGACCATGTTGCTCTAGGGTCACATTCTCGCGAATGGCTAGTAGTTGTGTTTCCAACTCACCTACCCGTTCAATTGTCTGAGTCACCTTCTCCACAACCTGGTTAATTTCCCTCTGTTGCTGCACTAACTTCTCCTCAATGCTATGTTCTAGACTCTGTATACTGGAACAAGTGAGATCTAATTTTGTCTCCATCTGCTCTGCCTGCTTAGAGAATTGTTCGGATTGTGTTGTGAGTTGTGACATTATCCTATTTTCAGACTGCTCAGTTTGTTTAGTGAGCTGTGCAGTGTGTTCAGCTTGTTTGGCGAGCTGTTGTAACACCTGCTGTAGCATCTGTGTCATGTCAGGGCTTGACGTGGACATGCCTGGTGTAGTCGTTGTTTTGTCCTGTTCTAGTGTTACACTTCCTGTGGGAAGAGGTGACACTGGCCGCCCTAACCTCTCACTATGCTGCGTGTGTGAGTGTGTGGGTACATCCATTTTTCTTGTCTCTGGCGAACTACATTCTTCCATGGCCGACGATGTGTCACTGTCAGAGCTATGATTCTTAGGACACTCTTCACATATGCTATTGGCCCTACTCCTTAAGTTATAAGTTTGCTGAGCCATAGTGTCAGATCTCCAACAAACTAAAATTTACAATCACAACAAATACCCTGCTTACTTGACAGCTCAATGAAATACTTGTTTGTATGTAAACAAACCTATTAGCTTTGATGTAAACAAATCGGGCCCCACTAGTTGGGTTCCCACTTTTCTGTGTAGTGGTACTACTGCTGTTATGCTAAATTTCTTCGGTGTGTTTGGCCCCACGTTGTGGCGCCACTCTTCTGTACTATGATAGGTGACAGAATCAGTGTGTGTTGGGCTCCACGTAGTGGTAGCCACTCTTCTGTAGTGGTACTACTGCTTTGCTAGATTTCTTCGGTGTGTTGGGCTCCACGTAGTGGTAGTCCCTTATCTGTGGTTGTACTACTTATATAAATATACACAAATACACAGATCGTGTGTGTTATTATTAAGAAAAAAACAAAATGTGGTTGTCATTTAGATATTAAAGTTTAAATAATAAACAATTATCTATGAATGTTTATGGCTCTGCAAAATAAATAAATTCTTTAATTAATTTTCAAAATTCATATATAGGCGCCACCCTTATGCACTACTTGAATTCCTTAATAGTTTAAAGATCATGTAATATGATACACAAGGGAAATATTAAATATTCTCACACTATAAAAAACCTTCACAAGGCATGAGAATAGACAACAAACCAATCGGAATTATGAAGGACACATACACATACACTGTAAAATGACAACACATATAAAGATACGATTAATATAAACATTCTTTAATCAAATAGAAGTATGTTTAGTTTCTAGTCAATCCAGTGGTATGTCGTTCATATTTGATAAAATTACAGGAGTTAGGTTGCACACATAGTAACATGAAACAAAAGTTCATATGGTTCAATATAATAATGTTTGTTGAAAATCTCAATTTATAATAAATTATTTGCATGAGAAAATAATATTTATTTAAATTGTTCGTTATTAAAGTTAGTTTTTATTTTCCGCGGCTGAACTCATTAAATATTTGCGGTAGAGCATCTCGAGACATCTGCCTCAGTTCACCTCTGGGTGATTGAACGAAAGTCAAGTATGGAAAAACAGGATGCGTGATTGTTTTAATAAAAATGTTTATCTCAATATAATATCAGACTAGCTCAACAATGAAACGTAATATTTGAAAGTCCGTCGGCAAAATCACGATGTAGGTATGTAGTGAACATTTAAAATAGCATGGCATCATGAGTCGCTGGTTACTCACGGTAAAACACAGTGGCGTAGCGTGCCATCTCGGCGCCTGGGGCGGGAAACCCATTTTGCCGCCCCCATTCTATAGGTGCTTAATTAAAATTAAATTTCACATACAATGAGGTACCTTTTATTGAAGTTAAAATAGGATGAGCGGTTTTACAAGCGGATTCTACGGGCCGTATGAGCAGCGAAGTCAGAAATAACTTTGTCAAAATCAATATTAGCAGCCAATTCTTGTTCAATCGACAATATAGTCAAGTTTGATAGTCTAGCGGAGTTATGTTCTTATATATTTTTAATGCCTTTTTGGTAATTATATTTAATTTTCGGAGCTCCGAAGTATATGATCAAATTATAATTTTTCGGGGGAATTGTTAAAGTATTTTTTTAGTATTATTATATAGCTATTTTTTATAAGTAGTAATAGGTTATGTATTTTATGATGGATGCACCGATTTGTGATGAAACGATTTTATTAAATATATATATATATATATTAAATGTTGTCATATAAATTTTGTGTCTTTTTAACTTGCTGCCTCCTCTCACTGTTCGCAACCTTATTAGTATTTTTTAAGCCTGCTATTAGTTTGGGTTTTAATATTTTTTTGGGTTTACCTGCGCTCGCGGTACGGGGCAATATAGGAGTTTTACTGTGTCCCGGTTTGCGGAAGTTGTTTGGTTTGCCCTGGGTTAAGGTCAAACTTTACAGTACAATGCGTAGTACTAAATTCAATGAGTGCGAAAGAGAGGCATCGACACGGGCCGACGCGTGAAACAAAATATTTTGTATGAGTAATGAAAATAATGAGGAGTGCCGCTCAACTCGGCACGCGCGCGCCGGGCGGCGCGGCGCGATGCGATGTTGCCGTTCCTATGTAAACAAACAAACGTTATAAAGAGCTCTGTCAGTGATTTCGCAGTTTTTCTTTTAAATAAATATTAAAAAATAGTTGGTGCGCAAAATTTTAGATAAAAATGGAACATTATAGTGTGTCTGACACATGTAATGAATGAATCATAGATCAGATCTCAACCCGCTTCACCGGCGACCCGCCCACGCGGGCTGCCGCCCGGGGCGGGCCGCCCCCTCCACCCCACCCACGCTACGCCACTGGTAAAACACACCTCAGTACACGTCAGTTATGACGTGCCCTAATTAAATAACGTATACTTTAGGTTTTAACGACGTTTCAAAACATCCTGGTTGCAGGATGGCCTATCCAGCTATTCTTCTTCATTGATTTTTAAGGGAATTTCAACCCGGCCTATGCAGCCATCGTCGCCGTTATATCAGACTCTTTTTCCGTTAATTCTATAGTGACGCTTATCTTAAGTAACAACGTCGCTGATTGGCTAAATCACTAAGATTGTTGCCTTAATTACACGTTCAAAATCACTCACAGACAATTAACAAAACAAACTAATACATCAAACTTCCTTAAATTTAAAATAGGATTTTACAACAATGGTAATTCTCTTATGTAATTATTAAATAAAAAGTTCAATTTGCCGTTTTAGGTCCAATGTTCCCTAGAGGGGTCTTGTTAATTGGACGGCTTTTATATAAAAAGAACCAAGCGCCATTTTTTACATTTTTGAGATATACCCACAACTGAATGCATGAAACACGTTAAATTCTTTAAAAAAATAGACCCAAGTGATATCTAGACTGTGCTGCTATTTGTGAGCACTTGAACCAACAACCATTTTGCATAGAGGTTTTCTACTTTTATTTAAACTGAACCAAGTGACATTTGGCGGTTGGTTCTGTTTAAAGAATATTTAATGTGTATTTTCTTTCTTGATTTAAAAAGAACCACGTGATATTATGGTGATTCAACAGTGATAATATTGTGAAATTAAACAGCTGCTGGATTCAATTTGTTTTTAATTCAATGTAGATTTTGAAATACTTGAGGGTACAAAATTCTGTAAGTTAATATTAGATTTGTTATTGTGTGTGTGTTTTTTTTAACAAGATCATGATGTATATTGTCAAAAGGATCATACAAATGATGATGAAGACTGGGATGATAGTGTTCAAGATCCAGACTACACTCCACATTTAGATTCAGGCAATGAAGGTGAACATAGAGAGACCAAAGACATAGAGGAAGAGAATAAAAATAATAGTAATGTACCTGAAAAGTTAGATGGGCAAACGACTCAAAATAAGAAAGGAGGTAGACCTAAAAAGATGAGAAAACGAAAGCATGTAAGTCAAACATGCCATTCACGGAAAAATCTAAAAGACAGCATCAAACCTCATTTCGTAGTTAAAGGTACTTACTGTAGTCCCAAGAAATTCAATGATTTTAATTGCAACTACCCCAAACGATGCAAAGACAATGTTAATATTGATTCTAGAAAAAAAATTAATTTTGGGATTTAGGATTTTATGATTGCCAGACTGCTTTCATTGCTGCACATATTCAAGAGGTAAATGTTAAAAGAAAGAGGTCATCATCTAACAAACGACAATACACTAGAAAATACGAACTGGACAAAGTGAATGTCTGCAGAGAAATGTTTACTCATGCCTTGGGAGTATCAACAAAACGAGTCAACACATCACTGAACAAAATTCGCTCCGATTGTGTAACTGACAAGAGAGAAACTCAAAGAAAAGGTGTGCCTCGAATTTCTCCCGTTGAAATTCAAAAAAATTAAGGATCACATCAACAAGTTTTGTAGGTATAAATCACACTACTGTCGGCGAGTGAGTGGTGATACACAATACCTATCTACAGTACTTACAGAATCAAAAATGTATGAATTATACAGAGAGAAAACTGAAGGAAATGGAGCAGTAAGTTTTAGTTGCAACAGAATGATACTTCACAGAGATTTTAATATCAAACGGAAAAAGCTGAAAAAAGATACATGCAATGCATGTGACAGATTTCATGCAGCAATGCAAAACTGCAACAACATTGAAAAGAAAACTGCCGTCGTCCGGGGTCTCGGGCTCGAGTCCCGGTGTGGCTCCTAGTGGGAAAAGGCGGTTCTTGATCTGTGTTGTCCGGGTGGGCGCCAGACTATCTCATTTCTAGTCGTGAATTTGGGGTCGTGGATGTATGTGCCCCTGCGTGGCCCACTAGGGCCGGCGGCGGTGTTGCGTGAGATGATTTTAAATAAGAGACGTGGAGTTGAGGTGGTGGTGTCGTACCTTTTATTCAGAGGAGCGAGTCGTACACAATACAACACACTACAGAGGTCCCCGGGGGGTTTTTACTTGTTATTCCGTGGCGCCTTATTGTTTGTGTTCCGCGTTACGTGGCCTCGGATGCTGTTATGTCTCAGACGTCTCACTGGGTACGTAGGTAACGTAATTTCGTAACACAAAGGCGGGACACAAAATACACTGAATTAAGGGGGCGCGTACAGGTTACGTGGCACTCGTTACTCGGGTAACGTAAGTTAGCAATGCAAAATACGGGATACAAAAATACACTGAATTAAGGGGGTGCGCACAAGTTACGTGGCACTCGTTATTCGGGTAACGTACGTTAGCAATACAAAACACGGGATACAAAAATACACTGAATTAAGGGGGCGCGCACAAGTTACGTGGCACTCGTTACTCGGGTAACGTAAGTTAGCAGTACAAAATACGGGATACAAAAATACACTGAATTAAGGGGCGGGCGATTGGAGACGGCCAATCCCGTATGCAAATGTCTCGGCGCGGGTGTTGTGCCCACTGTGGTGAAACACGCACCGCAATTAAGTTTGTCCAAGTTCCCTTGCGGGTTTGTGGTCAGCGCCGTGCGCGTGACCTTAAACAAAGTTCTGTACGTTGCGGGAGACGGCCCGTGCCGTATGCTGAAGAGCAGCCCCACTGACCAAGTGTGGTGCGGGGTGTCCTTAAGTTGATGCGGCCGGATTAGGTCCTGGACCGTAAAAAGGGACCGGGTACTCACGGAGAGGTTAAGTAATAAAAGGGGTTTGGTTAATTAGTGACTATATTTACCGGACGTTACTTTCAATGTAGACAAAGGATGTTGCCTCTCCGTGGGACGTAGGTCCGCCCCGGTCCATGAGCTGCGCTGAACTGCCGAACTGGCATGGCGTCTGAGGGAGGCTCGGCCTCTCTCGCGCCAGGCGTGACCTCATTACGCTAGACTCCAAACGGGTGTGTCTGGAAGAGATTTTATTGTCGCTAAAATCCTAATTTAATGTTTTAGGAGGAATGGGTACGGTTCTTCTCTTGTCTACTCAGGTTTCCGCGGCTTTGTCTTTGATTGCTGTTCGGGTCGCCTGACTCGGGTGGGCCATGGCCAGGGGTGTGTTCCGTTAGCGGGAGCGTATACTGGCGGGTGCAGGTCGGGCTCTGGGGTGGTCGTCGGCCAGACGACGTCAAAAGCCCCCCCCCCCCCCCTGTGAAGCCCGACCTTGCGCCGCTTATGGTCCCGCTAACATGGGGCCACCCCTAGCTCCGGCCGCTCCATCCCGGCGTGGTTCGCGGCTCAGCAGCTGGTTGGCTCCGCGTACTGGACCTGGTGATCAAGGCCGACTGGGCAAACGTGCGCGCCGCCCCGGTTGCCGTCGTGGCAGGCGTGCCGGGGGCGGCGTCGTGGCGTCTGGGTGGGGTCAGCGGCTGATAGGGTCAGCGCACTGGACCTGGTGAACGTGGCCGACTGGGCCAACGTGCGCGCCGCCCCAGTTGCCGTCGTGGCAGGCGTGCCGGGGGCGGCGTCGTGGCGCCTGGGCGGGGTCAGCGGCTGGTAGGGTCAGCGCACTGGACCTGGTGAACGTGGCCGACTGGGCCAACGTGCGCGCCGCCCCGGTTGCCGTCGTGGCAGGCGTGCCGGGGGCGGCGTCGTGGCGCCTCCTAGCTCCGGCAACAGCTCCACCCGGGTGGTGCTCGCGGTGGCCGCAGTTGGTAGGGCCCGAGCACCTGTCCCGGGTCGTCCCACGCCGAACATCCGGGGGTTGACTCGTCGAGGTAGCCTTGTGGCTGACAGGCCCTGCGCCCTGTTCCCAGGTCGAAGTCGGCCAGGCGAACTGGAGGTCTGTGGGCCCGTCGGGGTCGTTCTGCGGGCTCGCTGGCGGGTTCGCTTGTCCCCAGTCGATGTCCCGGTCCGCGGAGGTCCTCCTTCGGCGGCGGTTGACTGTTCGTGGACTGGTACGGAGTCCGTTCCCGTTCGGGTATGGCGGCTGATGCTGAGGCGGCGATCTCCGGGTCGGTCTCTCCGGGTTGCGTGACGATCGGCGTTGGCCCGTCGTCGTTGCCCGCATCGGATTGACCTATGCTGTGCGACAGCTCGGCGATCTCCACGGCCTCTGCTTCATCGCCCCGTGGGTAGCATTGCGGTGGGGGGCTCTCGTACACCCCGCTTCCCTCCCAGGGTACCACTGCCGTCTCCGGTGCGTTCTCGTGGACCTCTTCTGGTTCGTCTGGCACGTCGTGGGCGGGGTCGCCCCCGGTGTCCCCCGTGGCCATGCTAAGGGCATAATCGTCGAGGTACGTGGGCGGGCGCCGCCACCGCCGTGGTCGTGGCCTCGCCTCGTCGTCTGACGCGGCCTCTGCGGGTGATGTCCCGGGCGTGTATGCAAGTTCGTCGCGGGGCCTGTTGGACGTGGTGTTCGTGAACACTAGAGTGCGGTATGGGCGCGGTTCGGGTCGGCTCCTAGCGGGGGTCGCTTCTGGCGAGTTGTCCTCTTCCTGGACGGCGTCGCTCTCCGGCGTACGGCGTCCGTTGTCGTCCGGAGTGGGGGGTCCTGCGTCCCCGTCTGGGTTCCTCTCCCCAGGCAGGGCGGTGAGCCGGATGTCGTCCCTGTGCACCTTTTTCAGGCGCCGTCCCTCCGTGCGGACTAAGTACGTCGTCCTGCCTAGTCGTCGCCGTACTGTGTATGGCCCGCCCCAGCGCGGGGCCAGGCCCGCGCAATAGTTGCGGGGTGCGGCTGAAAGTGGGTGTAGTCGCGCGAACACCTGATCGCCGACCTGCACGGCGGGTGGAGGATGATCTGTGATTGGGGTGATCCGGTTGGCGTACCTCTCCTGCCTACGTCTTGCCTCGTCGTGCAGAGTCACCCGTCGTTGGTCGCGTTCCTCCGTCGTCTCGTCGGGGTGTGGAGTGCCGTGTGTGGCCCATTCTCCCGGTAAGGGCAGGTTGTGGCCCTGTATCATTTCGGCCGGTGTGCGGCCGGTTGCGGCGTTGGTGCGGCGTCGTACACAGAAGAGGGCGTCAGCCACGTGCAGGTCCCACTGCGTGTGGTCTGCCCCCAGCCGGATCCGGAGCTGTGCCTTCAGTTCCTGGTTCCGGCGCTCTGTCGGGTTCGCTCTCGGGTGGTAGGCGGGCGTCGTGTGGTGCTCGATCTGGTGTTCGTCGCACCAGCCCTTCCAATGTCGCCCCAGGAACTGACTGGCGTTGTCCGTCAACACCGACTGGGGGTATCCCCAACGGGACAGGAATTCCCTGGTCAGCAGGCTGATGATGGTAGGTGTGCGCACGTTCCCGCATGGATACGCCTCCGTCCACCGCGTGAAGAGGTCCGTCACGACGAGGAGGAAGCGTTTGCCGCGCGGCGTGCGGGGGTAGGGGCCCATTACGTCTAAGGCTATCGTTTGGAAGGCGGTGGTGGGTTCCCTGGGTCGCTGTTGCTCCTCGCCGTCACGCCGCCTCGCTTTCCTCGCCTGACAGACCTCGCATTCGCGCACGTACGTACATACGTCGTACGTGATGCGGGGCCAGTGGTAGTGCCGGATGACTTCTCGTCGTGTCTGATCGGTCCCCGGGTGTCCAGCGAGGTCGTGGTCGTGGAAGAACCGAAGGACCGCTTCTCGGGCTTCCGTCGGGACGTAGGTCCTCCAGTCTTCCTGGTGTCCGGGTGTGTGAGTCTGAATCAGGCCGTCTTGCACGCGCCACGCCTCGTGTCCGGCGGTCGCTTGCTGGCGGCGTCTTGCCGCGTCTATTGACGTTTCCTGTGCTCGACGTACCCGGTCCTGGACGTCGGCCACAGTGTTGGGTGGGTCTTCGTCCCCGTCCGCGTCGGCCGTGATTCGCGCGCATGCCGAGTCGTGCGATGCGTGTCTGTGTGGTGTGTCCGGGGGTAGAATCTCCTCCCAGTCGTCCTCGTCCGTCAGCTCTGTTCGGTCGTCGGGTTCCCGCGACAGTAAGTCGGGGAGCTGGTTCTCCGTGCCGGGAACGTGCTCGACGTCGAAGTCGAACGACTGGAGGAATAGCGCCCATCGTATGAGTTTGCCTTTCCGCCCCTGCATCGTACGCAGCCAGATGAGGCAGCTGTTGTCCGTCCTCAGTGTGAAGCACTTCCCCTCCAGGTGGGGCCGGTACTTTTTCATGGCCCAGACTACGGCTAGGCACTCTTGCTCGTTGCTGTGATACCGGCGTTCGGCCGGTCCGAGCTTCGCGCTAGCGTAGTCGATGACCTCGCGGACCCCGTTCGGGTCCGTGTGAAAAAGCATCGCGCCCACACCGAGTGCGCTGGCGTCGGTCTGAAGGTAGAGGCGGCGTCCGGGGTCTACTCGTGTGAGGGTGTGACAGCGAGTGAAGGCGGCTTTTATTTCTTCGAAGGCGCGTTGCGCGGGTTCGCCCCAATGGTACCGTGCCCGTGGTGACAGGAGGTCGGTCAGTGGTGCGATGGTACGGGAGAAGTCGGGGATGTACCCCCTGAGCCAGTTCACCAGGCCGATAAACCGTTGGAGTTGCTTCCTCGTCCGCGGTGGTGCCGCTTCAGCGATCTTGCGCAAGTGAACGGGTTGGGGTCGGTTGCCAGCCGCGCTTACTAGGTGGCCCAGGAATTCGACCTCCTGGGTCCCGATATGACACTTGTGGTGTGCGGCCGTGAGATGGTGTGTGGCCAAGCGTTCTAGGACCAGCGCCAGGTGTCTGGCGTGGTCCTCCCACGTCTCGGAGAAGACGATCACGTCGTCGAGGTACGCGATCGCAAACCGGCCCAGGTACCCCTCCAACACTCGGGTCATCATTCCCTGGAACGTGGCCGGTGCGCACTTTAGCCCAAAAGGCATGGCGCGAAATTGAAACTTCCGCCCGTCTGGTATCGTGAACGCGGTTTTCCCCCTGTCTTCCGCCCGTATGGGCACTTGCCAGTACCCAGCCTTCAGGTCGAGCGTACTGAAGACTTTCGCGCGGCCGAGTCCGGCTACGGCGGCGTCGATGCTGATTTGAGGTGGGGGTGAGCTAATCGTGATCGCGTTTAGCGGCCGAAAATCGACGCAGAAGCGTAGCGAACCGTCTTTCTTTGGGGCTAATACGACGCAAGCATTGTAATGACTGTTGGACGGCTCGACTACCCCGTCGCGAAGCATGTCCGCCACTTGCTCCCGGATGGCCCTCTGCTCCCGGAACCCGGAACCCATCGGGGCCTCGTGTACTGGGTTGTCGTGGGTGGTCGGGATGTGGTGTTCGGTGATGGTGGTGCGTTTCAGTGGGTCGGCTACCGCGAAGACGTCCTGCCTTTCTGCCAACACGCGTTCCACTGCTGCTCGGTACTCGTGGGGGACGTTGTGGCGGAACTGGTCTAAGGTTACTTTCTCCCCCTGACTCTCGGGGGTAGTGCCTATGGCGTACACCGTGAGCCGCTCGCGGGTGCCAATGTAAACTCGTCTGTGTTTCATTTCGATCACCGCATCTTGTCTCGCTAACCATGGTTGGCCTAGTACTATCCCTTCGTGTAAGTCCTCTACCACTAGGGCGGTTACCGTGGTGACGTCGTCCCGAATGCGTACCTCGAGTTCGGCTTGCCCCACTGTCCTTCCCGGTTGCGTGCTGGTTGCTAACCGTAACTCGGCTTGGTGGGGCTGCAGCGCGCCGGGGGGTACCAGGTGGGGGGCCACGAACACGTGGCTCGCGCCCGTGTCTACCAGGGCCGCCGTGGGTTGCCCGTTGACTTCCACTGGGATACGGAGTAGGCCGTCGCGAGGGCGGACTAGCTGGTTTATCTGCGGTGTGGCTGCTTCCGCGGCGGGTGTGGGTTGGCTCGGGTTACTCGGAGGCGCGGCTTTTACCGCCGTGCCCCCGGGTGGGCGTTTCCCGACGTGTTGGTGAAGGGTGGTGTTTGCCGGCGTGGGCAGTCGACATGCCAGTGGCGGGTACCTGCGGGGCAGCCCAACTGGCATCGCGGTAGTGGGGGTTCCTGCTGTGTCGATGACCCATCGGGCCTACCAGGTGGTGGTGCGTCCTCGATGGCTCGTCGCGGGCGGTCGGGTGGGTAGCCCCCTGCTTCCCGGTTCTGGACGCTGGCTATTCTCTGACCCATTGGGCGTCTGGCCAGGTCCCGGTCGGTGTTCGGGGGGTCGTAGTGTCGCAGTCCCCGGATGTTCCGTTCCGTGTCTATGGCTTGTCGGACGTAATCCTCGACTTCCTCTGCGCGGTAACACCGCATGAACGGTTGCAGTTCATTGTGTAGGAGGGTGGTAATGGTTGCGAGCGCGGTGGCTGGCGCGGCGCCGGGTGCTACTCGATTGAACAGTTGCATTTTCTTGGCCAGAAACTGCTCGACGGGTTCGCCGTCGCGTTGGCGTTCGCCATAGAACTGTGTCGTGCATTGGACCAGTGCGTGTTCCGTGTCAAATCGGCGGTTGAATGACGTGGCAAACTCCTCCCAGGGCATGCCGAAGCGTCCCCAGATGTTCCACCATTGGCGGGCGGTCCCCTTCAGCTGTTCGCTCGCTCGCCCCGACCATTCATCGGTCGGTATTCCGGACCGTGCCAGTCTAACCTCGCAGTGTGTTAGGAAGTCTCTGGGTACTTCGTGCCCTATTCCGCTGAACTCGGGGAGTGCTAACTTCCCTGTGTAGCACGGGTTGCGTGTATGCATCCCCGTGTTTGGTCCGGTGATTGCGCTTGGTGGTGGGATGTATTTGGGTGCCAGATTGGTCCGGGCACTCGTGAGGCCCATAGTCGGTAGTATGCCTCCCAGTGTGACGTTAGCTTGTGCCTCCGTCTTAAGCGGTGCCCATGACCACGGTAATTGGGTGTGCGGCTCGCCGAGTAACGTCTCGCTCCAGGGCTTGCCCCAGGTCTGTTCGGTGACGTTGTCCCGGGTGTTCGCGCATTGGCATGTCCTGTACCACGGCAGTGATCCCGTCAATAGGTCTATTTCCCTTGGTAATAGGCAACGCGTGCACACGAGGTCTGTAGGTGGTGCCTGCATGTTGAGCTGTATGTTGTACGTTCAAGTTCGCCGTCTGTGACGGGCTGTTCGTAGTCTGGGCGCGTGTTGTAGCGCGCGGGTTTGAGATCGGCGGCGGACAGGTGCCCGGACAGCCGCACAAAGAGGAGGCGAAAACGGTCCGCGCGGAGTGGGGGTATCGGGATGGTTGCCCGAAGCGGAGAGCGTGAAGCGGGGTGACGAGGTGGGGGTAGGTGCCCGGACAGCCGCACAAAGAGGAGGCGAAAACGGTCCGCGCGGAGTGGGGGTGGTGACGTCGCTCCGTTGCTCGCCTCGCCGTGATGACGTGCTAGGATGGGGGTGGTTGGAGTGTCCTTTGTCCGCTCGCCTCGTCGCGCCGGTCTGTCTGGCCTTCGACCCTTCCTGTGTCCAAAATGGCCGTTTCGTGTCTCCGCTGTCGCCTGTTGGTGAATTTATTTCGAAAATGTCCAGAAGTGAAAAAAAAAAATTTTTCACGTTATTTTCTGCCCCACGCAGCGGGCGCCAAATGCCGTCGTCCGGGGTCTCGGGCTCGAGTCCCGGTGTGGCTCCTAGTGGGAAAAGGCGGTTCTTGATCTGTGTTGTCCGGGTGGGCGCCAGACTAGCTCATTTCTAGTCGTGAATTTGGGGTCGTGGATGTATGTGCCCCTGCGTGGCCCACTAGGGCCGGCGGCGGTGTTGCGTGAGATGATTTTAAATAAGAGACGTGGAGTTGAGGTGGTGGTGTCGTACCTTTTATTCAGAGGAGCGAGTCGTACACAATACAACACTCTACAGAGGTCCCCGGGGGGTTTTTACTTGTTATTCCGTGGCGCCTTATTGTTTGTGTTCCGCGTTACGTGGCCTCGGATGCTGTTATGTCTCAGACGTCTCACTGGGTACGTAGGTAACGTAATTTCGTAACACAAAGGCGGGACACAAAATACACTGAATTAAGGGGGCGCGTACAGGTTACGTGGCACTCGTTACTCGGGTAACGTAAGTTAGCAATGCAAAATACGGGATACAAAAATACACTGAATTAAGGGGGTGCGCACAAGTTACGTGGCACTCGTTATTCGGGTAACGTACGTTAGCAATACAAAACACGGGATACAAAAATACACTGAATTAAGGGGGCGCGCACAAGTTACGTGGCACTCGTTACTCGGGTAACGTAAGTTAGCAGTACAAAATACGGGATACAAAAATACACTGAATTAAGGGGCGGGCGATTGGAGACGGCCAATCCCGTATGCAAATGTCTCGGCGCGGGTGTTGTGCCCACTGTGGTGAAACACGCACCGCAATTAAGTTTGTCCAAGTTCCCTTGCGGGTTTGTGGTCAGCGCCGTGCGCGTGACCTTAAACAAAGTTCTGTACGTTGCGGGAGACGGCCCGTGCCGTATGCTGAAGAGCAGCCCCACTGACCAAGTGTGGTGCGGGGTGTCCTTAAGTTGATGCGGCCGGATTAGGTCCTGGACCGTAAAAAGGGACCGGGTACTCACGGAGAGGTTAAGTAATAAAAGGGGTTTGGTTAATTAGTGACTATATTTACCGGACGTTACTTTCAATGTAGACAAAGGATGTTGCCTCTCTGTGGGACGTAGGTCCGCCCCGGTCCATGAGCTGCGCTGAACTGCCGAACTGGCATGGCGTCTGAGGGAGGCTCGGCCTCTCTCGCGCCAGGCGTGACCTCATTACGCTAGACTCCAAACGGGTGTGTCTGGAAGAGATTTTATTGTCGCTAAAATCCTAATTTAATGTTTTAGGAGGAATGGGTACGGTTCTTCTCTTGTCTACTCAGGTTTCCGCGGCTTTGTCTTTGATTGCTGTTCGGGTCGCCTGACTCGGGTGGGCCATGGCCAGGGGTGTGTTCCGTTAGCGGGAGCGTATACTGGCGGGTGCAGGTCGGGCTCTGGGGTGGTCGTCGGCCAGACGACGTCAAAACAATTATGAATGAGTTAAATGTGCATCAGTCAGAAGCTGAAGAAGCAAGAGATGCAATGAATCGTGAGCTTAAGACTGCAAAGGAATGTGAAAATGTGGAAATGTTATGTTATGACATGGAGAAAACATTGCCTCTGCCTAGAATCCCAACAAGGGATGGGTACAAGGCACTGCCGGAAGAGATGCCCAAGAAGTGGGTTCCAGCTTGCGAAAGCATATTGTTACTCATGTCGGAAGGAATGTCACAGACATCATTTTGTGGTCTGACTCGTGTGGGGGCCAGGATAGGAATATCAAAATGGTACTAATGATGAACACATTGTTTGGTGATCCAAACTCACTGAATTCTGTGACACTTAAGTATTTAGTTTCAGGTCACACCTCCCGAATAATTCTGATTTTGGCGATGTGGAATCTGCCCTAAAACAACAGCGACTATATACTTTGGAGGACTACATAAAGGTAATGGAAGGATGCCGTAAAAAGAGAAAATTTGTTGTGACACAAATGCAGAATGACGACTTTAAAGGGACCAGTGAAATATAGAAAGAGATCACCAACAGGAAGATTGACACAGAAGGAAATAAAATTAACTGGCTCACACTTCGTCAAATTAAATTGGAGGGATGTAAACCACAAGTTCTTCAGATGAAGACCAGCCATTCTCAAGAAACTTTCATTGATGTTTACATTAACAAAAACAAGCGACGAGGGAGACCCTCAGATGGATTTCAATCATCTAAATTAATTTCCCTGTGGCCTGAAGGAAAGCCTATAAGTAAGGAAAAGCTTAAGGGTATTAAATCTATTCGCCATCTTATACCTCAAGGAGTATGGCATTTTTATCAGAAATTTCAATCGAGTACAGAGGTTTAAGATGACATAGATGGCTTTGGGAATAACGCAGACTTCACAATGGAAGATTAATAATAAATTGCTTTGTGTTTTATGCTGAAATGTGTAAGTAAAAGTTTCTCATAACCAACTGACTTTTAAAAACATTTTTGTGATTTGTTTGTCATCTCATATGGTATAAGTTATTCTTTCAGGGTATCTGGCATTTTTAACACAAAGCTTATATCCGATACATGAAGAACACTTGCCAGATTGTTTTAAGACTGATTATGTAGATTTGCAATGGGCAATTACTGAACGATGGGTATTAAGGTTTTTAAAATGGTGTATTATTTGTTTTTTTGACAACGTGACCATGGCATTCATGTTACATTATACTTGGTTCTTTTTAAAGAAACTCTACTTTATTTTATTCAAAGAGAACCAACATCCATTTTTACTGATTAAACTATGATAGGAAGATAATTCACAATGTTGTGCATAATAATAAAGCAGCTTATTATACCTGTTAAAATATTTTACATTGATTTTTTTATGTAGATGTTTCATTATTTTTTTGACATATGGATACTTTGAACAGTCTTTTCTCAGTTGTGACTGAATGGCGCTTGGTTCCATTTATATAAAAGCCGTCCAATTGAGCTTCGGCGTCACTTATATTACACCATAGAGAATGGTAGTTGCAGATTAGTGATGGGTCGTTCGTTAACGATTCGTTCAAAAAGAACGAATCTTTGAGAGAACGAAATCTTGCGATTCGTTCGCGATGTAAAGAACCGGCTCTTTGAGAGCCGGTACCTTGAAAGATTCGGTAGAACGAAAATGCGGAGAGAACGAGAGAACCAACCGGCTCTTTGAGAGCCGGTACCTTGAAAGATTCGGAAGAACGAAAACGCGGAGAGAACGAGAGAACGAGATGAGAGAACCGGCCACGCGCCCGGTCTGATTCGTTCGTGAAATGATTCATGACGTCAGGAGTCTGAAGAATTAGTAATCACAGCGTGAGCATGTTCATAAGAGCAAACGATAACTGATCAAATAAAATAGGGTAACATGAAAAGTATCTATACCTGAAAATGTCAACTGTTAAGTAGTGGTTTAAAATTGCGTTTTCACATTCACATACACAAATTTGGGGGGGAAAAAAACATGAATTAAAAATAACAGGGAAAGTAACTACAAATGTTCACACTTACCATTTAGGTGTTAATTAATGTACCTACTTCATTTTTCTCTCTTCATACTGAATCGCAGTAGTAGTATTCAATTTTTGTCTTTTTTTCTCTAAATGTGTTGGTCTACATGTAAACACTTTACTCTCTCTAGAGTGTAAATAGCCTGTATATAAATATTTGTAACTTAAAAAGTAATACAATATAAATAATCTTGTTTCATATACGCAACTGTGATTCACTGGCTACGAAAAGCAATGTTCAAGTACTAGCTATAATAGTGCGATTACAAATTAAAGTTAAGAAAGATCACTTTCGTACCTAACATTCTTAGATTTAATGCTCCCGTATTATATAGAATCACTGCATGAAGCATTTGCAGCGATCAACAGTCAATAATTTTATAACAGTCAGTATACAACTAGACGTTTGAAATTTCATTTACCCATGCAGAGTAGATAAAGATAACCACCCACGCGATCCAGCCTCCTCTCGTTATCGGGTCACGCGATAACGAGGGGAGGCTGGAAGCAAACACGTAGCCAATACTCTAAAGGATGAACGAGTTACGTCACCTGATAAAAGAGCCAGATCCTATTCACAGAAAAGAACGAAATGACCGAGATGAACGAATCTTTCACGGAACTGATCCGAAAGTACCGGTTCGGTCAAAAGAACCGTTCTGCCCATCACTATTGCAGATACGTCCAAAGACGTGAACACAGAACAAAAACATAAAAGGTCAATAAATAATAATAATAATAATAATTAAAAAGTGTTATTTAAATAAACAAAACACTTTCTGTGCGTAGGACAGTCATGTTTCAGCACAAGTTTAACTAAACAAAATTTAAATTAACTTAACCTATTCAAACAAATGTAAGAAGGATTTTTTTTTCACTTCACCACATATTCCTCGTGTTTCAATAACTTAACGCAGATAAACAAAGTCTAATTTTTTTATTTAAGTTCAAAAGGAATTCATTTACAAACATTGGCCATTATATTTTGTTCGTTTTGGGTTATATCAAATTAATGGTATAAAGAAATATGGTTCATAAAGAATGAAAAATATTTATATACATGTTTGAAAATAAATGATTTTATAGCATACAAGAAATATACGATTACTTTTTAAGCACGTACTTTTTTATTTTTAAAAATAATGTTTGAATTATAGTCTTGTGTGTTTCAAGTTGCCGTCGTCCGGGTTCTCGTGTTCGAGGTCCGGTGTGGTTCCTAGCAGGGAGGCTGGTCTTTTACTGAAAATGTGTCCGGGAGAGCGCCAGGCTAGCTCTGTGGTCAACCACGAGTAGGGTTGTTGGGTGCGAATGCTTCTGCGTGGCCCGCTAGGAACGGCGGCGGTGGTCGTGGTGGGATGGATCCCTGGTTATTGATACACTACTGGCCCTACACAGCATAGCACGCTGATCCCTCACTGGATTAGGGAGGTTCACAAATAACATACACGAGTCTGGTTTTGCACTGTCGTATACACTTCGCGCATGGAGTGTGCGGAGTGGATGTTTAATTGAAATCGGCAGTTACACTTGCAGTTACAGTTACACTATGCACACTAATTTTCCCTACACAAGTTACACTAGGTTGACACTGGGCGCTCTGATGCGCCGTCACTAATATTAAGTCCTCACGCCAGTCGAGGTTGAGGGAGGGAGTTCGATTGGAGGCGGCCAATCCCGAAAATTGCGAACGGCGACGCCTGGGCCCACCTGTGTGGACCACGGTTCGCTATGAAATTCGTTAAAAGTCTTTAAGTCGTTGTTGCCGGTGCCTGTGTACTCGGTGGTTTCCCAAAAGTCTGTGGTTGCGGGAGTCGGCCCGTGCCGTATGCTGAACTGCCCCGCGCAATGCTTTGTGCGGGGAGTTTATGTTTAAGCGGCTGGGATAGGCCCTACACCGTAAAAGGACCGGGTGCACACAGAGAGATAAATACGAAAATGTTTTGTAGAGTGACTATAATTACCAGGAGTGAATGCGTTGAAGACAAAGGTTGAAGAATCCCCGTGGGACGCACGTCCGTCCCGGTCCGCGAGTCGCTCGGTACTGGCATCTGGCCCTGGCGCGAGGGGAGGGCTCAGCGTCCTCTCGCGCCAAAGTTTCTAAAGTTCCGTTATTCGGAAATTATTAAATTAATAAGAGATGGAAAGTGGCTCTAAATTCACACATTAAATAATAAAAATTAACATAATACACAGATACTTTATAGGAATTGGATTCAACAAATTTACATTAATTAAGTTTGAATAATGCGAGTCACACTGGAGACTGTTCGTTACTTGTTGAATGCTCCAGTGGCTAGTGATGCACAAAAATTTGGGAGGTTATAATTACGTCACACATTACTTTATTTATTTTAGGCTGAATGCCACAAGGTGAGCACTCACAAATGTATTAATAAAAATTCACACGTGAGTGACCCGGGCACTCCTACGTTGCACTTCCCTTGTACTGGGTTTTTAATTAAAAGTGACGTTACCATTAAATTATGTTTAATTTATAATGCACAGGGACCGCGGTGGCTGGTTCATTAGGGCATGGTCTTTAATTCTATCCATACTGTTCAAAAATTGAATCTATTGGGTGCAAATAAAATAAAATAAAATAAAAATAAACACAAAGTTGATCGAATGTTACTTGACAAGTTCAGATGTTGAACATTATCTAAGAAAAGCAGTCAAGCTCAATAAATATTAAGGCAAATGCTGAAAGCTTGCGATGGTCCACATGGAAAAATAATGCCAATGCTCTGTGACATGAAAGCTGCTGCTTGTTCACCCCAACGTGACATGCTGTGGGAGAGGAAAATGAGGGGCGGCAGTGCCGCATTGTCTCGCAGTTGTGCACACACATGTATGCACATGCTTAAAGGCACTTATGCATGCGCACACACACACAGACAGAAAAAAAAATTCTTCGTTTACTTAGCCATAATTATACAAACCAAAACAATACCTCATAAATGTTTACATACTAATTATTACATAAAATAATAATATTACAATTCAATGCAATTTTGCATCTCTATTGCTAATGATCTTTGAAATAAGCTTTGAAGGCATGTCATTACACTTTTTGAGCGATGTCGTTTTATTACAGTCTTTATTATAAGTGGGGGACAAATGAATTTGCACATCACCGTATTATTAGTCTTTGTTATGGTTGAGTTATTTGTAGATAGTACTTCTCGTACACATGATCTTGAAGGAGTATGTAGTGCTTCCTTTAACGATTAATTTTTGGGATAATTGCAGAGTTGGTGCGCATGCGCTTGAATTAAAAACGTCTGCTGCAGCACCACAGCTGAGCTATAATTATGGAGGTACACCCCTAGCCGTACGTTTTCGGTGGACTTACCCAAAATAGTTTCAACCCTGAAGGAAAACATGAATAATGTTTGGTGTTTGGAAATTTCACGGTCAGCACTGTTTTTCATAATAACGACGTAAAATGCAGGTTATTTATTGAGAACGGTGATACTGCTAACGTAAATCATGAAAGCCCATGACAGAAATGACGCTACAAAATGAGCTTTTCGTCTCGCACCATCGTCTGCGAAGAAGTGTTTGATGAAAATAGTGCTCCGCTTGAAGAAGGTACTCCCGATTCTTATTTTTTTAAGGTGTCTGTATATACGCCGCTAAGCAATAGTATTATTTATATGAGTGTATAAATTGTTAAACGATGTTTTAACATAGGTTTCTTTTTTTTTGTAAAATTGTTAAGTTTTATGTAAATGCATGTGTAGTCCTCTAACTTGCACTACGTAATGTGGCTATAAGGTGCTTGCAAGAGCGCATGCAAAATTTCATTTAGATTAGATTAGTTGGTACGCTTGCGGTTGGATTTCAACCAATGGCAAGGTGCTCCCCCTTAACTACTTTATTCTCCCAATGGCTGAAGCCTCCTCCTTAAGTCTGTCCCTTCTCTCACATCTGATATCCGCTCCTCAAGCTCATTCCATTATTGTCCCCTCCTTACCAGTACTGCCTGCTTTCCTCTTTCAGTGCATCTCCACTCCCCGTGGATCTTCCACTGATGATCCCTCCCCCTCTATTCTCCCCTCTGCCCGGTCTATCTCCCAGCTTTCCCCAGCCCCCTCCCCTTTAATTACCTCAAACAATTTCACCCGTCTTTCTACTTGCCTCCTTTGAGGTGTGTCCCACCCTAGTTCCGTCATCATGACTGCATCAATACGTAGTACTACAAAGAAACATGAACATACTGTATGAGTAAATGCTGTGTCAACTGGATAACAGTAGATAATTTTTTTAAAAATTATTTAAAGTTCAATAAAAGTAATGTACCTACTTATGCAAATACAAGTCATTAATTGCAATCAAGTGAATTTTAAGTCACTCATGTGATAGCCTAAGTAAGCTAGATTCTCTAAAAATTAACAAAAATAAAATTTGATATAAAGGAGGTTAGCTATCTGTATTTCTGATATATACATGAATATACACATTACTTAAGAACCTTATTTTCTTCTAAAAAAAATTATGATAAATATAGACCACCTGGAACAAATAAAATCCACAGAAATGCACACAAGAGAGTAAGAAAGCAGCAAAGTGCCTAATAGTTTCATAACCATGTACAACAGAGGCATTCTCTTTCCGTGAAAGAGTAGCAAGAGTGTAGAGTTGAACATAATTCTGGTTGTGTAAAGGGTGTTAAGTCAAAAATGCTTAAAAATGAGTTATTTTCACAGGCAGTTTGAGAATTACAGAGCTTCTGCTGGGTATTATTTTAAAACAATTAATGAGTTTCCAAAGTTCCAAAACAGTTAATAAAGCTAAAAAAAAAAAAAACTGACTTCAAGAAACCTGATAATTTTCAATAGCAATTTTCTCAAAACTATGATTTTGGACTTAACCCCCTTTTACACAACAAGCACAGAATTATGGAATGAAACTGCAGCATTTACAAAAACAGACCAAATATAAAGACTGTAGAAAATTAAAAAAAAAAAATGGCTGTAATCTGAACAGTGTCTTCTCTGGAGAAAAGGCTTCGGCCGCTGTCACAGGAGCAGCGACTGTTTGTGGGGAAACACTGAGGGGTTGGCTGGATTTTTTTTCTGTTGGCACTTTGCTGTGTTACCAATTTGCTTAGCTTACTTCGCTGGTGACTATTCCAGTTTGCCATACCTTAACATTATTAATGACATCACCAAGATGGCATCGCGTTCAGCATCACTCCTACTTTCTTTCAGGTCAGTCACGGAAATATGGGGGTTTTGGGTAGGGAACAATAGCCACACTGTTTCTCGTGTATTTTGTTTTTTTCACTATTATGTTTCTTTTGTATAGTAAACTAGACTATAATCCGCCCACCCTAGTCTATTTCGCGATACTGTGGTATGTATAAAAAAAATAGAATAGACAGGGTGGGACTCAGGGGCGTAGCCAGGGGGAGGGTTTTAGGGGTTCAAACCCCCCCCGAAATATTCAAAATATCTCATTAATATATACTGAAATATTAACACTTGTTCCACGGTAATTGCTCACTATTACAACAATGTTTTGAACATGCCGCGCTGCCGCCGCACGCCGCCGATTATCCAATGACACTGCCCGCATCATCGTATTCGTTTGGTAACCTTAGACTTGATTTCGTGTTGTAACCCGCGCCGCGCATGCATCCGTTGCGTGCAATCAGCTCGGCTATCGCCAGTCTCCACCGATCCCTTGCCACCGATCACTGAATCTGTGTACCGTGTACTGTGAAGTGTGGACAATTGGACATAGTTATTTGTGTGATCATTGCTCTGGCTGTGATTTCACGTCGAGTAACTTAAGTGGCCACTGGCCATATTACAGGAGTAAGTAAATTGTAATCTTCTTTACTTACTATAAAATTAATTCGCTTCCCGCTTTTGTCTGGTTGTCTCTATAGCTGTTAGTTTGCAACTCTGTACGCCTAGATCTTCTAAACTACTCAACTTATGTTAAGGCTGTAAGGGTATATTATCGTAATATACATATACACCTTTAGAGAAATTCGAAACTTCATTCGGTGAACAGTTCCAGTCGCCGAGAAGCCATCGTGGATTAGAAAGTTGTTTTGTTTACATCAAATTTTTATTTTTTTTTTGTTTGCTGATTTCGCTTAGAAAACTTTGCTAATTCTATTTTAATATTAATTATATAAGAGTAAAATTACGTTTTTTATAACCTTGTGTTTTGTAAAACTATGAATCAGTAACGGCTTTGTTTGGAGTTTCGGGCTCGCTGCATGTGACTGGTCCTCGTCGCGGCGGGCGGCATTTCAAATGTTTGAATAAAGCTGGAATCACAATACCACGACGGCTCCGACACGACAGGTCCGACAAGCTCAATAGCCAATGAAATGCAATGTCACCGTGACGTCACTCCGTCAGAAAACGCACCCCGACGGCCCGCAACGAATAGATTTTATTTCTAATTCCGTCGTGTCGTACGGCCCGACAGAAAACAAAACGGCAACGGAAAGGAAACAGTACGGAACTAAATTTCAAAAATATTTACCTACTTCGTAATTTTGTTTAACATGCGAGTGAGTTTTATATCTTGCCTTCATCTGTTTGTACAAATTTAATCGTGTTTATGGTTAAAGTTGTTATTGTAGATTGGTGAAGTTTGAATTTAATAATGAATGAGTTTAGCGAATAACTAAATATTAATAAAGTTAAGGCTGAATCTATTTTGTAAGGCATTAGGTTGAAAAACTGCCATAATTATCCTAACAAATAGCGAGAAAAAAGCATGGGCTGTAATAGCATCATCTGTTTCTCTTTCAATTATTTTTTTAAACGTCAGATATACTTTATTTTATGAAAATAATTTGTTTGGAACGATTTGCCGACAGCCAAATCAGAAATCGTCGGGTTGAATATTGTCGTGGCATTGTGACCCTAGGCTATTAAATCTGTCGTGCTGCAATGCTGTACGACGGTTTGTCGGGCCTGTCGTGTCGGACCCGTCGTGGCATTGTGATTCCAGCTTAATAGTGCCGCGGCCCATGGCATGCTGAGACTTTAAAACATCAAAAAGTTTTGATTTGTTCCTTTGAAACTTTTAGCGTCTCCCGCATTAGGGGAAGCTTAATTTTGAACAAATAATATGTGAAAAGTGGTTTGTTATGCCAAAATACAGTAAAACAGTGCGGGTTAAGTGAAATTTGGCTGCACAAATTAATGCAAGAAATTTCATGATTCGGTGACGTAAATATTTGTAAGCTATATTTGGCCGTATTATACATGCATATTATAGTAGAGAAAATTCTAGAAAGATTTGTAATGATGTCGTAAAAAAAGTTTCTTTTTTTTTCCATATTGAATGTTAATTAATAGTATACATAGCAAATGCAATGTTCTTTAATGTTATTTCTGACGTGATAATGTCTTATACCTCGATGAACGCTGGCTGCACGAACGAAAAAGTGTCCCATTCCGTTTGAGCCGAGTGTTTCCATTGTCGTGGTTTACATTGTTTATTACAAAAATAAAAAAACCTTAAAATTAACGAGTGCGAATAAATGTTACATTTATCGAAAAAAATGTAATTTACAACTTACTCCTTCTTTGTATTATACAAAATAATGATAATTCAGTGATATAATAATTCAATTCAGTTCATAAAAGTATGCAATTTTTCATCAATGTTTTCTTATGACATTATCACGTAAAATTACCGTCCATAAACTGACATTACAGACAACCATTTAATTGGGTAATAATTTATATATTTTTTTACTATTATGATTACACATGAATGGATGAGAGACATCACTTTATTTTATTTTCCTCCCTAAAGACGACTCGCGCGGTTAGCACATAGCACTGTTGCTGTAATGTACTTAATGAATAATTTCAGTTACATTAATTTTAATATTAACTCTTATTATTTAGTTGTAATTTTTATTTTTCTTTCTAGGTACGAGTTTCATGTTGTCGAGAAATGGAGGGAAAAAAAAGAAAAGGCGATAAGTTTAAGGGTATGGACTACTGGAAAAAGTGGTGTGGTCAAGCGGTTTCCAGTAAGGAAACACATTTGGCTACTGAAACTACAACAAGCTTGCGCGCTGCTGGTAATGAGACTGTGGTGGCAAGTGAGCCTTCGACCTCAGTTACAGAATCGAACGACAAAGTCGAGTCAGTGGCACCTGTGACCTCAGTTACAGTATCTAACGACGAATTCGAGTCAGTGGTGCCTGCAGCCTGTTTAATGGGTACGACCAACCAGCCTACGTTTATTCAGGAACCGACCAGCTTGCCTGTTTCATCATCATCTCATCCTGTAGCTAAACTGGACGTTGGTTTTTATTCGAATCAAGATGAAATGGTGAATGAATATATAAAAGTCCAAATTTTAAAAGTCCCTTGGACCCCACCCAAAGATTATAAGTTTCCCATTTCCACAAAACGAAATTTGCGCTTTCAACTTAAATGGATAGAGAGATTCCCCTGGTTGTCATATTCTGAATATAAAAGTGGAGCATTCTGCAGAATTTGTGTTGTAATGGGACGTTCACTTGAAGGTAAAGGCAGCCATCAGCGAATTGGCCAGCTTGTAACCGAGCCATTCTGCAAGTGGAAAAATGCATTAGAAATATTTGAAACTCATGCAAAAACAGGATATCACAAGAGAAATTTGGAACTTGCAGAAAACTTTCTTAAAGTAACATCTTTGCAGGCTTTTTCAGTCAGTGAGCAGTTGTCTTCTGAGAGAAAGAGGCAGCAAGAAGAAAACCGAAAGAAATTAATCCCTATCGTAAAAGGAATAATTTTTTGCGGTAAACAAGGCATCCCATTAAGAGGTAAAATAGATTCTGGGCGGATTGTACCAGAGCCTGATCAACCACTGCAGAATGATGGTAATTTTCGGGCACTGTTGCGGTACGGAGCTGAGTCTGGGGATAAAGATCTTTCTGAGCATTTGGCCACTTCTCAGAAGAATGCTCTTTACACAAGCCCTCAGATCCAAAATGAAATAATAGACATTTGTGGTGAAATAATTCAACATAAGATAATCGAAGAAGTAAAGAAAGCCCGATTATTTGCTATTCTCGCTGACGAAACTACTGACATCTCGCGTGTGGAGCAAGTCTCGCTGTGTTTGCGATATGTTGATTTGAAGGATGTTGAACATCATAAAGTTAAGGAGATGTTTCTCGAGTACATTCCTACTGTTGATGTCACAGGATCCGGCCTAGCAAATCTAATTATTACAGCTCTGAAAAAGCATGGGCTTGAGTGTTCTCATGTGGTTGGTCAAGGTTACGATGGGGCTGCAGCTATGAGTGGGTATTTGCACGGGGCCCAAGCTTATGTTCGTCGAGAATGTGCTCTTGCTCTTTATGTACACTGTAGTGCACACTCTCTCAACCTTGCAATTGCTGACTCATGTTCACAAGCAGATATCCGAAATTGTGTTGGGATTGTACAGTCTGTCGGTTCGTATTTCAGACATTCCGCTCAACGCACTGCTGTTTTGAAAGACAAAATTCGAGAGTTGTTACCCGCCGATCACCAAAAAAGCCTGCTTGTAATGTGCGAAACACGGTGGGTCAACAAGCATGAAGCTGTCATGAGATTCAAAGAAATTTATCCAGCGATTGTCAATGCTCTCGAAGAACTCCAATCTAGCCATAATAAGGAAACATCACAACAAGCCGTCCAAATGCTTAACACACTTCGATCTTCGAATTTTGTGATGTCCTTAGTGATTCTTGAGAAAGTCATGAGCTATACATTGTCGTTATCCAAACAGCTGCAAACAGCTAACACCGACCTGATTACAGCATTCAGCCATGTGGATGATGTTATTAATACCTTGCAACTTCTGAGGAATAAAGTTGATGACGAGTATCCTCATATTTTTGAAGAAGCAAAGGTTTTGCTCGAAGAAAATGGCGGTATACTGCAGATGCCACGCATAGTCGGAAGGCAGTTGAACCGCTCAAACATTCCTGCGTCTGATACATGCTCGCATTACAAAATAAATTTCTTCATCCCATTCCTTGACCATACCATTCAACAATTGAACGAAAGGTTTACGAAGCACCGTAAAGTAGTGACTGCACTTTCTGGTATCTTGCCATCAAATTTCGCAGCCAGTTCTGAAATTGAAGAGGCAGTTTGTATGTACTCTTCAGTGCTTCCCGAAAGAAGTACATCTGTAGTCAAAGCAGAACTAGATGTGTGGAAAGCAGTGATGACAAACACCTCCCCTACTCCAAAATCTGCTTTGGAATGCCTAGATAAGTGCGATCAAAAACTATATCCAAATGTTTACACATTGCTACAAATTTTGGCTACCATACCTGTTTCCACTGCTACCCCAGAAAGGACGTTTTCAAGCCTAAGGAGACTGAAAAACTACTTACGCAACACAACCAGTGAAAACAGACTGAACGGTTTGGCTCTTATGAATATACACTATGGGGCAGAAATAGATGCGGATGAAGTAGTGGACATATTCAAAATGAAAAACAGAAGAATAATTCTATAAGTGTAATTGTGTATGCAGTATGCACTTTCTATTCACGTGTATATTAATGTTGCATTGTTTTGTCATTTTATTTTGTAAACCCCCCCCAAAACTGAAATCTGGCTACGCCCATGGTGGGACTATATTCTACTCCACGATACCAATAAATTATTATTTCAAAATGTCTCAATTTAAAAAAAATATATTTTTGTATTGCAAAATAAAATGGACCATGTGAGACTGTATTCCACTTCATGAACCGAGAAAATATTGTTTCGAAACATCTCACATTCAGAAAATTCAATATCGGTATCACAAAATAGAATAGACCGGGTAGGACTGTATTCCACTTCACAATGCAGAGAAAAAATATATATATTTTTAAACGTATCACTTAAAGAAAATTAAATACCAGTGTTGCGAAATAGATAGACCGTGTGGGACTCTATTGTAGGTACTTCACAATACCGAGAAAATATTATTTTGAAACGTATCACTTTCATAAAATTAAATACTGGTATCTCAAACTATAATAGACCGGGTGGGACTGTTGTACCGCTGTTCAGGAACCGCTTGGCACAATTGACCGTTTTACCACATTTTTTTTTTATGATCTGCTGGATCCAGCTAATTTAAATTTCTTTTCCCTACTGTACTCTCCAACTTAAACTTTGCCGGACTGGTTTCCGCTTGTGTTTCCCAGCGCCACGCGCTGATTATCCAGCAGTCCCAGGTACTTCAGGAAGGCTCATCCGTTTCTCCTCGCTCCTGATCACAGCTTGGATGTAATTCCTCTCCCTCACCATTAAGTAGTCCTTACATTTAATTAAGAATCCTTAACAACTTCTTAAAAAAGACTGATCGCATGCAAGTAATGAATAAATGTGGGCGTTTTATTGTTCTTCTGTTTCCAACTGGGCAGAAAACAACACTTTGCGCATGTACAGTGCAAATGGCAAATTTTGGACCTTATTAGATTTTATGAATAAAAACATTTTTATTCTTTTTTTTTTTTTGTGTTTTGTATCTCAACTTTAAACTGATTTTTTTTTTTTACTGTCTTTCTTTGAACTTATAAAGTAAACTAGCTGCCCGACCCGGCTTCGCACGGCTATACTAATGGAAAAAAATTAAGCCACATCACCCATTTACAGTAATGGTAAATAATAAAAAAATCAGTGAAAATTTATTACAATGCTGTATAATGTACCGGAGAGAAAATGAATAGCACCGATGGTTTCCCGGCTCGTGCACGCAACGTACAACTGATGTACCCGTACTTCGCTACGGCAGTCTACAGGCAGATCACTCTTGCGCCGCTCATTATACATGCCCCTCCTTGTGGGTACGCCACTGCCGCGCGATGCCCGTTGCCATGGAGACGCAGAAGGCATGAACAATGCAAAATCCTGTTGCCTTGTTTTAACCACCCATGGGATCTAATTTTCGGAAAATGTCATCCTGCGTAACATAAGGAACATTACTGTGAAGTTTCAAGTCTGTAAAATATAAATACTTGAAAAAAAAGGGTAATTTTTGATATTTAGATACCAGCTAAATTTCAACGGTGATGAGGACTGCACTAACAATGAAATAGTCGTTGTCATAGAGACGAATGAAGCATCAACAAAACAACAGCCGTTGCCATGGTGATTTCCTACCAAAAAATGGAAATTTTGATATATTACCCCCCCCCCCTCCCCCTCCCCCCTCCGAAACTCCCCTTGGGATCGGATTTCCGCAGAATCCGTTCTTAGTGAGCGTCTACATCACAAAATGAATAATTATGCTAAATTTCAAGTCAATTGGGTTTATAGTTTTAGAGATCTCGTGATGAGTGAGTCAGTGAGTGGTATTTCGCTTTTATAAATCGCAATAAATTAAAATTGTGACTATAATTTGAGATTTAAACTATCCTATCTCTCAAGTTGGATCGAACTGCACATGGTGTGCGAATTTTATTATAATCGGTTAAGTGGTTTAGGAGTCCATTGAGGACAAACATTGTGACACGAGATTTATATATATTAAGATGTGAATGTAATCAAATTAAATGTTGATTAAAATTTTGGGTAGATACTATGCTTGTGTTAGATATGTATTTCCAAGATAATTGTGGACAACAGGGGCATATCGGTAAGAATTGAACTAACCAAGGAAATTTTTTTTTTTGCATTAAATAGTTAACTTTATTATTTTCTTGAGGGATTTTGTGATATTACAAATGCTTTAATGGTTTTCTGTCTCTTGATAGTGGTGAAGGCGATGAAGAAAAGGGTTCCCTAAAAACGTCCTTAATTTTTGATTGCACAAGAGGGTGTGAACCATGGAGTGACTCTTGACAGATCAACCATACACCAAAGAACAAATCTCAGTTTTTGTCCCATAATCTTGACGACACCTGGCTCTCTGGCCCCTGTTGCGAGTGATTTCTTGTCGTGACGAGAGCGCCGGCCAGCCTAGAACTCAGGGAGTGGACGGGTTCTCACCTTGTGGCTTGCAACAGTGGGCCAGGACAACTACGACCCCTCGAGCTGTCTGC
This sequence comes from Bacillus rossius redtenbacheri, assembly GCF_032445375.1. Taxonomy (NCBI): domain Eukaryota; kingdom Metazoa; phylum Arthropoda; class Insecta; order Phasmatodea; family Bacillidae; genus Bacillus; species Bacillus rossius. Next base: position 39,856,570 of record NC_086342.1, on the reverse strand, counting down.
CGCTCGAGACGCATTGCATGTCCGTAGTTCTGTCTATGTCTTTAAGGCACTGGCTGCTAATTGGCGAACCACTCGAGTCGCTAGCGGCCAAGTGCATAGCAGCGTTCAGACACGTCCGTCACGGATAAGAGGCGAGTTACGACTGCCCCCCCACGCACCGGCGCAGGGCTAGCGGGAAGCAGGGGAGGGGGACGCACGAGATGCGTGAGAGACAGTACGCGGTCCGGGTCAGATTACACAGTCGTTCGTCACACCAGCCGCCGCGCTCGGGTGCGCTCACCACTCTAAGCACCACTCAAAGCACTTTTTTACACTCATGCCCGGACCAGACGGCTATGGGCAACAGCGGGCCTAGGGACCAGGATAGACACAACAGCTGTCGTCAATCTTCTCAAACAAATACGGTGGCAATGTGCAAGAATTTTCGTTGGCAGAATCCCGGTCTTAATCACTGTATGACCCAGAGATTCAAGATTAGCCAAGCCACCAGCTGAAGCGGCTGAGGATGAGGAACTTGTGAAATGTTAGCGAGCCTTGAAGACAAGGTCCACTCAGCCTTTTTCGCATCCCCACCCACTCAGGGTTTAACACCGCTGGACAGTTTTACAAATTAGAAATATCTTGGAGAATTTACTTGTAATTGTAATGTACAATAATTTTTATAAAATTGCTAAGTTTATATCTTAACAGATGCTATAAAATTACATTGTTAATTTAATTTTTATAGTTTATCAAGTCACATATGTGATACATGCATTATTTCATCTATATTGAATCTGGCACTCTCCTTAAAGGACCCCCTCTCTTTACTACACCATTGATACATATATGAATAATGCATATTTGCAATTTTGGTCTACGTAATTATATTTATTTTCAAAGGTGTCATTGGCAGGAGAATTTTCGTGCTATGGTGGGAATAATGTTGCATTCAGCTTGCAACCTCTCTTTCAAAGCTACAATGAATATTACGTTTCATTAAAAAAAAAAAAGTTATTTTTCCGACTTTGTACCTGTCTAGTACTTTTTGTAAGTACATAGTTTATTTTGGTAAAATGTTTCCTTTTATTCACCAATATTTGTAACAGTGCATATTTACACCTGTAATATTGTCACACATGTAATGAAATAATTATTTTAAAAAATGTTACTGTTACGACGTCCGACCTCTTGACTCAAGGGCCAAACTAGCGAGTCGTGAGTATCGGGTTAGCTTTAAAATTTTCCTCTCTGGCACAGGACCAGATATTACCACATTGCTCAATCATCTAACTGCGGAAAACAGCCGGGAACTGTCGCAATGCTGCCTCGCCTAGTGAGTCTTGAAGGCACCCAGGTTCTGACAGCAATCCCTGCCTTACTGGGCATTCAGTGAAGCTTCTAGCTGTTTCAGTCATGCTTCTAGCTGTTTCAGTCACCATCCACGGCTAAGAATGCACAACATTGCAAAGTCACCAAGTCTCCAACGTTACAACAGTTTGAAACAGGGTATATTTCAATGGCCTGCTTCATATATGCATTACCTTAGGTATTTTTAATTTTTTATACTAAATTGCGGGAATTCTACATACTGAGAGTTTATTTAATAACTTTTCTTGGATTCAAAACAAGTCACATCTGTAAAAATAATTATTAGCCTTAACCAAGACGTCAAGAAAAATTTGGTTACTTTGGCCACAAAAAATTCGATTTCTGTTGATTTATTGTATTTAAAAGTATGATCTAGAATTTATTCTAGTTTTAATTATCGTTGATGTTGTAGTTACAGGTAGTGGGGGACTCGAGAAGAAAGTGGTTTTGTCATTTTATTGGGATCCATGACACCATTCTCTCAAAATGATTTCAGAAAACTCCACAAAACCATAGAAGGATGGCTGGACCAGAAATTTAACCTGTGTGAATGTTTAGGTATCTTTAATGAAAGAAAAAAAATTTGAGCGAGTCTTTTAGTATTTGCCAGTGATGTGTAAACATTTAACCTCTGTAACAAGCAAATTCGTCTTCTCATGTAACAAATAAACTTCTAATAAAAAACTCTGACACAAAATTTAACATAGAATTATTAAAAATAGCGCTGAGCGTGATAAATATACGAAAAGTATTCATTTTGGAGAATAACTGTAAAAAATGTTTTCCCTTTTCAAAACTAACTACAGTTTTGTTTGTATGGCAGCATGCACCTGTATATATTACCTTTCATGAACATCGGAGATGTACTAAACGTGTTGGTGTGCCAAAGTAAACTACTGGAATACATTTTGTGAACTTGAATAGATAGCAAGATATAATCGAACTTTAACAATAGCGATAATTTATTAGCCAGGAAAATTGTTTTGGGACAAGCATGGCGTCAAAGACGTTGAACATTTTGTTGGTTCTCTAAAGCATCATTAACGTGGTACTCTCTTTTAAATATTTTTCAAACTAAAAATTGCAGTCCAGTAGATACATGAAACAAAATTAACTGAAACATTTTAAAACACAGTAAGTATATGTTAGTTTTAGCTTAAACAACAGAAATCAGTCTGTAAATACTTCCTACAATCAAACATAAACCTTATTGAGCTGATTCAGCATTAAGATTTGACAGTAAAAATTTAATCACATATTTCTTCTATTCAACTGGGTGTTGAATATATGTGGGCTAACAATTTCTTGTGTCTTTATAGTATGATAAATGCTGCACTACTTCTACATTTCATTGGTGCCTAAGGATTGTCAAAATTTTAAAGAATTTTTTTTAAGTTGTCATTTATTTATATGACTATAAATTATAACAATGTATTAAAGGATAGTTTTACTATTATAAAGTTTATTTTGGCACATCAATACACTTGGTACATCTCCCTATGTTCGCAAAAGTTTATATACTAGGATGAATCAAGCTGGTTTGCCATCTTTTCAAGATTTCTGAGACTTCTACAGATGGCAGCACTGTGGTTACATATTTTTGTTCCAATCGACTTCCATTACATTCACGAAATCACTCCTACCAAATGCCATATACCAAGACTATGATGTTTAGATATCAAAAACTTGCATGTAAATGTGATATTGGAACAGAACTGGCAAAGGTGTGTGGGTGTAACACACACTGAAAATTTTATTTTAAAAGTAGAACCATCACTTCCTAAACAGCACTCATGGCACTGGGCAGATAATCCACTTATATCCACTAAACTACTAGTTTTTCTCAATTGTTGGTAAGCTTTTACTGGATTATTACTAACCAAAAAATGTTCAGGCAGCAACATAGTCTAGAGTTTGACTCAGTTAGTGTTGTCAACATGATTGCTTATTTGATTCACGTTTTATTTTGTTAACGAAGAAATTGGTGAAAAAGTTTGTTAACCTTGCTTTTCAAAAACATTCAGCGTACGTTAATTACTTTATCTTTCCAGTTAGAAGATGTGTGTGAGATAATTAAACAGTCTTAAAACTGTAATACCCCAAGTGTCTTAAAGAATAATTAAATAATAAGGTTAAAAGATTTGGAAGCTTTGATAACTGAGGCCCTCAATTAATAACTATAAAAGTCAACAACAGAGGCGACACTAGAAGTAAACAAAGAAAATTTAGGGACTCCCTACAAATACTTGGGAGTAAAAGGATCGTTATTATATATTAAATAAATAAAAACAACTGTTACGTCTATAGACTTCCTTATTTTATTAATCATTGTTCTTTTTTTTTTATAGATTAAATTTTCCTTAATAAAGACTGTTTTTCATTGATAAGTGATCTTATTAACATAACTCACAATTACACTTATTATATGATATTCCTTAACGTTATTTACGATAGGGCCGGCCCTGAATGTATAACAAAAATTAAAATATTTAAAAAACAGGAATGAAATTAACATTGGTAACTTTAAAGATTGTACATATAGTCCTTCCAAAACATAATATAAATTTCTTCTCCTCGAACTGCCTTTTACTGTCCGCTGTCTTAACTGGGTTACACTAATCTTGGGTTCGTGAATAAAAAGATAGAATTATGCGGGTATCACCCGGGGCTGTAGGTAGACGGTGATCAAGGTAGTAGGCCTAATGATGTTGGATTCTGCGCAGGAACCGACTCCAGAGGTTCTGGCAGAGGATTTTGGTTGCCCCAAACTTGGAACCCTGTCTGAAACAAAAGTCCAAATTCCAAAGAATTAGACCTGTTTCCAGACAGTATACTTAAATGGCGCAAAAGGCCAATAGAGGGAAATTAAAGGGGGGGGGGGAGGATGACGTCAAGACTTACCAAAACAGGGTGTTGGTCCTGGCGCTCAGGAGAGGGCGTCTCGTCTCCGCAAACTCGAACCACGATTCGCGGTAGCCACGGAAGTCATCATGATTAATTAAAAAAAATAATTTATATAAAAATACTAAGTTTCTCTACTTTCAACTAAACTACTGACTGGTTAATAATTTTAGCTAGGGACTCCATCCCTTTAGTCTGAGAAGACTACATAATATACGATGTCGATGATTCGCAGAAGATCGCAGATACAAACGGTACCAGTCAGTCAGGAGGCGCGCACCGAAGTAGGTTCAGAGCGGGATATCCCCAGAATATCATAAGCGCGGGGTCTCTAGAAAATGGGAGGGGGGTAGGCTCTGAGCCGAAAATTACCGAGTCCACCCGAAGGTGTCCGGCATAAAAAAATTAGATCTTACTGGAGTGACAGCGCGACTGAGGCGCTATCTTTTGGTGGCGAGAGGAAGTACTAATAAATCAACTTGTGACCGACGAGAGTGTCAAGCTAGGGGGTTAATGGAGTAACCAGTGGTGCCACCTAGCGGCCTGAGACATAAGGAGGGGAAAGGTTGTCGTTACCTCCGCGCGAGCGTGGTAGTGTCGGCGCTGCCGACGCCTCACAAGTGGCATTAGTTACCACAGCCGTCGCTAGGTGTCGCTAAAGTCCAGAATCGTAACTGCGGCTGTCAAGCCTGAGATGGCCTTGACTTCGGTTAACGTACCCGAGCGGTCGTCGCTCCTAGCCACTTCTGAGAAGAAAGGGTGGGTGAGCAGGCGGGGGATGGCTTCAAAAAACGCATGGTCTGTGGGACACAAGGCCCACGGGATCCTCCTGTCGTGTCTTGCTGCTAGTGAACCTTATACCGATTCGTGACAGAGTTAGCAGGGCTCAGCACTGCTTCACAAGCTGCTATAGGCAAAAGAAGACCCGCGAAGAAATAACGTTACCGGCTCCGACGTGCCTGGAGGCGGGAGAAATATTAGCCAGAATGCTAGCCTAGCATGAGGCTGGGAAAGAAAATCAGCTCGCCTCTGAGAACAGAGGCTGAGGGCCTGGCCGTAAAGAAAATAAGATGAGAGAAAAAAAAAATAATATTTCCAAAATATTTCAGATTACAAAATTTTAAATAAACGTGCCTAAATCTCTAATTTACGGCACAAAACTTTCAAAACTGCTTCGTTTTAACTTGATGTGCTATCTCGTAACAGCCTCCCAAAACACATAAGTATTCTGCTGTCCAAAATGCCATAACTAGTAGCTTTAATTAGTCATATTTTAACACATAAAAGGTTGGGAGGATATTATCTATGCCTTTCCAAAATTTTGGATGACAACTAAAAACTCAAAATGAAAGTGGATTAATTTTTCCTTAATTTAAAGAGCACCAAGCGAGGTGGCACAGTTGTAAAATGCTGACCTCTCTTTTGAGAGGACCCGGGTTTAAGTCCTGGTTCATCCATCCTGATTTTGGTTTTTCCATGTTTTTTTTAAATCCCTACGGGCAAGTGCTCGGATGGTTCTTTCCAGGAGGCCATGCCTGGCTCCTTCCCAGAATTCCATTCCAGGTGACGTGCATGTCCCGCCTCAGGTGACAGGGAAACGTTTCTAATCCGGCACCAGTAGAGCCGCTCGCGTTCCGGCGGTTAACGTCGACCGCCAGGTTGCGTTGCTGCACTGCTGGCATCTGTAGTTTCGCCCATAGTTACTGTCCATTTTCATTTCAGTACAGTGTTTTCTGTTTCTAGCGAGTTACGTTTCACGGTTTCATCTGTATTTTTGCTTCTCTATACTTTAGCGTATTAAAACTTGTTTGAGCTACCGTTGTACTGTACATTGATACGTTGACATCCAACACCCCTGGCGTGGGTGTGGCTTGTAGCTTCCTCTGTGCAATGTGCGAGCGAGTGGTTGCGGGCGAGGGGGAGTCTGCAGGCGTGTGTTGTGTTGTCCTTGGGTTGGCAGAAGTGAAGGAGTATGCGTGCAGGATCGGCATTGACCCGGACTCGGAGCCCCACCTGCTGCACTACGCCAGGGAAGGGCTCATGCAGGCGCTGCCCGCCCAGTGGAAGCCTTGGTGAGTCATCCCACCCGAGCGCTCCGGATGCTCGTCGCAGTCGGCTGTTCCTTTTAGGACTGGTGGTTTTGTATTTCGATGCACACTGACTAATGGTTAGAGCCACAATTATTTCGTTGATTTATTTAACTCCAGTTAAGACTCAACTTGCGTGTGTGTAATCAAGCCTTTTTAGAGTCTTCATGGGTAGGTAACGAGATCGCATCCTTGTCTTGCGGGGGTTAACATTCCTTCTTGTTTACAACTTGTTTACAACTTGTTTAAAACTGGCCGAGGGTGGTCAAAGGCGGGTCTGTAAAGAAAGAGCATTGCAGTCCGGTGATGGACGTGAAGCAGATTTTAGACGTGCTTCACCGCCCCAAATATCAACAGAATGATTGTGGCTCTGCTAATGATGAGTGAACCGCTGGTCGACAACGGAGAGAGGTGGGTGAGAGGAGAATGGAGCACGGACAGAATGAGCGGGCAGAGGGAAAGGGAGCACCCACAGGAAACCCTCTGGCTCACGTTTCCCACGCACAGGAAACCTCGCTGGGGCATGAACCAGGGTTACCTTGGCGGTAGGCGAGTGATCAGACACTCATCCTCTGTGGCCCCACGAGTGGCAAATACCAGTGGCCCAGAGTGTGGAACGGCTTGTGTGCCCGTATAACCGACAAGAACATGTGTTGTTAAGGTAGGTACAGTGTAAAATCCTCTTTAAAATATCTCACATATGAAAATTTCCTGAATAATAATAGGTTTTAAAAAATTAGCTGTTGACCTATAAATACATACATTGGTGGTGGGGGCTGGCTTCCCCCTGGAATTAAGAAGCCACTTTATAATCATAACTGTGCAAATGGAATGATACACTTAAATCTGCATGCCTCCACTGGGAATCCTGTTGATTTCTCCCCTGAATATATGTAATTTTCTCATTTTAAAAAGTTTCCCTGTTAGTAATTATACGTTTCTAAGTACTTTGAGAAACTCCTTATCAGGTTTGTACTCTACTCTGTTATTGGAGACCGCTAGCCTCTCCAACTGTAAGTATTTTTTAGGCATACTGTTTTTTTTTTTTTCAATTACAGTAGAACAGCTGCTTCTATAATTCAGTATATTAGTGCCCTAATTTCATAATTTATATTTAATTAATTTAATAATTTATATTTAATTTGCAAAGCTTTCGAATTTGTTCTTGAAAATGTTCAAGGATTTTTTTTTCTAAAAAAAATTGTGTAATTTTTTACATATTTTGAATTTAGTGACCAAATTTCAATAATTTTTAAAAGTGGTTTGGTTTGGATTATTTTATATGGATATTGTACTAATATGGTAATTTACTTGTTTGTATTAGTTATTGTTTCTTGTGAATCTGGGCAGTTTTTGTCTCTGAAAAAAAATGTGGGCAGCGCAGCAATCTGGCGCCTGCCCAAGAAACATTGTTATTTTCTCGTTACAGTTAATGGGAACTTCCCGCACGTAGGCATGTGACTGCACAGCTAGGAAATAGTTCCAAGTGTCACATATGCAGCTCACTATTCAAAAGGATGCAAGACAGAACAATAAAATAATCTATGTGTTTTTCCCTAATCTACAATGAGCCAAAGCAATGTTATTATGTAGTATTATTAAAAAATGCAACTTCACATTGATTTCTGGGAAATTTGTACTAACCATCCTTTACTACATGTAACTTTACCCTTGTAATAATAATATCATTGTTTTACATAATAATGCTACTTTTGTTTTTAACAAATTAGGTACTTACCACTATAACTCCTATAAAATTTATATGATTGTGAAAACACTTTGTATTAATGAGAGTTTTGTATTAGTTTTGTATCAAGGTTTTTATTAATGAGATTTCACTGTATTAATCAAGGAATTTTCCTGATAATTTATTCTGACAGCTTACTTGCATTTGTTGGATCGAAAATTTTCTTACCAGATATTTACTAATTTTTTTACCTGTAAAAGGTCACGTAAGTGTTCATAATTAAGTCCACTTGCATGTATTACAGCTATTGGATGATTTTTCAGTAAATGTAAATATTTTTTGAAAATTTTTTTATGCGAAACACAAAATGCAAAAGATATATCATAAATTTATAGGAAAGGACCTAAAAAATGCTGAGAATATAATGAAGTAACCAACATGAGCCGGAGCCTTAATTGGAAAAATGTCCTAACGAGCAGAAATACAGAACAGATAAACATAAATGCACATAATTTGTGACATACTTTAGGTCTTAAGTAACCCAAACTTGTGTACCGACTATCTTGTGTGTGTACACAACTGCTCTTGCCATAGGTTAGCGACATTGCTTGTTTTCGTTTCATAATATTTTGAAACCTACCATTATTAATACAGTAGGTAAAATTTTACATAAATGAATCTTTAGAGTTTGAAGTAGCCCAATTTTAAAATTATATTTCAACAACGGCAGAAATCTGAGCTGTAGCAGTATCGAATGTGAGGACTTAAAATCCACGTGGATGCAGAAATTATAAGATTTTCACTTATCATTACTGTGCCATAATTGTTTTCTGAAACTTTTTCTTTCTCTCTTTTCTGCCATGAATGTCTTTCCTGATTTTCTGGAGATGGAAAATATGGTCACGAAAATATTTGGAAATGGAGATTAACATTGCTGAGAGTCACGAAACAGTAATTTCCAGCAGCTGATTTTGAATTTAGTTTCTTGAAGCCTCATTCAGTTTCTGGTTGCACAGTAAACATAAATAGTTGGTGCCTGCCCACTTAATTCATGTGGAAATTATGTTTGAAAAGGTTTTAGCTTTGCAACATAAAAACCTGCATGTTTCTGTAAATATTTTATTCAAAAAATTTTCAAATGTGATTCAATAGTTCTGAAATGTTTATTGGTTCACCGGGTATTTGTTGACATCATGGTAGTGAATACGTTGTGCATTTGCTTGGAGTGAGGTGTAACAAATTGAGTGTTTCTGACCTCGGAGTCAGAATAGCTTATTTTTTTGTTTTATAGTCTGTTTTGTTTGTGTCTAATGTGCCCAGCCTTGAAACTCGCTTCGAGTGTTGTGCATGTTACAATGTTTATAAAGGAAAAAAAAATTGATTCACCAATAGATACGTATCCACGTGCCATGTCCGCAGTCAAGAGAGGTAGGTGGCAGGAACACTCGTACATTATGCAAGCATCATATTAAGTTGACTGGAATATTTCTGACTACGTATTGGAGGTTTGGCATTTAGTAGGATGTTTTGGCTTGAGATAACTGTCATGTGCTTTTAATAAAGGTTCATCAGTATAGATTTGCATCAATTGTACAGGGTGCTAAATCTGCCCACAATCATGTGTACAGCTAAACAACTGAAAAAACCTAACAAATTAATTTGCTCTGTTTATCATTTTTCATAATGCATTTAGATTAAACATATCTAAAAGTCTGATTAAGGACTAAATCATACTGAGTATCAACAGCTTAAAAACACTTTTTTCCTTGAAGTTTTTTTTTAAATCAGCTAAAAATTTTGTAGATAGTGAATAAGAAAATTAATATGTCAGATGTTGGGAACCCCCACATGTTTCTTGAAACTCATTTTAGAGACCTGATAAAAAAATTATGACACAGACAATTAATTCAGTGTTCCACAAACAGGGAAAGGTACACTACAGATGATGCAGGGTTCCACAGGAAGGGAAAGGTATACCACAGATGTTAAAGGTTTCCACAGACAGTGAATGGTGCAGGGTTCCACAGACTATGAACCTCATAATATTTTACTAACATTAACTGAACATGAAGGATACAAAAAAAAACTGTATTAATTTCAAGTACAATCACATTTCTATGGTCTTTTGTCACTTCACATTAATGTATCATTTCAAAGTTTGATAAAACAATATTTATTCATTAAATTTTATACTGGCAGTGCTGGTTACGTAATTTTGATGGGAATGGTATCAGTGCTAACTAAGTATGGTTAGGAAAACATTTTTTATAGTCTGTTTTACATGTTGTATATTTTTGTTGGAATATTTTCTAAGGATAATTGGTATTATCATATGTATATCTGCTATATATGTTACTTCGCCTGCTATACTAATAATAGTGGTATCATGGGAGGGGTGTTGATCACCCCCACCCCTCTACCTTAAAAATAACGGTGAACTAAAAAACTGTAGAGAGAGTAACAAATAAGACTCTTTCTAGCAGGGTTGGCTAATTTAAACCACGGTTTAAACCAAGTGTTTTTTATAAAAAAAAATTTATTTAAATGTATTTTTGAATAGAATAGCTTAATTTTTTTTAACATATGGTCTAATTCCACCGTGATAACAACAATAGTTTGCTCATAAATGTTTATAGTGATTTACAGGTAAAAAATAATAATATTCTAATCAAGATCTTTTATAAATTATTTGAATAAGTTGTAAATTATATCCAGCCAAAAACTCCTCTAAAATTAAAAAAAAAAAAATTAAATAGTTAATTCCTGTTCTGTGGTAAATCCCCGACTGTACTGTAAACCCCATTCTGTGGGAGACACCCATTTTATAAAGAATCTTTTTCCTGTGGAGAAATACCCTTTCTTTGTTTTAAGACCCAGTCAGATGTGCAGATTTGCTGGACTTCAGTTCTTAGATGTTACGTATAACTTTACTGGTTCAACTTGAGTGGCAGAAAGTGTGATAGTTTTCATATTTGAACGTGGTAAGAAGCAAAATAACTTAATAAAAAAAATCTGGTTTGAACCTGAAAAACCTGGTCTAATCCAAAAAACCTAGGTTTGGTATTTTTTAAAAATTCAGTTTTTACCCCGCCCCTGATTCCATACTTCCCAAAATCCTCCAGTCGTTCGCCCCTGCCGAGACTGAGGCTGTGGCCAGCGAGACAGGGGGTAGTGTGTGTGGGAGAACTCGGGGAAACAGGCTGGAGTCCTGCTGTGGGAGGTGCACTAAGATAATACTAGAGATGATTTCCCCTCGGCCTGAGACTTGTTTGAAATGATTACGTTGATGTATGAATTAGGTTTTGAGAGAAGTTGGATTTAAATCATGGGTTAGGAGTAACTCTGTTTGTTCTGTTGTTTGGTTGCCCCCTCGACCACCTACTCGTATAAACTCGAGGAGGTTGTGCAGGGGGGGGGGGGGGGGGATAAAATTTTTGCTCGTTTGAGAGGACTTGTGTTCAACCCCAAGACCAGTCATCCCGTGATCAGTTTTCCTTGGTTTTCTGAAATCACTCTTGGCAGATGTTTGTATGGTTTCCGACTATTTTCTTGACCTCACTACAGGCTTATTACGTCTAGATGGCTCTGAAGGTTTAGGAGTGTAACAGTTTGGCCTTTAGTGTGTAGTCTCACCAGGAGACACCATCTTAACATTCAGGACCTGTGTTTTCTCTCACCACCAGATTTAACTCTGGAAGAAAGGAGAGTGGGTTACGATGCGTTAAGGATTTTGGATCGCTTTGGGTGGGATTCTGGATCTTCGCAATTCTTGGGTAGGCACTGCCAACGGGAAGTGTAGCTCAAGAACTTCTTCAAGATTGTTCTTTTCCATGAGCCTTACTATTTATTTCATATTCTTATTGGCTCTTTACAGCACGTGACTTCGCTGGGTGCTCCTACTCTCGTCCAGCCTCATCTAGCTTCTGTTCGGAGATTTCCAGCTCTTGCGACAACTGCATAACTCTTTCGTACCTTCTGGTCCGCAACCCGCTCTCCCTGTTGTTATCGTTCACGCTAAGAAACTCTGTTGACGCCTGGCCTAACTGCATCCCGTAACAGTCGTCTCTAGTTCCCTGAAATCAATCGGCACTCTGCTCTCATGCTTGCTACGACACTCTGTCCTCGTCTCGCGTGTGCTCTCCTGAACTCCCCGCCGGCCACATACCCCCTCCGTCAGCGCTCCACACAACGATGACAAATAAACTGACAATTACTGAACACACGGGACGCGGCGACAGACCGGTATCCGAAGCGATGAACTCAAAGCTGATGATACGAATCCGCACCTTCGCAGCGGCACAAGAATACCTTAGAAGTACAATATTATTTTCTCTTACAGGAGCCAGCGATAAAAAAAATACTTTAAGAGTTTATTTAACATTTAAGTACTAAATGGTACGTACATAGAAACTTGGTTCAGTATCAGTCATTACAGTTAACTTGTAGCAGTTTAAATACTGTCCTGGTTTCTTGTACCCAGCCATTTCTGTACAACAAGATTTTGCAACAATAAATGTTTTCGAAAGCACTGTATATTTCTATCTTGGTGTCTTGCGGAAGTTTGTTTGCCAGCAAGGAGTAGTCAGTCATCATGACGAACTGGCGCCTGGTATTTGTAAAGCCCTGTGTTAGGACCTCACTGCTGATGAGGTGTGAAACCAGAAGGTCGCTAATGGCGTCGACTGTGTCGCTGTGTGTGTGCGCAGTTTTGACAAGAATGTGCAAGCATGGTACTACTTCAACTCGGCGACGCGGCAGTCGCAGTGGGAGCACCCCCTGGATGGCGTGTACCGCTCGCTCGTCAAGAAGGCCCGCTCGGAGAGCATCAGCTCCGCAGGTACCCCCCCTTACCCTCCCCCCCTCTCCCACTTTCAGCACCGGCCAGTGCATGGTGAATTTAATTTCTTAAATCATTGTATTTGATATTTTAGAAATTTATTTTAAGTGTATGTTTACTGTTTGTTAGTTGAGTCAAAGACGTTTTAAAAGACCAAACTTTTATCTGCAATCCGTAATGAAGGGGACCTGTCATTAAGTGTAATTCGTCTTGGTTGGAGTCCCGTACAAGTGCGTTTGCAAACCGTTCCGGTGGCTTGTGTGGACCTCGCTGAGCGTGTTTGCCCACGCCGCGCTTTCTATGATGGCCCGCACTAATTGCAGTTAAAATAAAAAAGGGTTAATTGCAGTTAAAAATACATAACTTTATTTCTGTTCATCCCGGTGAAAACGATGATTTCCGTTAAATTGAAAGTGTTTGGTTAAAAATTAAATTTTTGAACAACAGTAATCTAATGTTAGGTAACATATATCTACCCACTAATACCGCTCCAAACACGTTCCAAGCTTATTTTGAGTCATTGAAGAAAAAATAACATCAGTCAAGATAAATGATTAATTCTCTGTGACTTGAATGTTCCCGATATTGATTGGATAAACAAATCCACTACCAGTATCCTGAAATGTTGCTCTTAATCCAAGGCTAATTATTTACTTAATTTTGTCTCAAGCCTAGACCTTTATTAATGTAACAAAACCCAACCTTCAATGAATCTATTAGATCTTTGTCTAACTAAAATGCTAAAGATGTTCTTATCAAAGAAGATGTATATCATCCACTGTTAAAAGTTGTCTTATCAGTTGACACTACACCACACAATATTAATTTATCCTCTGTTTTTAGAAATTACAAAGATTTGGCAAAAAATGTTTTTATCATTGTAAGTGTAGCTTAAGGTGTAATGTAAAATGGTAGTTGTGTAGAAACTGATGATAGCAATAGGTAGTTAAATTGTTTATATGAAAAAATATATTTTTTTAATTAAATACATACAACATATGTATTACGTACATATGTTTATACTGCATATATAAATGTGTATGTATATACGTACGTGCATACATATTCCAGAAAAATTTATTCATCTACCTCCATCATAAAAGCATTAACTCTCTCTCTCAAGGCATTTGTTCAATCACGTAACATTTATGTAACAAATTCACTCATTAGTTTTTGACATAACTTTGCCACACTGGCTCTGTAGCCACAAGTAGTTGGCATGTCATTAGCCGGTGATGAGCTCGTCTAAGAAATGACTGCATATTGTTTTTCCACAGGCGAAGATGACTCGAAGACTTCTGCGAAGGAAGAATTGAAGAGTTACGAAGAGCCAGCAGATCCGTCCGTGGACGCCACCTCCAGGACCATGGACAGTTCGAAGTCAATGAGTCTGAGGAAAGCTAATATTCAGTTGGTAAGCGTGACCCCTGCTTGTTGCAACAGTTACGAGATATAATCATAAACTGCCCGTAGGCTATCTGAAAGCTTGTCGTCAACTCGGAACTGCCCGTGAAAAAGGGAAGGATGTCTGCTTTTTGCTTCGATAATATTAATTTTTTTTAATTGTGTGAAGTTCTGAAACATTGCAGATTAATTCTTTGGAATGATAAAATCATAATTTAGAGATTTGTAATGTTCTATAATGTGTTGGTTTTCGTGAGTTATTATTCTCATTAAGACATTAGCAAATTGAATACATTTTATGAACTGTTTTTTAATAAATTGATGTATTGCTAGTGATGATGTGAAATTGTGGAACAGCTAAGTGCTGTGTTTAAGGGGGTGCCCTCCCATTTCAGGTCATGATTTTATATTTATATTAATCACAGATCACCTCTATACTTCTTAAATTGTTTAACTTTCACGAAATGAAAAATATATACAGCACATCCTTTTTGCATAATTAGCAGCCAAAGTTACATTTTTAACATTTTGGGTTGTACAAATAAGGAGAATTTAATTTATTGCAGAACTGAAACTGTTTAACTTTAACTGCAATGCCACTGGCTACTTCAGGAAATGGTTTGAATTTCTTTCAGAAAATATTAATTAAATTTACCTGGCACTTAAAAGTTCTCAAATTTGTTACGTTTCTGACAGCCAAGAAACATGATTCAAGTTTTTTGTGATAGAAATGAAAATCATATCATGAAGTAGCCAGTGTCATTGCAGTTAAACCTAAAAAGTTTTAGTTCTGCAATAAATTCAATCCTCCTTATTTGTACTACCCAAAAATGTTAAAAAAAAAAAATGTAACTTTGGCAGCTAATTATGCAAAAAGTATGCGCTGTATATATTTTTCGTTTCGTGGAAGTTAAACAATTGAAAAAAGTCTACAAGTATGTCCGTTAGTACTGTAAGTATAAAATGTTGACCTGGAATGAGAGGCACCCCCTTGACGCCACGTGGATCTGTGCAGAACCCGTTGAAGAAGTTCTCCCCGACGGAGCCGGCGTCCAGGCGGGGCCGGCTCCCGGGGGACGACGCCAGCGCGCCCGCGCCCCCCCGGGTGGACCTGACGGTGAGCACGGCCGCCCTCTTCGAGGCGGAGCTGCGGCCCAAGAAGGAGATCCCCAGCCCCACGGCGCGCATCGACATCGACAAGATGACGGTGGTGGACGCGGGCGCCCGGCGCGACAAGCTGCAGTCGGCGCAGGAGAAGCACCCGCGGGGCATGACGGGCCGCGGGGAGCTCACTCTCACGGGTTGGTGGCGGTCGCTCCGCACAGAACCCCCCGTGTCCGACCTTCCCCCAACCGACTCCTCTGGATATCCGACCTAGTCTCCGTGGTTGGCGAGCCCGCTCACACTTGAAAATGTGACGCATGTAAATGTTTTAGAGTCGCAAACTGTCAGTTCAGCCGTGATTTTTGGTGTAGAATGTGCTCGTACTATAATATTGTACTGCTCTTATGTTTTTTAACATAACGTAATGTATTGTGAGCAAAAAAAAAGTGGAGGGACACTTCCGCAAAATCAAGATTTGGCAAACCTGAAACAAAAATACATCACTGAATTCTTTAAATAAGGTATGCTTACATTGTATTCATCTTCTCATTTATAATTTAACATCACTAAATGTTCCAAATGTATACAGAAACATTTTTACAAATAAAGTTGTATTACTGTACGTACTGCATAGCTGGGAAAGGTTGTTTTTTTTTTGCTCCTGCGGATATCCGACCTTTTGGCCGTTCCGACCACGGCCCGGTCCCGTCATGGTCGGATACAAGAGGTTCTACTGTAATTGTGAAACGATACAGATGCATATCATGCATTTAAAACTTGCACTGTATTTGCTAAACTAACGATCCACAAACAGGTTACTAAAAATGGATCCTGGGATATTGGCGAAGTAACCCTCCCACATTGTTCAACACAATTTTTTTGCTGCTTTTTTTGGTTGATAACCAGACATTATCCCTCAAAATCTCCAATGGAGTTTTACATCCGTGATGATAATAGAGTGAAATTATTGTTAGTAATAAATTGGCTATCAGATAAATATCCTTGTGTGTTTGTGATGGTAGCATGACACAAAACTATTTTCCATGCAAGAACTCACAAAATCTCAGTCTGGTTGTTAGGTTTGTGGCACCCAATATAATTGTAGACGTAAAAACCCATCATACGTATACTTCATCATCTGGTACCATGGGTCATTGCATGCCAGATCATCCAGCCAAGAGATAAACATTGCCCACCCCACCATCTCATATTTGGATAAAATTTGGTACATGGTATCTTCAGAATTATTAGAACACATATTTTTCATCTTTGGAATATTGACAAAAATATATTTTATATATCTGTGTGTGTGGTTTTTTTTTTTTTTTTTTTTTTTTTTTTTTTTTTTTTTTTTTTTTTTTTTTTTTTTTTTTTTTTTTTTTTTTTTTTTTTAGTTTAATACTTTTATCGAAACCCCGGTCTCACAGACCGCTAGGAAATTGTACATCTTAATGTTGGCAACACTAGTGGGACGTCTCGGGTCCACCTCCCTAGTACCTTCCCCCTACCCTCCCCTCCTACTGCTGACACATCCTTTGTTCAGTTTGAGTGCGGCACTTGACCTTGACTGAGCCCTTATCGTAAACAAACCGGTCTCCCTGACCGACGGTTTCTGTAAGTGTAGTGGTGACGCGCGGTCACACAGACCGAGGGTTTCTGTTTATGTTTGAACTGATTTCTTTTTTTAGTTTTTAGTTACGTTGTAGGATTTAAAGTAGTGTGTATAACATTTTTAGGCTGAATCTGTGTGTATAAGATATTGTTTTGTACTATGAATGAGGATCAGGGTGATAGTAATCAAAACCGACCCCGAAGACGTTTGTACCCTAGTGATCCACGGTTTGGTGATGATATCCGAGATTTGTTGCATAATGACGTCCCTGACGATGAAACAAGCAGTGTAAGTGAAGTGGACTACTCCAACGAAGATCCCGACTTCATTTTACCAGGGCGCGAAGGACAAGTTATAGATGACAGTTCTGAGGAAGAAGATAAAATTATGTTAGAAGAGGATGCTTCGAAGGAACCAATAGTGGATCAAGCTAATCAAGCTGTAAGAGAAGTCTTTTTCATTGAAAGAACTAAGAAGACTGAGCTAGTAGTGCCAAACGCATGGACCAACAAGCCACCACCCCGAAACGTGAGAACACTCGGAAACCAACCAAGCAAAAAAGAGGTATGGCAGCTATTGTTTGATGACGTAATTATGAACATGATCCTGGTAAACACCAACATAAAACTTGAAGCCGTAAGAGCTGGTTTGTCAGTTACGACTAAAAAAAACAACAATAGAGATACAGACATAAAATAGAGATACAGACTAAAATAATCATAAACGATACCAATGAATACGAATTAAATCCAATTATAACGATATTAGTCGGTTAAATTAATACATCAAACAAAATCACTCGGTACAAAATGAATGAAAAGATTTTTACCTAAATGCACTTAATTACGTAATATAAATATGAAAAAGGTAAAAAAGTATCGTAAGAATCTATTTATAATGAAATAAGTTTACTTGAATAGAAATAATTTCCAATTATTAAATGCAAGATTTATTCGAAATAAATGATTGGAAAGGACTCAAATGTGTGGAAATGTTATCTACTTGTACAATTTAATGTGAATTAACCAAAATAATCACAAACGATTACAATGAATACGAAATAAATAAAATTATAACATTATTAGTCGGTTAATCTAATACATCAACTAAATCACTCGGTACAATATGAATGAAATGATTTTTAATTAAATGCACTTAAATAGGTAATATGAAGTAGAAAAAGGTCAAAAAGTATCGTAAGAACCTATAAATAACGAAATAAGTTTACTTGAATTATTGGATTATTGCTGGCATCATCAGTTTTATCTTCAAATGAAGAGAAAATAACTTTTGTATTTACAAAAGATCCTTACAGTAGACCGATTTATTCAGCGACTATGTCCATCAAACGATTCGAGATACTTCTAATGTGTCTAGGCTTCGATGATTTTAGAACACGTAATCAAAGAAGAGTAACAGACAAAGCTGCTCCTATATCTGAAATATTTGGAAATTTCATTGAAAACTGCAAAAGATCGTACTCAGTATCTTCTGAGGTAACTATTGATGAGATGCTTGTACCTTTTCGAGGGCGGTGCGGGTTTAAGGTGTTTATGCCAAAAAAACCTAAGAAATATGGAATTAAAGTCATGTGTCTATGTGATGCTAAAACCTCCTATCTTCTAAATGCTTACATCTACACCGGAAAGAGTTCTGATTCTGTGGGACTGAGTGAGACAGAAAAAACCCTTGCCATACCAACTCAATCTGTAGTAAGACTTTGTAAACCGATCGTAAACAGTAACAAAAACGTTACTGCAGATAATTGGTTTAGCTCACTTGAAGTTGTAGATGAGTTACTGAAAAGAAAACTCACGTCGGCACAGTACGAAAAGACAAGAAGGCTATCCCAGAAGTATTTCTACAAGATCCTGTACGTCCAGTTGGCTCATCATTATATGGATTTAGAGACAGAATTACTTTACTGAGCTATGTGCCAAAGAAAAACCGAGCTGTTATCCTCATTTCATCGATGCATCATTCAACTGAAACAAACTAGAATAAACGCAAGCCTGAAATAATAGCGCATTATAATGCAACTAAATGTGGAGTTTACATCATGGACATGAAGTGTGCTATCTATTCTTCGAGCCGGCGAACAAGAAGATGGCCAGTAGCAATGTTCTACAGAATGCTGAATATTGGTTCCGTGAATTCGTTTATCCTGTACATGAGCTACAAGAACTCTTCTCTTCTGACACAATTCGAGTTCATAAAACAGTTGAGTTTTGAGCTCATCAAACCCCATCTTCAAAAAAGGTTCTCTCTTCCAAGCCTTCAACGAACCCTGAAAGAAGACATCAGAAGAGTGCTTGGAAATGACGTGCCAGCCGAAGAACGTAGAGGCAAGGGAGGAGGAGACGAAGCTGACGCTGGACCGAGTGACAATGGAGAAGAGGAAAACCTGCAGTACGTGCCCAAGTGCAAAGAAAAGGAAGACGGCCTACAAGTGCATACTTTTTTCAAAGGCTATCTGTCTGGAGTGCAGTAGAAAACTTTGCTTGGAATGTGAAAAGGAAGTCATCTCCAAATCAGGTGATGTTTTTATTTTCTTTGAACATTTGAAAAACATTTGAAAATTCATTGAACATTCTAAAACATAATATTTTGATCTTATAATGGTTTTTTTCATACGAAATAAATGTAGTTTTTGGCTCAATTGGTTTTATTCTTTCAATAAACACCATTTCTCATACTATATAGGGTAATTACCATTAAAACCTAATGGAATCATGTGTTATATTATATTGAGGTCTGACAGACCGGGGGTTTCGGTTAGTGTTGTGAGGCCTAGGGTTACGGTAAAAGTGTTAAAGCCCTTCAAAGTTTCCCTCTGTTTGGTGGAATTTTTTTTATCCTTAACCAATATGGAGTGACACATCTTACTTCAACTTACATTAGTAATAACAGTTATTAATGTAGAATCGTGAAATTCACCATACTTATTCAGAATTGTACGTACATTTCAAATATCAAATATCCTCCCGGTACCTTTTGAGTCGGGTCACAAGGACCTGGACTTGTTTCCTGTTGTGAAGGGGGGGAGACAGGCTGCCGGGCGGCTCGGAGGCTTGAACAAGGGTTTTGGTGCCTCGGACCCTGACCCTGACGCTACGCCTGTGTGGTCGCCCGGTTCTGGGCAGGGTTCCCCTCTTTGACCAACCAGGCTTCCGCGTGACCGCTGGGTTGTGGTGGGGCCACCGGGGGTTGAAGTGTAGTGGATGGTTGTCTGCACCTGGCTGACCAGGCTCGCTGTGGTGTAGTCTGAGATTGTGGGAGTCTCAAATCTGTGATTTTTTACTCAGCTGAGACTTCTTTCCCTGCAGGACTATTTTGCAGAAGCACAGTCTTGGCCAAGTGTTTGGGGTGTGGCAGTTATGGGCAGCAGATTTGGCAGTGAGTGGGCTGTTTCCCGGCAGGGCAACGTTTGCGCAAGTACTCGGATCACTACCGGTACCACCCCACTGCTGTGCCAGTCGTGGTTGCAGAATGCAGATCTGCGTGAGGCACCTGGCCGTGGTTCCCTGTCCCGGCCCTCGGGGGTCCGCAGGGTGCCATAATGGGCCTCAGCGGGTGGTAGATTACAGCAATGTGGTGAGAGGTGAAGTATCACTTGAACAGAGAAGGCATGATTGGGTACAGAGTTTTTTATCACGATAAACAGTAAATCAGTAACCACATTTAGGCCCGCTACTGGCGCTGGCATGTCGGTGGTAGTGGCGTGAAGCAGTGCGGGTGCGGGCAACGAGAGCTGAGGGGCTCGCTGCTCTTAGTCAACTCGCTGGCAGCCCTTCCTGCTGTCCTGGCCGGAGGGAGTGCAGGGTGGGTGCAAGCAGAGGCTTCAGCTGCGGTCAGTGCCGTCGGGGAGACACTGCCCACCCCTGCCCACCCCTCCTGTCGATGCACTCGGGGCATTTTGTTAGGGAATCTGACGTCCCTTCCTTTGATGGAGGCACAGTCGTACAACATTCGCACACACACTCTCACAGCGACTGCCAAGCTACAGAGGCTTGTATTGCGTTGCCTCGCAGGGGGCGGGTCCATCTTCCTGAAGTCGCGGGACCGGCCGGAGCCGCAGTCGCCCGGCCAGGCGCCGGCCCCCACGCCCGCCGAGGAGGGGGACGGGCAGCCCAGCATCGAGGTGGTGTGCTCCCAGGACGGCGGCGACATGCCCAAGGGCATCCTGCGCGACCAGAAGTCGGCCCCCGCGCGCCCGCTCTGGGACGTCGACCCGCACCTCATGTCTGGTGAGTCGTGGACCGTCGTGAGGAACTGCTTGGAGTCCACCTGAGAAACAGCATGGATTTCAACCCAGAATCTTCCAATCGCGAGTCCGAAAAGTTACAGTTGTGTGACTTTGCTCGGTATAACAGCAAACTGGCAGGCTTTAAAAATAAATACAGGGATCCAAACAAGCACAAGTAAAGCAGTTTAGACGCAGAGCATTTAGTTTTTCAATTAAGCCTTTCCAGCCCTCTGCCTGGCATGTGACTATAGGGTGGTTCTCGTCTCAGTGGTGGGGATAAGTGGTACAAAACATGAGCACAGTAGGAATTGTTGAATTCTTTTTTTTTTTTTGTAGAAATTCGTTAAAGACGGAAAAAATTACAAAATTTGCGTTTTGACTTTAAAACATCACAATTCACGTTATTTATGGAGTTATCGCAATCACAATTTTTTCAGGTCCATAACCATGTTGCATTGAAAGACCCCTGTCCTGCCCAGCTTTGCAGAGCATTTTTAAGAAATACTATTATTCATTAATGCATATATCAGGTGATTATCATGGTGACCTACTTTTGTATTAATACCGTATTGGTCCGAAAATAGGCCGACCTTTTTTGCCAGTTTTGTCAACCTTGAAATCTAGAGTCGGCCTATAATGGGGTACTAGCCAAAATAGAATAATTGAAGGAGAATCACTTATGGCATAAAAATGTTATCAGATATACAATTCATTGACCTAAAATTACGCAGTACTTACGTAAAATTAGTAATTTTTACAACTTAGAAATTTAGTAAACACACAACCCCAATAACGTATCATATTTTAAGTAAGTACACAGATATGGTCACTTGTAGCACATAGCTTTTAAAAGCTCGGTCTGGTTATTTTTGTACTGTATTTAACAGGCTGCGGTAATTTTATTTGCTTGTAAAATGTGGTATTTACAGTAAACAGTTAGTAAAACAGCAATTTTGCTGTATGGTTATTTACAGTAGTATGCTTTATTTACTCTTCTACCACAGGAAAAACAAAATGGCACCAGTGTTGGCAACTTGTAGTTGCGACACGAATAAACAAATACCGTTACATACCAACAGTAACAAGAACAATAAAACCTATTTGCAATATTGGCTGTTTTATGGTTGATTCATACACGTTTTACATGAAACCATTTTGGGTTTTTTACGTCAAAATTAAACGTAACGGTAAATGTTTTTACGTCACAATTTCTATGAACTTAGAAAATTTAGCCATTGCCGTGTAAAATGTTGGCACCACTACAAAAGAATGTGAAGATAAACGGAAATATGAACTCTCAAATATTTTTGTCAGTTGAATAAATATTAACTTAGTTGAAGTGTTACTGGGGTAATATGCTGCTGATAATCATTTTAGTTAGTTAAAATTTATTTTTCCCTGATTTTGAGTGGGCTGTAGAAGGGGTCGGCCTATTTTCGGACCAATAGGGTAGTTTATCATTTGGAATTTTCTTGTATTTTTTATTATTTTATTTTATTTTATTTTAGAAATCTTTTTACTGTGTTTTTACTGAGTATCACAATGTTGACTAGGTTACTTTTTATGTAATTTTGAGTTGCAATATGTTTCATTTAAACATTATTTTTATTGCTATAATTTTACATATGGAGTGCGTATGGGACGTTTCGAGAAAATGAGACATTGGTTTCTTTGGCTGGAAGAAAGAAAGATATGCGATGCCGAGGCACCAAAATGATAGACGATAGTTTATAGCTTCCCGTGTTAGAGAGAGACAGAGACATTTGCCAGAAACATGAGAGAGCTCTCTGACTGGGTAATTCCAAAATAGTAGTTGTAAGAATAATATTTGTAGCCAATAGGTAGGCTGCTTTTCTTTTAGGGACATCCCCAGTTTATACTTTTTTGTCTGTTTTGTATAGTGCTTTGTCTCGTTAGTTGTGAGCGTGCTGGGCCGAGAGGTTGCGCTGTTTCATCGGCTCAGGAGAAAAGTAAATTCACATAGTGCGAAGAAAAAAATTGCATAAATTTATTTCAACTCTTTTGTTTGAGAATTATTGTTTACCATTTTGAGTCATTTAACACAGTCAGAGACAGAACTTTACACCTAACTACCTGCCACTTCAGATGATATAACGTACATATGTGCAAGGAACAGTCGTCGTCTTAGCCGGGCAGGATAGGGATAAATTATTGTTTATTTATTTCCAAGTAGCATTTGTTTGTTTATTGTGCAAAGGGTAGTTCGATTCTTTTTATTTATGTGTGTCAGCCATAGTTTATCTGAAAGTAAACCTGGAACGATGTGGGATGAATAATACTTTTTTTTTTCAGTCAACACACCCCTCACACCCCCTGTACTAAGGAGGTTAGATGTTTTCCTTTGCCAGCTCTACTGCTAACCCCCCCCCCCCCCCCCCCCTCCTTTCTACGATCTTTTTGAAATCTTAAGGGAGTGCCTCCCATTTCAGGTCATGATTTTATATTTATATTAATCACTGATCAACTTTTAGACTTTTTCAATTGTTTAACTTTCACAAAATGAAAAATATATACAGCGCATACGTTTTGCGTAATTAACTGCCAAAGTTACATTTTTAACGTTTTTGGGTTGTACAAACACAGAGAATTAAATTTATTTCAGAACTGAAACTTTTTAGGTTTACTGCAATGCCACTGGCTACTTCATGATATGATTTGCATTTCTATCACAAAAACTTATTACATGTTTCTTGGCTGTCAAAATCGTAACAACAAATTTGAGAATTTTTAAATGCCAGGTAAAATTAAATGGTAAAATTAAATAATATTCTCTGAAAGAATTTCAAACCATTTCTTGAAGTAGCCAGTGGCATTGCAGTTAAACCTAAAAAGTTTCTTTCTTTTTATTTCTTTTCAGTAAATTAAATTCTCTTTATTTGTACAACCCAAAAACGTTAAAAATATAACTTTGGCAGCTAATTATGCAAAATGTATGCGCTGTATATATTTTTAATTTCGTGAAAGTTAAACAATTGTAAAAGTCTAAATGTGTATCTGTAATTGCTGTGAATATAAAATATTGACCGGAAATATGAGACACTCCCTTAAGATGTTAGTTCATTGTTTTTAACCTGGGTTGAACAACAACTGCGGCTTGTTGGCCGGGATCGGCAGGGCCGCCCGCCTGTGAGCCAGCCGACAGCTCGGGAAGTGTGTCTTGCCAGTTATAAACTACAGGGAGCGTGTGGTTGCAGCGGAGGAGAAGCAGATGTGGCGTCGTCAGGAGCTGGAGGAGGAACGCAAGAGCGTGCGCTTCAACCTGGACAAGGCCCTCGACATCCACTTCACCGTGTCAGAGTCCGACCGCTCCGACCGCTCCGACCAGGTAGCTTCCAGGAAGCCACGTTTTTACAGCACTAGTGATTGCAACAGCTCAACTCTCTCTCTCTCTCTCTCTCTCTCTATATATATATATATATATATATATATACACACACACACACACACACACACACACACACACACATGTGTGTGTGTGTATAATAAAACATAGGCTTCAAATGCAATCATTCTTGTCAACTTTGATGCAAAGTCACTAGTTTCGATTTAGTTTTGGTTAGTGTTGGAGCTGTTACTGTTCTTGAATCGGTTGAGTCCATCCGTTGCAATGGATTTAAACTGTCCCCTCTACCAATGTTTCAAAACATTTGTATTGTGTTATTTGAAAGGATATTAAAATTAATTTTCTTAAAGATTCAATTTAGATTTTCATTATATTGATCAGGGTTTCTGTTAGTAATGTGTTGGTTCTACTTTTCCACCGATTTCCGGTTTGGTTCTTGTTAAAATTCTGTTCTAGATAAGCCTTTAAGCAATTTCCAGTCACACCAAACATAAGTTATGTCCTGATAAATGGTGTGTTTGACTTCTAAGTGCTTCACTTTACCGTAATTCCTTCACCAACAAGTCATGTGTTCCCTAGGTAGCACAAGTGTTTCATATCTCATTAGTTGGCTACAATAGCACAGAACCTACATGTGTGGTTCTGCAAAATCTAGCGAGTAGCTAAAGCTTGACTCTGCTCAAAAGTGAAGCTCATTGTACTCGACAGGACATGACTCAACAATTTTTTCATAATATAATACATATTTGACATGTGCACCTTGCATAAAATGACGTACCATTATTTTTCAGTCACTTCACAGCGTAATCTCGTATTTACATTATCTCAGTTTTCTTAAAGTACAGTTAATATTACATAATTACACCATTTACATTTAGAACATTGCAAAAGATTCAATTGTAGAATGGCCTGTTGTACATAATAGATTTGTAACATATCGTACACGCTACGAAAAGAAAACATTGTCTGGAATTAACAGTTTTTCCGTACTACAGCGGCAATAGACAGTATCGCTGTTCGAAACCAACATGAACGTGATGCACAGTATATCTTCATATCTTTGGCTATCTTGTATTGTCTATAACTATAGTTAGTTATTTTTTTACACGTAGTTAAGTGCTTCTCTTTTTTTAATGGCGCATGAATATTTAGCACATCCATAATGGCTTTAAAAAAAGTATTTGAAGAAGAGAGCTGCTTTTTAAGGGAAAATAAAAAAAAAATGTTTTGAGTCTCTCAGTACTAGCCAGATATGTAA
Organism: Bacillus rossius redtenbacheri; assembly: GCF_032445375.1. Taxonomy (NCBI): domain Eukaryota; kingdom Metazoa; phylum Arthropoda; class Insecta; order Phasmatodea; family Bacillidae; genus Bacillus; species Bacillus rossius. Next base: position 39,830,720 of record NC_086342.1, on the reverse strand, counting down.
AACATCTAATCTCAGTAACAAGCATTTTTTTTTTCATTTTGTGAAATACACTAACCGAATTCGGACACAAAATATAACATAGAATTCTATAAAATAATGCTGAGCGTGATAAATATTGCAAATTGTGTTCCCAACTACATTTCTCGACGCGAATCACACGTAGTGTCTGCACCCGCCGCTAGAATTCGCTGCCGGAGCAGCTACGTCGACTATTGAATCATTTGATTAACAGACCGAAACTTTAAACTATATAATGAAGCTGGTTTCTCTGGCCGACCGAGAGGTAACGGAGAAATGTGATTGGTTTAGGTGAGCGCCAAGTGATTGAATCTGGTTAGCAAAACTACTTTTCATAACCGGATTAAGACTGCAGGAAAGTGAAAGCCAAGAGGCGTCGAGTGATTTCATTATGATTGTTGTTATCGTTATTTAATCTGAGAGGTCACGTTGCTTTAAGCCTCTGTGCATAGCTGTGCAATGTAAATCTAGCTTGACTAAATGTTATGAATTAGTACACGTTTTCGAACAGTGTAATAACAATGAATTTAACATTTCATATTCTTTTTCAGTTCTTCAGATTTTCTTAACCAGCTTGGTGTAAGCAGAAAATTGTGTTTCATTTTTGTTATGTTCCCAAGTACTAGATGATTTGATACCGGATTCATTTCAAGTATCGGTCCTAAAAACGTGTGTGTTTCTTAACGCAATTCAAAACTAAGTTAAATTTTGTTTGCATATGGATCAGGTTAAATATTGTTTGAACATACCAATGGTTATAGACAGGGTGTTGCTGTATTTTGCCGATAGTGATCATACATACAATAATGTAGATGTCTTGCAGTAGAAATAAATGGCCGTAGTTGAACCGTGCCCAGTGCCTGTGGTTGTGAGAGGCGCAAACGTAAATGACGGGAGGTCAAACCGGCTGCGCAGGAGGCGGCGGACGAGGTCGGGGACGAGGACTGGATCTCGGACGACGAGGACCTCGCGCAAGGGCGCGCCACCTCGGGCGCCAGGGCCGCAGGCAAGTGTGACTGTTGCACTCCTCTTCCTTGCCGTCGGCTACTGGCGTCCCTCTCCTCTTCCTTGCAGTAGGCTGCTGGCGTCGCTCTCCTCTTCCTTGCAGTGGGCTGCTAGCGTCGCTCTCCTCTTCCTTGCAGTGGGCTGCTGGCGTCGCTCTCCTCTTCCTTGCCGTCGGCTACTGGCGTCGCTCTCCTCTTCCTTGCCGTCGGCTACTGGCGTCGCTCTCCTCTTCCTTGCCGTCGGCCACTGGCGTCGCTCTCCTCTTCCTTGCAGTAGGCTGCTGGCGTCGCTCTCCTCTTCCTTGCAGTGGGCTGCTAGCGTCGCTCTCCTCTTCCTTGCAGTGGGCTGCTGGCGTCGCTCTCCTCTTCCTTGCCGTCGGCTACTGGCGTCGCTCTCCTCTTCCTTGCCGTCGGCCACTGGCGTCGCTCTCCTCTTCCTTGCAGTAGGCTACTGGCGTCGCTCTCCTCTTCCTTGCAGTAGGCTACTGGCGTCGCTCTCCTCTTCCTTGCCGTCGGCTACTGGCGTCCCTCTCCTCTTCCTTGCAGTAGGCTGCTGGCGTCGCTCTCCTCTTCCTTGCCATCGGCTACTGGCGTCGCTCTCCTCTTCCTTGCAGTAGGCTGCTGGCGTCGCTCTCCTCTTCCTTGCCGTCGGCTACTGGCGTCGCTCTCCTCTTCCTTGCCGTCGGCTACTAGCGTCCCTCTCCTCTTCCTTGCAGTAGGCTGCTGGCGTCGCTCTCCTCTTCCTCGCCGTCGGCTGCTGGCGTCGCTCTCCTCTTCCTCGCCGTCGGCTACTGGCGTCGCTCTCCTCTTCCTTGCCGTCGGCTACTGGCGTCCCTCTCCTCTTCCTTGCAGTAGGCTGCTGGCGTCGCTCTCCTCTTCCTCGCCGTCGGCTACTGGCGTCGCTCTCCTCTTCCTCGCCGTCGGCTACTGGCGTCGCTCTCCTCTTCCTTGCCGTCGGCTACTGGCGTCCCTCTCCTCTTCCTTGCAGTAGGCTGCTGGCGTCGCTCTCCTCTTCCTTGCCGTCGGCTACTGGCGTCGCTCTCCTCTTCCTTGCCGTCGGCTACTGGCTTCCCTCTCCTCTTCCTTGCCGTCGGCTACTGGCGTCGCTCTCCTCTTCCTTGCCGTCGGCTACTGGCGTCGCTCTCCTCTTCCTTGCCGTCGGCTACTGGCGTCCCTCTCCTCTTCCTTGCAGTAGGCTGCTGGCGTCGCTCTCCTCTTCCTTGCAGTAGACTGCTGGCGTCGCTCTCCTCTTCCTTGCAGTCGGCTGCTGGCGTCCCTCTCCTCTTCCTTGCAGTAGGCTGCTGGCGTCGCTCTCCTCTTCCTTGCAGTAGGCTGCTGGCGTCGCTCTCCTCTTCCTTGCAGTAGGCTGCTGGCGTCCCTCTCCTCTTCCTTGCAGTAGGCTGCTGGCGTCGCTCTCCTCTTCCTTGCCGTCGGCTACTGGCGTCCCTCTCCTCTTCCTTGCAGTAGGCTGCTGGCGTCGCTCTCCTCTTCCTTGCAGTAGGCTGCTGGCGTCGCTCTCCTCTTCCTTGCAATAGGCTGCTGGCGTCGCTCTCCTCTTCCTTGCAGTAGGCTGCTGGCGTCGCTCTCCTCTTCCTTGCCGTCGGCTACTGGCGTCGCTCTCCTCTTCCTTGCCGTCGGCTACTGGCGTCGCTCTCCTCTTTCTTGCCGTCGGCTACTAGCGTCCCTCTCCTCTTCCTTGCAGTAGGCTGCTGGCGTCGCTCTCCTCTTCCTCGCCGTCGGCTGCTGGCGTCGCTCTCCTCTTCCTCGCCGTCGGCTACTGGCGTCGCTCTCCTCTTCCTTGCCGTCGGCTACTGGCGTCCCTCTCCTCTTCCTTGCAGTAGGCTGCTGGCGTCGCTCTCCTCTTCCTCGCCGTCGGCTACTGGCGTCGCTCTCCTCTTCCTCGCCGTCGGCTACTGGCGTCGCTCTCCTCTTCCTTGCCGTCGGCTACTGGCGTCCCTCTCCTCTTCCTTGCAGTAGGCTGCTGGCGTCGCTCTCCTCTTCCTTGCCGTCGGCTACTGGCGTCGCTCTCCTCTTCCTTGCCGTCGGCTACTGGCTTCCCTCTCCTCTTCCTTGCCGTCGGCTACTGGCGTCGCTCTCCTCTTCCTTGCCGTCGGCTACTGGCGTCGCTCTCCTCTTCCTTGCCGTCGGCTACTGGCGTCCCTCTCCTCTTCCTTGCAGTAGGCTGCTGGCGTCGCTCTCCTCTTCCTTGCAGTAGACTGCTGGCGTCGCTCTCCTCTTCCTTGCAGTCGGCTGCTGGCGTCCCTCTCCTCTTCCTTGCAGTAGGCTGCTGGCGTCGCTCTCCTCTTCCTTGCAGTAGGCTGCTGGCGTCGCTCTCCTCTTCCTTGCAGTAGGCTGCTGGCGTCCCTCTCCTCTTCCTTGCAGTAGGCTGCTGGCGTCGCTCTCCTCTTCCTTGCCGTCGGCTACTGGCGTCCCTCTCCTCTTCCTTGCAGTAGGCTGCTGGCGTCGCTCTCCTCTTCCTTGCAGTAGGCTGCTGGCGTCGCTCTCCTCTTCCTTGCAATAGGCTGCTGGCGTCGCTCTCCTCTTCCTTGCAGTAGGCTGCTGGCGTCGCTCTCCTCTTCCTTGCCGTCGGCTACTGGCGTCGCTCTCCTCTTCCTTGCCGTCGGCTACTGGCGTCGCTCTCCTCTTCCTTGCCGTCGGCTACTGGCGTCGCTCTCATCTTCCTTGCAGTAGGCTGCTGGCGTCGCTCTCCTCTTCCTTGCCGTCGGCTACTGGCGTCCCTCTCCTCTTCCTTGCAGTAGGCTGCTGGCGTCGCTCTCCTCTTCCTTGCAGTAGGCTGCTGCCGTCACTCTCCTCTTCCTTGCCATCGGCTACTGGCGTCGCTCTCCTCTTCTTGCCGTCGGCTACTGGCGTCCCCCTCCTCTTCCTTGCCGTCGGCTACTGGCGTCGCTCTCCTCTTCCTTGCCGTCGGCTACTGGCGTCGCTCTCCTCTTCCTTGCCGTCGGCTACTGGCGTCGCTCTCCTCTTCCTTGCCGTCGGCTACTGGCGTCGCTCTCCTCTTCCTTGCCGTCGGCTACTTGCGTCCCTCTCCTCTTCCTTGCAGTAGGTGCTGGCGTCGCTCTCCTCTTCCTCGCCGTCGGCTACTGGCGTCGCTCTCCTCTTCCTTGCCGTCGGCTACTGGCGTCCCTGTCCTCTTCCTTGCAGTAGGCTGCTGGCGTCGATTCCTCTTCCTTGCCGTCGGCTACTGGCGTCGCTCTCCTCTTCCTTGCCGTCGGCTACTGGCGTCGCTCTCCTCTTCCTTGCCGTCGGCTACTGGCGTCGCTCTCCTCTTCCTTGCCGTCGGCTGCTGGCGTCCCTCTCCTCTTCCTTGCAGTAGGCTGCTGGCGTCGCTCTCCTCTTCCTTGCAGTAGTCTGCTGGCGTCGCTCTCCTCTTCCTTGCAGTCGGCTGCTGGCGTCCCTCTCCTCTTCCTTGCAGTAGGCTGCTGGCGTCGCTCTCCTCTTCCTTGCAGTAGGCTGCTGGCGTCGCTCTCCTCTTCCTTGCAGTAGGCTGCTGGCGTCCCTCTCCTCTTCCTTGCAGTAGGCTGCTGGCGTCGCTCTCCTCTTCCTTGCCGTCGGCTACTGGCGTCCCTCTCCTTTTCCTTGCAGTAGGCTGCTGGCGTCGCTCTCCTCTTCCTTGCAGTAGGCTGCTGGCGTCGCTCTCCTCTTCCTTGCAATAGGCTGCTGGCGTCGCTCTCCTCTTCCTTGCAGTAGGCTGCTGGCGTCGCTCTCCTCTTCCTTGCCGTCGGCTACTGGCGTCGCTCTCCTCTTCCTTGCCGTCGGCTACTGGCGTCGCTCTCCTCTTCCTTGCCGTCGGCTACTGGCGTCGCTCTCCTCTTCCTTGCAGTAGGCTGCTGGCGTCGCTCTCCTCTTCCTTGCCGTCGGCTACTGGCGTCCCTCTCCTCTTCCTTGCAGTAGGCTGCTGGCGTCGCTCTCCTCTTCCTTGCAGTAGGCTGCTGGCGTCACTCTCCTCTTCCTTGCCGTCGGCTACTGGTGTCGCTCTCCTCTTCTTGCCGTCGGCTACTGGCGTCCCCCTCCTCTTCCTTGCCGTCGGCTACTGGCGTCGCTCTCCTCTTCCTTGCCGTCGGCTACTGGCGTCGCTCTCCTCTTCCTTGCCGTCGGCTACTGGCGTCGCTCTCCTCTTCCTTGCCGTCGGCTACTGGCGTCGCTCTCCTCTTCCTTGCCGTCGGCTACTGGCGTCCCTCTCCTCTTCCTTGCAGTAGGCTGCTGGCGTCGCTCTCCTCTTCCTTGCCGTCGGCTACTGGCGTCGCTCTCCTCTTCCTCGCCGTCGGCTACTGGCGTCGCTCTCCTCTTCCTTGCCGTCGGCTACTGGCGTCCCTCTCCTCTTCCTTGCAGTAGGCTGCTGGCGTCGCTCTCCTCTTCCTTGCCGTCGGCTACTGGCGTCGCTCTCCTCTTCCTTGCCGTCGGCTACTGGCTTCCCTTTCCTCTTCCTTGCCGTCGGCTACTGGCGTCGCTCTCCTCTTCCTTGCCGTCGGCTACTGGCGTCGCTCTCCTCTTCCTTGCCGTCGGCTACTGGCGTCCCTCTCCTATTCCTTGCAGTAGGCTGCTGGCTTTGCTCTCCTCTTCCTTGCAGTAGACTGCTGGCGTCGCTCTCCTCTTCCTTGCAGTCGGCTGCTGGCGTCCCTCTCCTCTTCCTTGCAGTAGGCTGCTGGCGTCGCTCTCCTCTTCCTTGCAGTAGGCTGCTGGCGTCGCTCTCCTCTTCCTTGCAGTAGGTTGCTGGCGTCCCTCTCCTCTTCCTTGCAGTAGGCTGCTGGCGTCGCTCTCCTCTTCCTTGCAGTAGGCTGCTGGCGTCGCTCTCCTCTTCCTTGCAGTAGGCTGCTGGCGTCGCTCTCCTCTTCCTTGCAGTAGGCTGCTGGCGTCGCTCTCCTCTTCCTTGCAGTAGGCTGCTGGCGTCCCTCTCCTCTTCCTTGCAGTAGGCTGCTGGCGTCGCTCTCCTCTTCCTTGCAGTCGGCTGCTGGCGTCCCTCTCCTCTTCCTTGCAGTAGGCTGCTGGCGTCGCTCTCCTCTTCCTTGCAGTAGGCTGCTGGCGTCGCTCTCCTCTTCCTTGCAGTAGGCTGCTGGCGTCCCTCTCCTCTTCCTTGCAGTAGGCTGCTGGCGTCGCTCTCCTCTTCCTTGCAGTAGGCTGCTGGCGTCGCTCTCCTCTTCCTTGCCGTCGGCTACTGGCGTCCCTCTCCTCTTCCTTGCAGTAGGCTGCTGGCGTCGCTCTCCTCTTCCTTGCAGTAGGCTGCTGGCGTCGCTCTCCTCTTCCTTGCAGTAGGCTGCTGGCGTCGCTCTCCTCTTCCTTGCCGTCGGCTCCTGGCGTCGCTCTCCTCTTCCTTGCCGTCGGCTACTGGCGTCGCTCTCCTCTTCCTTGCCGTCGGCTACTGGCGTCGCTCTCCTCTTCCTTGCAGTAGGCTGCTGGCGTCGCTCTCCTCTTCCTTGCAGTAGGCTGCTGGCGTCGCTCTCCTCTTCCTCGCCGTCGGCTACTGGCGTCGCTCTCCTCTTCCTCGCCGTCGGCTACTGGCGTCGCTCTCCTCTTCCTTGCCGTCGGCTACTGGCGTCCCTCTCCTCTTCCTTGCAGTAGGCTGCTGGCGTCGCTCTCCTCTTCCTTGCCGTCGGCTACTGGCGTCGCTCTCCTCTTCCTTGCCGTCGGCTACTGGCTTCCCTTTCCTCTTCCTTGCCGTCGGCTACTGGCGTCGCTCTCCTCTTCCTTGCCGTCGGCTACTGGCGTCGCTCTCCTCTTCCTTGCCGTCGGCTACTGGCGTCCCTCTCCTCTTCCTTGCAGTAGGCTGCTGGCGTCGCTCTCCTCTTCCTTGCAGTAGACTGCTGGCGTTGCTCTCCTCTTCCTTGCAGTCGGCTGCTGGCGTCCCTCTCCTCTTCCTTGCAGTAGGCTGCTGGCGTCGCTCTCCTCTTCCTTGCCGTAGGCTGCTGGCGTCGCTCTCCTCTTCCTTGCAGTAGGCTGCTGGCGTCCCTCTCCTCTTCCTTGCAGTAGGCTGCTGGCGTCGCTCTCCTCTTCCTTGCAGTTGGCTGCTGGCGTCGCTCTCCTCTTCCTTGCAGTAGGCTGCTGGCGTCGCTCTCCTCTTCCTTGCAGTAGGCTGCTGGCGTCGCTCTCCTCTTCCTTGCAGTAGGCTGCTGGCGTCCCTCTCCTCTTCCTTGCAGTAGGCTGCTGGCGTCGCTCTCCTCTTCCTTGCAGTAGGCTGCTGGCGTCGCTCTCCTCTTCCTTGCAGTAGGCTGCTGGCGTCACTCTCCTCTTCCTTGCCGTCGGCTACTGGCGTCGCTCTCCTCTTCCTTGCCGTCGGCTACTGGCGTCCCCCTCCTCTTCCTTGCCGTCGGCTACTGGCGTCCCCCTCCTCTTCCTTGCCGTCGGCTACTGGCGTCGCTCTCCTCTTCCTTGGCTCTCCTCTTCCTTGCCGTCTGCCACTGGCGTCGCTCTCCTCTTCCTTGCCGTCGACCACTGGCGTCGCTCTCCTCTTCCTTGCCGTCGGCCACTGGCGTCGCTCTCCTCTTCCTTGCCGTCGGCTGCTGGCGTCGTTCTCCTCTTCCTTGCCGTCGGCTACTGGCGTCGCTCTCCTCTTCCTTGCCGTCGGCTACTAGCGTCCCTCTCCTCTTCCTTGCAGTAGGCTGCTGGCGTCGTTCTCCTCTTCCTTGCAGTAGGCTGCTGGCGTCGCTCTCCTCTTCCTCGCCGTCGGCTACAGGTGTCGCTCTCCTCTTCCTCGCTGCTGGCGTCGCTCTCCTCTTCCTTGCAGTAGGCTGCTGGCGTCGCTCTCCTCTTCCTTGCAGTAGGCTGCTGGCGTCGCTCTCCTCTTCCTCGCCGTCGGCTACTGGCGTCGCTCTCCTCTTCCTTGCAGTAGGCTGCTGGCGTCGCTCTCATCTTCCTTGCCGTCGGCTACTGGCGTCGCTCTCCTCCTCCTCGCCGTCGGCTACTGGCGTCGCTCTCCTCTTCCTCGCTGCTGGCGTCGCTCTCCTCTTCCTTGCAGTAGGCTGCTGGCGTCGCTCTCCTCTTCCTTGCAGTAGGCTGCTGGCGTCGCTCTCCTCTTCCTTGCAGTAGGCTGCTGGCGTCCCTCTCCTCTTCCTTGCAGTAGGCTGCTGGCGTCGCTCTCCTCTTCCTTGCAGTAGGCTGCTGGCGTCGCTCTCCTCTTCCTTGCAGTAGGCTGCTGGCGTCGCTCTCCTCTTCCTTGCAGTAGGCTGCTGGCGTCGCTCTCCTCTTCCTTGCAGTAGGCTGCTGGCGTCGCTCTCCTCTTCCTTGCCGTCGGCTACTGGCGTCCCTCTCCTCTTCCTTGCAGTAGGCTGCTGGCGTCGCTCTCCTCTTCCTTGCAGTAGGCTGCTGGCGTCGCTCTCCTCTTCCTTGCCGTCGGCTACTGGCGTCCCCCTCCTCTTCCTTGCCGTCGGCTACTGGCGTCGCTCTCCTCGTCCTTGCCGTCGGCTACTGGCGTCGCTCTCCTCTTCCTTGCCGTCGGCCACTGGCGTCGCTCTCCTCTTCCTTGCCGTCGGCTACTGGCGTCGCTCTCCTCTTCCTTGCCGTCGGCCACTGGCGTCGCTCTCCTCTTCCTTGCCGTCGGCTGCTGGCGTCGTTCTCCTCTTCCTTGCCGTCGGCTACTGGCGTCGCTCTCCTATTCCTTGCCGTCGGCTACTAGCGTCCCTCTCCTCATCCTTGCAGTAGGCTGCTGGCGTCGCTCTCCTCTTCCTTGCAGTAGGCTGCTGGCGTCGCTCTCCTCTTCCTCGCCGTCGGCTACTGGCGTCGCTCTCCTCTTCCTTGCCGTCGGCTACTGGCGTCCCTCTCCTCTTCCTTGCAGTAGGCTGCTGGCGTCGCTCTCCTCTTCCTTGCCGTCGGCTACTGGCGTCGCTCTCCTCTTCCTTGCAGTAGGCTGCTGGCGTCACTCTCCTCTTCCTTGCCGTCGGCTACTGGCGTCGCTCTCCTCTTCCTTGCCGTCGGCTACTGGCTTCCCTCTCCTCTTCCTTGCCGTCGGCTACTGGCGTCGCTCTCCTCTTCCTTGCCGTCGGCTACTGGCGTCGCTCTCCTCTTCCTTGCCGTCGGCTACTGGCGTCCCTCTCCTCTTCCTTGCTGTAGGCTGCTGGCGTCGCTCTCCTCTTCCTTGCAGTAGGCTGCTGGCGTCGCTCTCCTCTTCCTTGCAGTAGACTGCTGGCGTCGCTCTCCTCTTCCTTGCAGTCGGCTGCTGGCGTCCCTCTCCTCTTCCTTGCAGTTGGCTGCTGGCGTCGCTCTCCTCTTCCTTGCAGTAGGCTGCTGGCGTCGCTCTCCTCTTCCTTGCAGTAGGCTGCTGGCGTCGCTCTCTTCTTCCTTGCCGTCGGCTGCTGGCGTCGCTCTCCTCTTCCTTGCCGTCGGCTACTGGCGTCCCTCTCCTCTTCCTTGCAGTAGACTGCTGGCGTCGCTCTCCTCTTCCTTGCAGTAAGCTGCTGGCGTCGCTCTCCTCTTCCTTGCAGTAGGCTGCTGGCGTCGCTCTCCTCTTCCTTGCAGTAGGCTGCTGGCGTCGCTCTCCTCTTCCTTGCCGTCGGCTACTGGCGTCGCTCTCCTCTTCCTTGCCGTCGGCTACTGGCGTCGCTCTCCTCTTCCTTGCCGTCGGCTACTGGCGTCGCTCTCCTCTTCCTTGCAGTAGGCTGCTGGCGTCGCTCTCCTCTTCCTTGCAGTAGGCTGCTGGCGTCGCTCTCCTCTTCCTCGCCGTCGGCTACTGGCGTCGCTCTCCTCTTCTTTGCAGTAGGCTGCTGGTGTCGCTCTCCTCTTCCTTGCCGTCGGCTACTGGCGTCGCTCTCCTCTTCCTTGCCGTCGGCTACTAGCGTCCCTCTCCTCTTCCTTGCAGTAGGCTGCTGGCGTCGCTCTCCTCTTCCTTGCAGTAGGCTGCTGGCGTCGCTCTCCTCTTCCTCGCCGTCGGCTACTGGCGTCGCTCTCCTCTTCCTTCCCGTCGGCTACTGGCGTCGCTCTCCTCTTCCTTGCAGTAGGCTGCTGGCGTCGCTCTCCTCTTCCTTGCCGTCGGCTACTGGCGTCGCTCTCCTCTTCCTTGCAGTAGGCTGCTGGTGTCGCTCTCCTCTTCCTTGCCGTCGGCTACTGGCGTCGCTCTCCTCTTCCTTGCCGTCGGCTACTGGCTTCCCTCTCCTCTTCCTTGCCGTCGGCTACTGGCGTCCCTCTCCTCTTCCTTGCAGTAGGCTGCTGGCGTCGCTCTCCTCTTCCTTGCCGTCGGCTACTGGCGTCCCTCTCCTCTTCCTTGCAGTAGGCTGCTGGCGTCGCTCTCCTCTTCCTTGCAGTAGACTGCTGGCGTCGCTCTCCTCTTCCTTGCAGTCGGCTGCTGGCGTCCCTCTCCTCTTCCTCGCAGTAGGCTGCTGGCGTCGCTCTCCTCTTCCTTGCAGTAGGCTGCTGGCGTCGCTCTCCTCTTCCTTGCAGTAGGCTGCTGGCGTCCCTCTCCTCTTCCTTGCAGTAGGCTGCTGGCGTCCCTCTCCTCTTCCTTGCAGTAGGCTGCTGGCGTCGCTCTCCTCTTCCTTGCAGTAGGCTGCTGGCGTCGCTCTCCTCTTCCTTGCAGTAGGCTGCTGGCGTCGCTCTCCTCTTCCTTGCCGTCGGCTACTGGCGTCGCTCTCCTCTTCCTTGCCGTCGGCTACTGGCGTCGCTCTCCTCTTCCTTGCAGTAGGCTGCTGGCGTCGCTCTCCTCTTCCTTGCAGTAGGCTGCTGGCGTCGCTCTCCTCTTCCTTGCCGTCGGCTACTGGCGTCCCTCTCCTCTTCCTTGCAGTAGGCTGCTGGCGTCGCTCTCCTCTTCCTTGCAGTAGGCTGCTGGCGTCGCTCTCCTCTTCCTTGCAGTAGGCTGCTGGCGTCACTCTCCTCTTCCTTGCCGTCGGCTACTGGATTCGCTCTCCTCTTCTTGCCGAAAGGCTACTGGCGTCCCCCTCCTCTTCCTTGCCGTCGGCTACTGGCGTCGCTCTCCTCTTCCTTGCCGTCGGCTACTGGCGTCGCTCTCCTCTTCCTTGCCGTCGGCTACTGGCGTCGCTCTCCTCTTCCTTGCCGTCGGCTACTGGCGTCGCTCTCCTCTTCCTTGCCGTCGGCTACTGGCGTCCCCTCCTCTTCCTTGCAGTAGGCTGCTGGCTTCGCTCTCCTCTTCCTTGCCGTCGGCTACTGGCGTCGCTCTCCTCTTCCTCGCCGTCGGCTACTGGCGTCGCTCTCCTCTTCCTTGCCGTCGGCTACTGGCGTCCCTCTCCTCTTCCTTGCAGTAGGCTGCTGGCGTCGCTCTCCTCTTCCTTGCCGTCGGCTACTGGCGTCGCTCTCCTCTTCCTTGCAGTAGGCTGCTGGCGTCGCTCTCCTCTTCCTTGCAGTAGGCTGCTGGCGTCGCTCTCCTCTTCCTTGCAGTAGGCTGCTGGCGTCACTCTCCTCTTCCTTGCCGTCGGCTACTGGCGTCGCTCTCCTCTTCCTTGCCGTCGGCTACTGGCGTCCCCCTCCTCTTCCTTGCCGTCGGCTACTGGCGTCCCCCTCCTCTTCCTTGCCGTCGGCTACTGGCGTCGCTCTCCTCTTCCTTGGCTCTCCTCTTCCTTGCCGTCTGCCACTGGCGTCGCTCTCCTCTTCCTTGCCGTCGACCACTGGCGTCGCTCTCCTCTTCCTTGCCGTCGGCCACTGGCGTCGCTCTCCTCTTCCTTGCCGTCGGCTGCTGGCGTTGTTCTCCTCTTCCTTGCCGTCGGCTACTGGCGTCGCTCTCCTCTTCCTTGCCGTCGGCTACTAGCGTCCCTCTCCTCTTCCTTGCAGTAGGCTGCTGGCGTCGTTCTCCTCTTCCTTGCAGTAGGCTGCTGGCGTCGCTCTCCTCTTCCTCGCCGTCGGCTACAGGTGTCGCTCTGCTCTTCCTCGCCGTCGGCTACTGGCGTCCCTCTCCTCTTCCTTGCAGTAGGCTGCTGGCGTCGCTCTCCTCTTCCTTGCCGTCGGCTACTGGCGTCGCTCTCCTCTTCCTCGCCGTCGGCTACTGGCGTCGCTCTCCTCTTCCTCGCCGTCGGCTACTAGCGTCCCTCTCCTCTTCCTTGCAGTAGGCTGCTGGCGTCGCTCTCCTCTTCCTTGCCGTCGGCTACTGGCGTCGCTCTCCTCTTCCTTGCCGTCGGCTACTGGCGTACCTCTCCTCTTCCTTGCAGTAGGCTGCTGGCGTCGCTCTCCTATTCCTTGCAGTAGACTGCTGGCGTCGCTCTCCTCTTCCTTGCAGTCGGCTGCTGGCGTCCCTCTCCTCTTCCTTGCAGTAGGCTGCTGGCGTCGCTCTCCTCTTCCTTGCAGTAGGCTGCTGGCGTCGCTCTCCTCTTCCTTGCAGTAGGCTGCTGGCGTCCCTCTCCTCTTCCTTGCAGTATGCTGCTGGCGTCGCTCAACTCTTCCTTGCAGTAGGCTGCTGGCGTCGCTCTCCTCTTCCTTGCAGTAGCCTGCTGGCGTCGCTCTCCTCTTCCTTGCAGTAGGCTGCTGGCGTCCCTCTCCTCTTCCTTGCAGTAGGCTGCTGGCGTCGCTCTCCTCTTCCTTGCAGTAGGCTGCTGGCGTCGCTCTCCTCTTCCTTGCAGTAGCATGCTGGCGTCGCTCTCCTCTTCCTTGCAGTAGGCTGCTGGCGTCGCTCTCCTCTTCCTTGCAGTAGGCTGCTGGCGTCCCTCTCCTCTTCCTTGCAGTAGGCTGCTGGCGTCGCTCTCCTCTTCCTTGCAGTAGGCTGCTGGCGTCGCTCTCCTTTTCCTTGCAGTAGGCTGCTGGCGTCGCTCTCCTCTTCCTTGCAGTAGGCTGCTGGCGTCGCTCTCCTTTTCCTTGCAGTAGGCTGCTGGCGTCACTCTCCTCTTCCTCGCCGTCGGCTACTGGCGTCCCTCTCCTCTTCCTTGCAGTAGGCTGCTGGCGTCGCTCTCCTCTTCCTTGCCGTCGGCTACTGGCGTCGCTCTCCTCTTCCTTGCCGTCGGCTTCTGGCTTCCCTTTCCTCTTCCTTGCCGTCGGCTACTGGCGTCGCTCTCCTCTTCCTTGCCGTCGGCTACTGGCGTCGCTCTCCTCTTCCTTGCCTTCGGCTACTGGCGTCCCTCTCCTCTTCCTTGCAGTAGGCTGCTGGCGTCGCTCTCCTCTTCCTTGCAGTAGACTGCTGGCGTCGCTCTCCTCTTCCTTGCAGTCGGCTGCTGGCGTCCCTCTCCTCTTCCTTGCAGTAGGCTGCTGGCGTCGCTCTCCTCTTCCTTGCAGTAGGCTGCTGGCGTCGCTCTCCTCTTCCTTGCAGTAGGCTGCTGGCGTCGCTCTCCTCTTCCTTGCAGTAGGCTGCTGGCGTCGCTCTCCTCTTCCTCGCCGTCGGCTACTGGCGTCGCTCTCCTCTTCCTTGCAGTAGGCTGCTGGCGTCGCTCTCCTCTTCCTTGCCGTCGGCTACTGGCGTCGCTCTCCTCTTCCTTGCCGTCGGCCACTGGCGTCGCTCTCCTCTTCCTTGCCGTCGGCGACTGGCGTCGCGCTTCTCTTCCTTGCCGTCGGCCACTGGCGTCGCTCTCCTCTTCCTTGCCGTCGGCCACTGGCGTCGCTCTCCTCTTCCTTGCCGTCGGCTGCTGGCGTCGCTCTCCTCTTACTTGCCGTCGGCTGCTGGCGTCGCTCTCCTCTTCCTTGCCGTCGGCTGCTGGCGTCGCTCTCCTCTTCCTTGCCGTCGGCTGCTGGCGTCGCTCTCCTCTTCCTTGCAGTAGGCTGCTGGCGTCGCTCTCCTCTTCCTTGCAGTAGGCTGCTGGCGTCGCTCTCCTCTTCCTTGCAGTCGGCCCCTGGCGTCGCTCTCCTCCTCCTTGCAGTAGGCTGCTGGCGTCGCTCTCCTCTTCCTTGCAGTCGGACCCTGGCGTCGCTCTCCTCCTCCTTGCCGTCGGCCACTGGCGTCGCTCTCCTCTTCCTTGCCGTCGGCTACTGGCGTCCCTCTCCTCCTCCTTGCCGTCGGCTACTGGCGTCGCTCTCCTCCTCCTTGCCGTCGGCCACTGGCGTCGCTCTCCTCTTCTTTGCCGTCGGCCACTGGCGTCGCTCTCCTCTTCCTTGCCGTCGGCCACTGGCGTCGCTCTCCTCTTCCTTGCCGTCGGCCACTGGCGTCGCTCTCTTCTTCCTTGCCGTCGGCTATTGGCGTCGCTCTCCTCTTCCTTGCCGTCGGCTACTGGCGTCGCTCTCCTCTTCCTTGTTGTCGGCTGCTGGCGTCGCTCTCCTCTTCCTTGCAGTAGGCTGCTGGCGTCGCTCTCCTCTTCCTTGCAGTAGGCTGCTGGCGTCGCTCTCCTCTTCCTTGCAGTCGGCCACTGGCGTCGCTCTCCTCTTCCTTGCCGTCGGCCACTGGCGTCGCTCTCCTCTTCCTTGCAGTAGGCTGCTGGCGTCGCTCTCCTCTACCTTGCCGTCGGCTTCTGGCGTCGCTCTCCTCGTCCTTGCCGTCGGCCACTGGCGTCGCTCTTCTCTTCCTTGCAGTAGGCTGCTGGCGTCGCTCTCCTCTTCCTTGACGTCGGCTACTGGCGTCCCTCTCCTCCTCCTTGCCGTCGGCTACTGGCGTCCCTCTCCTCCTCCTTGCCGTCGGCTACTGGCGTCCCTCTCCTCCTCCTTGCCGTCGGCCACTGGCGTCGCTCTCCTCTTCCTTGCCGTCGGCCACTGGCGTCGCTCTCCTCTTCCTTGCCGTCGGCTACTGGCGTCGCTCTCCTCTTCCTTGCCGTCGGCTACTGGCGTCGCTCTCCTCTTCCTTGCAGTAGGCTGCTGGCGTCGCTCTCCTCTTCCTTGCAGTCGGCCACTGGCGTCGCTCTCCTCTTCCTTGCAGTCGGCCACTGGCGTCGCTCTCCTCTTCCTTGCCGTCGGCTACTGGCGTCCCTCTCCTCTTCCTTGCAGTAGGCTGCTGGCGTCGCTCTCCTCTTCCTTGCAGTAGGCTGCTGGCGTCGCTCTCCTCTTCCTTGCAGTAGGCTGCTGGCGTCGCTCTCCTCTTCCTTGCAGTAGGCTGCTGGCGTCGCTCTCCTCTTCCTTGCCGTCGGCTACTGGCGTCGCTCTCCTCTTCCTTGCAGTAGGCTGCTGGCGTCACTCTCCTCTTCCTTGCAGTCTGCCAATGGCGTCGCTCTCCTCTTCCTTGACGTCGGCTACTGGCGTCGCTCTCCTCTTCCTTGCAGTAGGCTGCTGGCGTCGCTCTCCTCTTCCTTGCAGTAGGCTGCTGGCGTCGCTCTCCTCCTCTTTGCCGTCGGCTACTGGCGTCCCTCTCCTCCTCCTTGCCGTCGGCTACTGGCGTCCCTCTCCTCTTCCTTGCCGTCGGCCACTGGCGTCGCTCTCCTCTTCCTTGCCGTCGGCTACTGGCGTCCCTCTCCTCCTCCTTGCCGTCGGCCACTGGCGTCCCTCTCCTCCTCCTTGCCGTCGGCCACTGGCGTCCCTCTCCTCTTCCTTGCAGTCGGCTACTGGCGTCGCTCTCCTCTTCCTCGCCGTCGGCTGCTGGCGTCGCTCTCCTCTTCCTTGCCGTCGGCTGCTGGCGTCGCTCTCCTCTTCCTTGCAGTAGGCTGCTGGCGTCGCTCTCCTCTTCCTTGCAGTAGGCTGCTGGCGTCCCTCTCCTCTTCCTTGCAGTATGCTGCTGGCGTCGCTCTCCTCTTCCTTGCAGTAGGCTGCTGGCGTCGCTCTCCTCTTCCTTGCAGTAGCCTGCTGGCGTCGCTCTCCTCTTCCTTGCAGTAGGCTGCTGGCGTCCCTCTCCTCTTCCTTGCAGTAGGCTGCTGGCGTCGCTCTCCTCTTCCTTGCAGTAGGCTGCTGGCGTCGCTCTCCTCTTCCTTGCAGTAGGCTGCTGGCGTCGCTCTCCTCTTCCTTGCAGTAGGCTGCTGGCGTCGCTCT
The DNA here is from genome assembly GCF_032445375.1 of Bacillus rossius redtenbacheri. Taxonomy (NCBI): domain Eukaryota; kingdom Metazoa; phylum Arthropoda; class Insecta; order Phasmatodea; family Bacillidae; genus Bacillus; species Bacillus rossius. The sequence goes on along the minus strand of NC_086342.1, from coordinate 39,814,941 downwards.
CCTCTTCCTCGCCGTCGGCTACTGGCGTCGCTCTCCTCTTCCTTGCAGTAGGCTGCTGGCGTCGCTCTCCTCTTTCTTGCCGTCGGCTACTGGCGTCGCTCTCCTCTTCCTCGCCGTCGGCTACTGGCGTCGCTCTCCTCTTCCTCGCTGCTGGCGTCGCTCTCCTCTTCCTTGCAGTAGGCTGCTGGCGTCGCTCTCCTCTTCCTTGCAGTAGGCTGCTGGCTTCGCTCTCCTCTTCCTTGCAGTAGGCTGCTGGCGTCACTCTCCTCTTCCTTGCAGTAGGCTGCTGGCGTCGCTCTCCTCTTCCTTGCAGTAGGCTGCTGGCGTCGCTCTCCTCTTCCTTGCAGTAGGCTGCTGGCGTCGCTCTCCTTTTCCTTGCAGTAGGCTGCTGGCGTCGCTCTCCTCTTCCTTGCAGTAGGCTGCTGGCGTCGCTCTCCTCTTCCTTGCAGTAGGCTGCTGGCGTCGCTCTCCTCTTCCTTGCCGTCGGCTACTGGCGTCCCTCTCCTCTTCCTTGCAGTAATCTGCTGGCGTCGCTCTCCTCTTCCTTGCAGTAGGCTGCTGGCGTCGCTTTCCTCTTCCTTGCAGTAGGCTGCTGGCGTCGCTCTCCTCTTCCTTGCAGTAGGCTGCTGGCGTCGCTCTCCTCTTCCTTGCCGTCGGCTACTGGCGTCGCTCTCCTCTTCCTTGCCGTCGGCTACTGGCGTCGCTCTCCTCTTCCTTGCAGTAGGCTGCTGGCGTCGCTCTCCTCTTCCTTGCCGTCGGCTACTGGCGTCCCTCTCCTCTTCCTTGCAGTAGGCTTCTGGCGTCGCTCTCCTCTTCCTTGCAGTAGGCTGCTGGCGTCGCTCTCCTCTTCCTTGCCGTCGGCTACTGGCGTCGCTCTCCTCTTCCTTGCCGTCGGCTACTGGCGTCCCCCTCCTCTTCCTTGCCGTCGGCTACTGGCGTCGCTCTCCTCTTCCTTGCCGTCGGCTACTGGCGTCGCTCTCCTCTTCCTTGCCGTCGGCTACTGGCGTCGCTCTCCTCTTCCTTGCCGTCGGCTACTGGCGTCGCTCTCCTCTTCCTTGCCGTCGGCTACTGGCGTCCCTCTCCTCTTCCTTGCAGTAGGCTGCTGGCGTCGCTCTCCTCTTCCTTGCCGTCGGCTAATGGCGTCGCTTTCCTCTTCCTCGCCGTCGGCTACTGGTGTCGCTCTCCTCTTCCTCGCCGTCGGCTACTGGCGTCCCTCTCCTCTTCCTTGCAGTAGGCTGCTGGCGTCGCTCTCCTCTTCCTTGCCGTCGGCTACTGGCGTCGCTCTCCTCTTCCTTGCCGTCGGCTTCTGGCTTCCCTTTCCTCTTCCTTGCCGTCTTCTACTGGCGTCGCTCTCCTCTTCCTTGCCGTCGGCTACTGGCGTCGCTCTCCTCTTCCTTGCCGTCGGCTACTGGCGTCCCTCTCCTCTTCCTTGCAGTAGGCTGCTGGCGTCGCTCTCCTCTTCCTTGCAGTAGGCTGCTGGCGTCGCTCTCCTCTTCCTTGCAGTCGGCTGCTGGCGTCCCTCTCCTCTTCCTTGCAGTAGGCTGCTGGCGTCGCTCTCCTCTTCCTTGCAGTAGGCTGCTGGCGTCGCTCTCCTCTTCCTTGCAGTAGGCTGCTGGCGTCGCTCTCCTCTTCCTTGCAGTAGGCTGCTGGCATCCCTCTCCTCTTCCTTGCAGTAGGCTGCTGGCGTCGCTCTCCTCTTCCTTGCAGTAGGCTGCTGGCGTCGCTCTCCTCTTCCTTGCAGTAGGCTGCTGGCGTCGCTCTCCTCTTCCTTGCCGTCGGCTACTGGCGTCGCTCTCCTCTTCCTTGCCGTCGGTCACTGGCGTCGCTCTCCTCTTCCTTGCCGTCGGCTACTGGCGTCGCGCTTCTCTTCCTTGCCGTCGGCCACTGGCGTCGCTCTCCTCTTCCTTGCCGTCGGCCACTGGCGTCGCTCTCCTCTTCCTTGCCGTCGGCTACTGGCGTCGCTCTCCTCTTCCTTGCCGTCGGCTGCTGGCGTCGCTCTCCTCTTCCTTGCCGTCGGCTGCTGGCGTCGCTCTCCTCTTCCTTGCCGTCGGCTGCTGGCGTCGCTCTCCTCTTCCTTGCAGTAGGCTGCTGGCGTCGCTCTCCTCTTCCTTGCAGTAGGCTGCTGGCGTCGCTCTCCTCTTCCTTGCAGTCGGCCCCTGGCGTCGCTCTCCTCCTTCTTGCCGTCGGCCACTGGCGTCGCTCTCCTCTTCCTTGCAGTCGGCTACTGGCGTCCCTCTCCTCCTCCTTGCCGTCGGCTACTGGCGTCGCTCTCCTCCTCCTTGCCGTCGGCCACTGGCGTCGCTCTCCTCTTCTTTGCCGTCGGCCACTGGCGTCGCTCTCCTCTTCCTTGCCGTCGGCCACTGGCGTCGCTCTCCTCTTCCTTGCCGTCGGCCACTGGCGTCGCTCTCTTCTTCCTTGCCGTCGGCTACTGGCGTCGCTCTCCTCTTCCTTGCCGTCGGCCACTGGCGTCGCTCTCCTCTTCCTTTCCGTCGGCTGCTGGCGTCGCTCTCCTCTTCCTTGCAGTAGGCTGCTGGCGTCGCTCTCCTCTTCCTTGCAGTAGGCTGCTGGCGTCGCTCTCCTCTTCCTTGCAGTCGGCCACTGGCGTCGCTCTCCTCTTCCTTGCAGTAGGCTGCTGGCGTCGCTCTCCTCTTCCTTGCCGTCGGCTACTGGCGTCGCTCTCCTCTTTCTTGCAGTAGGCTGCTGGCGTCACTCTCCTCTTCCTTGCAGTTGGCCAATGGCGTCGCTCTCCTCTTCCTTGACGTCGGCTACTGGCGTCGCTCTCCTCTTCCTTGCCGTCGGCCACTGGCGTCGCTCTCCTCTTCCTTGCAGTAGGCTGCTGGCGTCGCTCTCCTCTTCCTTGCAGTAGGCTGCTGGCGTCGCTCTCCTCCTCCTTGCCGTCGGCTACTGGCGTCCCTCTCCTCCTTCTTGCCGTAGGCTACTGGCGTCCCTCTCCTCTTCCTTGCCGTCGGCCACTGGCGTCGCTCTCCTCTTCCTTGCCGTCGGCTACTGGCGTCCCTCTCCTCCTCCTTGCCGTCGGCCACCGGCGTCCCTCTCCTCCTCCTTGCCGTCGGCCACTGGCGTCCCTCTCCTCTTCCTTGCAGTCGGCCACTGGCGTCGCTCTCCTCTTCCTTGCCGTCGGCTACTGGCGTCCCTCTCCTCCTCCTTGCCGTCGGCTACTGGCGTCCCTCTCCTCCTCCTTGCCGTCGGCCACTGGCGTCGTTCTCCTCTTCCTTACCGTCGGCCACTGGCGTCGCTCTCCTCTTCCTTGCCGTCGGCTACTGGCGTCCCTCTCCTCCTCCTTGCCGTCGGCCACTGGCGTCGCTCTCCTCTTCCTTGCAGTCGGTCACTGGCGTCGCTCTCCTCTTCCTTGCAGTAGGCTGCTGGCGTCGCTCTCCTCTTCCTTGCCGTCGGCCACTGGCGTCGCTCTCCTCTTCCTTGCCGTCGGCTACTGGCGTCCCTCTCCTCTTCCTTGCAGTAGGCTGCTGGCGTCGCTCTCCTCTTCCTTGCAGTAGACTGCTGGCGTCGCTCTCCTCTTCCTTGCCGTCGGCTTCTGGCTTCCCTTTCCTCTTCCTTGCCGTCGGCTACTGGCGTCGCTCTCCTCTTCCTTGCCGTCGGCTACTGGCGTCGCTCTCCTCTTCCTTGCCGTCGGCTACTGGCGTCCCTCTCCTCTTCCTTGCAGTAGGCTGCTGGCGTCGCTCTCCTCTTCCTTGCAGTAGACTGCTGGCGTCGCTCTCCTCTTCCTTGCAGTCGGCTGCTGGCGTCCCTCTCCTCTTCCTTGCAGTAGGCTGCTGGCGTCGCTCTCCTCTTCCTTGCAGTAGGCTGCTGGCGTCGCTCTCCTCTTCCTTGCAGTAGGCTGCTGGCGTCCCTCTCCTCTTCCTTGCAGTAGGCTGCTGGCGTCGCTCTCATCTTCCTTGCAGTAGGCTGCTGGCGTCGCTCTCCTCTTCCTTGCAGTAGGCTGCTGGCGTCGCTCTCCTCTTCCTTGCAGTAGGCTGCTGGCGTCCCTCTCCTCTTCCTTGCAGTAGGCTGCTGGCGTCGCTCTCCTCTTCCTTGCAGTAGGCTGCTGGCGTCGCTCTCCTCTTCCTTGCAGTAGGCTGCTGGCGTCGCTCTCCTCTTCCTTGCAGTAGGCTGCTGGCGTCGCACTCCTCTTCCTCGCCGTCGGCTACTGGCGTCGCTCTCCTCTTCCTTGCAGTAGGCTGCTGGCGTCGCTCTCCTCTTCCTTGCCGTCGGCTACTGGCGTCGCTCTCCTCTTCCTTGCCGTCGGCCACTGGCGTCGCTCTCCTCTTCCTTGCCGTCGGCTACTGGCGTCGCGCTTCTCTTCCTTGCCGTCGGCCACTGGCGTCGCTCTCCTCTTCCTTGCCGTCGGCCACTGGCGTCGCTCTCCTCTTCCTTGCCGTCGGCTACTGGCGTCGCTCTCCTCTTCCTTGCCGTCGGCTGCTGGCGTCGCTCTCCTCTTCCTTGCCGTCGGCTGCTGGCGTCGCTCTCCTCTTCCTTGCCGTCGGCTGCTGGCGTCGCTCTCCTCTTCCTTGCAGTAGGCTGCTGGCGTCGCTCTCCTCTTCCTTGCAGTAGGCTGCTGGCGTCGCTCTCCTCTTCCTTGCAGTCGGCCCCTGGCGTCGCTCTCCTCCTCCTTGCCGTCGGCCACTGGCGTCGCTCTCCTCTTCCTTGCCGTCGGCTACTGGCGTCGCTCTCCTCTTCCTTGCCGTCGGCTACTGGCGTCCCTCTCCTCTTCCTTGCAGTAGGCTGCTGGCGTCGCTCTCCTCTTCCTTGCAGTAGGCTGCTGGCGTCGCTCTCCTCTTCCTTGCAGTAGGCTGCTGGCGTCGCTCTCCTCTTCCTTGCAGTAGGCTGCTGGTGTCGCTCTCCTCTTCCTTGCAGTAGGCTGCTGGCGTCGCTCTCCTCTTCCTTGCCGTCGGCTACTGGCGTCGCTCTCCTCCTCCTTGCAGTAGGCTGCTGGCGTCACTCTCCTCTTCCTTGCAGTCGGCCAATGGCGTCGCTCTCCTCTTCCTTGCAGTAGGCTGCTGGTGTCGCTCTCCTCTTCCTTGCAGTAGGCTGCTGGCGTCGCTCTCCTCTTCCTTGCAGTCGGCCACTGGCGTCGCTCTCCTCTTCCTTGCAGTCGGCCACTGGCGTCGCTCTCCTCTTCCTTGCCGTCGGCTACTGGCGTCCCTCTCGTCTTCCTTGCAGTAGGCTGCTGGCGTCGCTCTCCTCTTCCTTGCAGTAGGCTGCTGGCGTCGCTCTCCTCTTCCTTGCAGTAGGCTGCTGGCGTCGCTCTCCTCTTCCTTGCAGTAGGCTGCTGGCGTCGCTCTCCTCTTCCTTGCCGTCGGCTACTGGCGTCGCTCTCCTCTTCCTTGCAGTAGGCTGCTGGCGTCACTCTCCTCTTCCTTGCAGTCGGCCAATGGCGTCGCTCTCCTCTTCCTTGACGTCGGCTACTGGCGTCGCTCTCCTCTTCCTTGCCGTCGGCCACTGGCGTCGCTCTCCTCTTCCTTGCAGTAGGCTGCTGGCGTCGCTCTCCTCTTCCTTGCAGTAGGCTGCTGGCGTCGCTCTCCTCTTCCTTGCAGTCGGCCACTGGCGTCGCTCTCCTCTTCCTTGCCGTCGGCTACTGGCGTCCCTCTCCTCCTCCTTGCCGTCGGCTACTGGCGTCCCTCTCCTCCTCCTTGCCGTCGGCCACTGGCGTCGTTCTCCTCTTCCTTACCGTCGGCCACTGGCGTCGCTCTCCTCTTCCTTGCCGTCGGCTACTGGCGTCCCTCTCCTCCTCCTTGCCGTCGGCCACTGGCGTTGCTCTCCTCTTCCTTGCAGTCGGCCACTGGCGTCGCTCTCCTCTTCCTTGCAGTAGGCTGCTGGCGTCGCTCTCCTCTTCCTTGCCGTCGGCCACTGGCGTCGCTCTCCTCTTCCTTGCAGTAGGCTGCTGGCGTCGCTCTCATCTTCCTTGCCGTCGGCTACTGGCGTCGCTCTCCTCCTCCTCGCCGTCGGCTACTGGCGTCGCTCTCCTCTTCCTCGCTGCTGGCGTCGCTCTCCTCTTCCTTGCAGTAGGCTGCTGGCGTCGCTCTCCTCTTCCTTGCAGTAGGCTGCTGGCGTCGCTCTCCTCTTCCTTGCAGTAGGCTGCTGGCGTCCCTCTCCTCTTCCTTGCAGTAGGCTGCTGGCGTCGCTCTCCTCTTCCTTGCAGTAGGCTGCTGGCGTCGCTCTCCTCTTCCTTGCAGTAGGCTGCTGGCGTCGCTCTCCTCTTCCTTGCAGTAGGCTGCTGGCGTCGCTCTCCTCTTCCTTGCAGTAGGCTGCTGGCGTCGCTCTCCTCTTCCTTGCCGTCGGCTACTGGCGTCCCTCTCCTCTTCCTTGCAGTAGGCTGCTGGCGTCGCTCTCCTCTTCCTTGCAGTAGGCTGCTGGCGTCGCTCTCCTCTTCCTTGCCGTCGGCTACTGGCGTCCCCCTCCTCTTCCTTGCCGTCGGCTACTGGCGTCGCTCTCCTCGTCCTTGCCGTCGGCTACTGGCGTCGCTCTCCTCTTCCTTGCCGTCGGCCACTGGCGTCGCTCTCCTCTTCCTTGCCGTCGGCTACTGGCGTCGCTCTCCTCTTCCTTGCCGTCGGCCACTGGCGTCGCTCTCCTCTTCCTTGCCGTCGGCTGCTGGCGTCGTTCTCCTCTTCCTTGCCGTCGGCTACTGGCGTCGCTCTCCTATTCCTTGCCGTCGGCTACTAGCGTCCCTCTCCTCATCCTTGCAGTAGGCTGCTGGCGTCGCTCTCCTCTTCCTTGCAGTAGGCTGCTGGCGTCGCTCTCCTCTTCCTCGCCGTCGGCTACTGGCGTCGCTCTCCTCTTCCTTGCCGTCGGCTACTGGCGTCCCTCTCCTCTTCCTTGCAGTAGGCTGCTGGCGTCGCTCTCCTCTTCCTTGCCGTCGGCTACTGGCGTCGCTCTCCTCTTCCTTGCAGTAGGCTGCTGGCGTCACTCTCCTCTTCCTTGCCGTCGGCTACTGGCGTCGCTCTCCTCTTCCTTGCCGTCGGCTACTGGCTTCCCTCTCCTCTTCCTTGCCGTCGGCTACTGGCGTCGCTCTCCTCTTCCTTGCCGTCGGCTACTGGCGTCGCTCTCCTCTTCCTTGCCGTCGGCTACTGGCGTCCCTCTCCTCTTCCTTGCTGTAGGCTGCTGGCGTCGCTCTCCTCTTCCTTGCAGTAGGCTGCTGGCGTCGCTCTCCTCTTCCTTGCAGTAGACTGCTGGCGTCGCTCTCCTCTTCCTTGCAGTCGGCTGCTGGCGTCCCTCTCCTCTTCCTTGCAGTTGGCTGCTGGCGTCGCTCTCCTCTTCCTTGCAGTAGGCTGCTGGCGTCGCTCTCCTCTTCCTTGCAGTAGGCTGCTGGCGTCGCTCTCTTCTTCCTTGCCGTCGGCTGCTGGCGTCGCTCTCCTCTTCCTTGCCGTCGGCTACTGGCGTCCCTCTCCTCTTCCTTGCAGTAGACTGCTGGCGTCGCTCTCCTCTTCCTTGCAGTAAGCTGCTGGCGTCGCTCTCCTCTTCCTTGCAGTAGGCTGCTGGCGTCGCTCTCCTCTTCCTTGCAGTAGGCTGCTGGCGTCGCTCTCCTCTTCCTTGCCGTCGGCTACTGGCGTCGCTCTCCTCTTCCTTGCCGTCGGCTACTGGCGTCGCTCTCCTCTTCCTTGCCGTCGGCTACTGGCGTCGCTCTCCTCTTCCTTGCAGTAGGCTGCTGGCGTCGCTCTCCTCTTCCTTGCAGTAGGCTGCTGGCGTCGCTCTCCTCTTCCTCGCCGTCGGCTACTGGCGTCGCTCTCCTCTTCTTTGCAGTAGGCTGCTGGTGTCGCTCTCCTCTTCCTTGCCGTCGGCTACTGGCGTCGCTCTCCTCTTCCTTGCCGTCGGCTACTAGCGTCCCTCTCCTCTTCCTTGCAGTAGGCTGCTGGCGTCGCTCTCCTCTTACTTGCAGTAGGCTGCTGGCGTCGCTCTCCTCTTCCTCGCCGTCGGCTACTGGCGTCGCTCTCCTCTTCCTTCCCGTCGGCTACTGGCGTCGCTCTCCTCTTCCTTGCAGTAGGCTGCTGGCGTCGCTCTCCTCTTCCTTGCCGTCGGCTACTGGCGTCGCTCTCCTCTTCCTTGCAGTAGGCTGCTGGTGTCGCTCTCCTCTTCCTTGCCGTCGGCTACTGGCGTCGCTCTCCTCTTCCTTGCCGTCGGCTACTGGCTTCCCTCTCCTCTTCCTTGCCGTCGGCTACTGGCGTCCCTCTCCTCTTCCTTGCAGTAGGCTGCTGGCGTCGCTCTCCTCTTCCTTGCCGTCGGCTACTGGCGTCCCTCTCCTCTTCCTTGCAGTAGGCTGCTGGCGTCGCTCTCCTCTTCCTTGCAGTAGACTGCTGGCGTCGCTCTCCTCTTCCTTGCAGTCGGCTGCTGGCGTCCCTCTCCTCTTCCTCGCAGTAGGCTGCTGGCGTCGCTCTCCTCTTCCTTGCAGTAGGCTGCTGGCGTCGCTCTCCTCTTCCTTGCAGTAGGCTGCTGGCGTCCCTCTCCTCTTCCTTGCAGTAGGCTGCTGGCGTCCCTCTCCTCTTCCTTGCAGTAGGCTGCTGGCGTCGCTCTCCTCTTCCTTGCAGTAGGCTGCTGGCGTCGCTCTCCTCTTCCTTGCAGTAGGCTGCTGGCGTCGCTCTCCTCTTCCTTGCCGTCGGCTACTGGCGTCGCTCTCCTCTTCCTTGCCGTCGGCTACTGGCGTCGCTCTCCTCTTCCTTGCAGTAGGCTGCTGGCGTCGCTCTCCTCTTCCTTGCAGTAGGCTGCTGGCGTCGCTCTCCTCTTCCTTGCCGTCGGCTACTGGCGTCCCTCTCCTCTTCCTTGCAGTAGGCTGCTGGCGTCGCTCTCCTCTTCCTTGCAGTAGGCTGCTGGCGTCGCTCTCCTCTTCCTTGCAGTAGGCTGCTGGCGTCACTCTCCTCTTCCTTGCCGTCGGCTACTGGATTCGCTCTCCTCTTCTTGCCGAAAGGCTACTGGCGTCCCCCTCCTCTTCCTTGCCGTCGGCTACTGGCGTCGCTCTCCTCTTCCTTGCCGTCGGCTACTGGCGTCGCTCTCCTCTTCCTTGCCGTCGGCTACTGGCGTCGCTCTCCTCTTCCTTGCCGTCGGCTACTGGCGTCGCTCTCCTCTTCCTTGCCGTCGGCTACTGGCGTCCCCTCCTCTTCCTTGCAGTAGGCTGCTGGCTTCGCTCTCCTCTTCCTTGCCGTCGGCTACTGGCGTCGCTCTCCTCTTCCTCGCCGTCGGCTACTGGCGTCGCTCTCCTCTTCCTTGCCGTCGGCTACTGGCGTCCCTCTCCTCTTCCTTGCAGTAGGCTGCTGGCGTCGCTCTCCTCTTCCTTGCCGTCGGCTACTGGCGTCGCTCTCCTCTTCCTTGCAGTAGGCTGCTGGCGTCGCTCTCCTCTTCCTTGCAGTAGGCTGCTGGCGTCGCTCTCCTCTTCCTTGCAGTAGGCTGCTGGCGTCACTCTCCTCTTCCTTGCCGTCGGCTACTGGCGTCGCTCTCCTCTTCCTTGCCGTCGGCTACTGGCGTCCCCCTCCTCTTCCTTGCCGTCGGCTACTGGCGTCCCCCTCCTCTTCCTTGCCGTCGGCTACTGGCGTCGCTCTCCTCTTCCTTGGCTCTCCTCTTCCTTGCCGTCTGCCACTGGCGTCGCTCTCCTCTTCCTTGCCGTCGACCACTGGCGTCGCTCTCCTCTTCCTTGCCGTCGGCCACTGGCGTCGCTCTCCTCTTCCTTGCCGTCGGCTGCTGGCGTTGTTCTCCTCTTCCTTGCCGTCGGCTACTGGCGTCGCTCTCCTCTTCCTTGCCGTCGGCTACTAGCGTCCCTCTCCTCTTCCTTGCAGTAGGCTGCTGGCGTCGTTCTCCTCTTCCTTGCAGTAGGCTGCTGGCGTCGCTCTCCTCTTCCTCGCCGTCGGCTACAGGTGTCGCTCTGCTCTTCCTCGCCGTCGGCTACTGGCGTCCCTCTCCTCTTCCTTGCAGTAGGCTGCTGGCGTCGCTCTCCTCTTCCTTGCCGTCGGCTACTGGCGTCGCTCTCCTCTTCCTCGCCGTCGGCTACTGGCGTCGCTCTCCTCTTCCTCGCCGTCGGCTACTAGCGTCCCTCTCCTCTTCCTTGCAGTAGGCTGCTGGCGTCGCTCTCCTCTTCCTTGCCGTCGGCTACTGGCGTCGCTCTCCTCTTCCTTGCCGTCGGCTACTGGCGTACCTCTCCTCTTCCTTGCAGTAGGCTGCTGGCGTCGCTCTCCTATTCCTTGCAGTAGACTGCTGGCGTCGCTCTCCTCTTCCTTGCAGTCGGCTGCTGGCGTCCCTCTCCTCTTCCTTGCAGTAGGCTGCTGGCGTCGCTCTCCTCTTCCTTGCAGTAGGCTGCTGGCGTCGCTCTCCTCTTCCTTGCAGTAGGCTGCTGGCGTCCCTCTCCTCTTCCTTGCAGTATGCTGCTGGCGTCGCTCAACTCTTCCTTGCAGTAGGCTGCTGGCGTCGCTCTCCTCTTCCTTGCAGTAGCCTGCTGGCGTCGCTCTCCTCTTCCTTGCAGTAGGCTGCTGGCGTCCCTCTCCTCTTCCTTGCAGTAGGCTGCTGGCGTCGCTCTCCTCTTCCTTGCAGTAGGCTGCTGGCGTCGCTCTCCTCTTCCTTGCAGTAGCATGCTGGCGTCGCTCTCCTCTTCCTTGCAGTAGGCTGCTGGCGTCGCTCTCCTCTTCCTTGCAGTAGGCTGCTGGCGTCCCTCTCCTCTTCCTTGCAGTAGGCTGCTGGCGTCGCTCTCCTCTTCCTTGCAGTAGGCTGCTGGCGTCGCTCTCCTTTTCCTTGCAGTAGGCTGCTGGCGTCGCTCTCCTCTTCCTTGCAGTAGGCTGCTGGCGTCGCTCTCCTTTTCCTTGCAGTAGGCTGCTGGCGTCACTCTCCTCTTCCTCGCCGTCGGCTACTGGCGTCCCTCTCCTCTTCCTTGCAGTAGGCTGCTGGCGTCGCTCTCCTCTTCCTTGCCGTCGGCTACTGGCGTCGCTCTCCTCTTCCTTGCCGTCGGCTTCTGGCTTCCCTTTCCTCTTCCTTGCCGTCGGCTACTGGCGTCGCTCTCCTCTTCCTTGCCGTCGGCTACTGGCGTCGCTCTCCTCTTCCTTGCCTTCGGCTACTGGCGTCCCTCTCCTCTTCCTTGCAGTAGGCTGCTGGCGTCGCTCTCCTCTTCCTTGCAGTAGACTGCTGGCGTCGCTCTCCTCTTCCTTGCAGTCGGCTGCTGGCGTCCCTCTCCTCTTCCTTGCAGTAGGCTGCTGGCGTCGCTCTCCTCTTCCTTGCAGTAGGCTGCTGGCGTCGCTCTCCTCTTCCTTGCAGTAGGCTGCTGGCGTCGCTCTCCTCTTCCTTGCAGTAGGCTGCTGGCGTCGCTCTCCTCTTCCTCGCCGTCGGCTACTGGCGTCGCTCTCCTCTTCCTTGCAGTAGGCTGCTGGCGTCGCTCTCCTCTTCCTTGCCGTCGGCTACTGGCGTCGCTCTCCTCTTCCTTGCCGTCGGCCACTGGCGTCGCTCTCCTCTTCCTTGCCGTCGGCGACTGGCGTCGCGCTTCTCTTCCTTGCCGTCGGCCACTGGCGTCGCTCTCCTCTTCCTTGCCGTCGGCCACTGGCGTCGCTCTCCTCTTCCTTGCCGTCGGCTGCTGGCGTCGCTCTCCTCTTACTTGCCGTCGGCTGCTGGCGTCGCTCTCCTCTTCCTTGCCGTCGGCTGCTGGCGTCGCTCTCCTCTTCCTTGCCGTCGGCTGCTGGCGTCGCTCTCCTCTTCCTTGCAGTAGGCTGCTGGCGTCGCTCTCCTCTTCCTTGCAGTAGGCTGCTGGCGTCGCTCTCCTCTTCCTTGCAGTCGGCCCCTGGCGTCGCTCTCCTCCTCCTTGCAGTAGGCTGCTGGCGTCGCTCTCCTCTTCCTTGCAGTCGGACCCTGGCGTCGCTCTCCTCCTCCTTGCCGTCGGCCACTGGCGTCGCTCTCCTCTTCCTTGCCGTCGGCTACTGGCGTCCCTCTCCTCCTCCTTGCCGTCGGCTACTGGCGTCGCTCTCCTCCTCCTTGCCGTCGGCCACTGGCGTCGCTCTCCTCTTCTTTGCCGTCGGCCACTGGCGTCGCTCTCCTCTTCCTTGCCGTCGGCCACTGGCGTCGCTCTCCTCTTCCTTGCCGTCGGCCACTGGCGTCGCTCTCTTCTTCCTTGCCGTCGGCTATTGGCGTCGCTCTCCTCTTCCTTGCCGTCGGCTACTGGCGTCGCTCTCCTCTTCCTTGTTGTCGGCTGCTGGCGTCGCTCTCCTCTTCCTTGCAGTAGGCTGCTGGCGTCGCTCTCCTCTTCCTTGCAGTAGGCTGCTGGCGTCGCTCTCCTCTTCCTTGCAGTCGGCCACTGGCGTCGCTCTCCTCTTCCTTGCCGTCGGCCACTGGCGTCGCTCTCCTCTTCCTTGCAGTAGGCTGCTGGCGTCGCTCTCCTCTACCTTGCCGTCGGCTTCTGGCGTCGCTCTCCTCGTCCTTGCCGTCGGCCACTGGCGTCGCTCTTCTCTTCCTTGCAGTAGGCTGCTGGCGTCGCTCTCCTCTTCCTTGACGTCGGCTACTGGCGTCCCTCTCCTCCTCCTTGCCGTCGGCTACTGGCGTCCCTCTCCTCCTCCTTGCCGTCGGCTACTGGCGTCCCTCTCCTCCTCCTTGCCGTCGGCCACTGGCGTCGCTCTCCTCTTCCTTGCCGTCGGCCACTGGCGTCGCTCTCCTCTTCCTTGCCGTCGGCTACTGGCGTCGCTCTCCTCTTCCTTGCCGTCGGCTACTGGCGTCGCTCTCCTCTTCCTTGCAGTAGGCTGCTGGCGTCGCTCTCCTCTTCCTTGCAGTCGGCCACTGGCGTCGCTCTCCTCTTCCTTGCAGTCGGCCACTGGCGTCGCTCTCCTCTTCCTTGCCGTCGGCTACTGGCGTCCCTCTCCTCTTCCTTGCAGTAGGCTGCTGGCGTCGCTCTCCTCTTCCTTGCAGTAGGCTGCTGGCGTCGCTCTCCTCTTCCTTGCAGTAGGCTGCTGGCGTCGCTCTCCTCTTCCTTGCAGTAGGCTGCTGGCGTCGCTCTCCTCTTCCTTGCCGTCGGCTACTGGCGTCGCTCTCCTCTTCCTTGCAGTAGGCTGCTGGCGTCACTCTCCTCTTCCTTGCAGTCTGCCAATGGCGTCGCTCTCCTCTTCCTTGACGTCGGCTACTGGCGTCGCTCTCCTCTTCCTTGCAGTAGGCTGCTGGCGTCGCTCTCCTCTTCCTTGCAGTAGGCTGCTGGCGTCGCTCTCCTCCTCTTTGCCGTCGGCTACTGGCGTCCCTCTCCTCCTCCTTGCCGTCGGCTACTGGCGTCCCTCTCCTCTTCCTTGCCGTCGGCCACTGGCGTCGCTCTCCTCTTCCTTGCCGTCGGCTACTGGCGTCCCTCTCCTCCTCCTTGCCGTCGGCCACTGGCGTCCCTCTCCTCCTCCTTGCCGTCGGCCACTGGCGTCCCTCTCCTCTTCCTTGCAGTCGGCTACTGGCGTCGCTCTCCTCTTCCTCGCCGTCGGCTGCTGGCGTCGCTCTCCTCTTCCTTGCCGTCGGCTGCTGGCGTCGCTCTCCTCTTCCTTGCAGTAGGCTGCTGGCGTCGCTCTCCTCTTCCTTGCAGTAGGCTGCTGGCGTCCCTCTCCTCTTCCTTGCAGTATGCTGCTGGCGTCGCTCTCCTCTTCCTTGCAGTAGGCTGCTGGCGTCGCTCTCCTCTTCCTTGCAGTAGCCTGCTGGCGTCGCTCTCCTCTTCCTTGCAGTAGGCTGCTGGCGTCCCTCTCCTCTTCCTTGCAGTAGGCTGCTGGCGTCGCTCTCCTCTTCCTTGCAGTAGGCTGCTGGCGTCGCTCTCCTCTTCCTTGCAGTAGGCTGCTGGCGTCGCTCTCCTCTTCCTTGCAGTAGGCTGCTGGCGTCGCTCTCCTCTTCCTCGCCGTCGGCTACTGGCGTCGCTCTCCTCTTCCTTGCAGTAGGCTGCTGGCGTCGCTCTCCTCTTTCTTGCCGTCGGCTACTGGCGTCGCTCTCCTCTTCCTCGCCGTCGGCTACTGGCGTCGCTCTCCTCTTCCTCGCTGCTGGCGTCGCTCTCCTCTTCCTTGCAGTAGGCTGCTGGCGTCGCTCTCCTCTTCCTTGCAGTAGGCTGCTGGCTTCGCTCTCCTCTTCCTTGCAGTAGGCTGCTGGCGTCACTCTCCTCTTCCTTGCAGTAGGCTGCTGGCGTCGCTCTCCTCTTCCTTGCAGTAGGCTGCTGGCGTCGCTCTCCTCTTCCTTGCAGTAGGCTGCTGGCGTCGCTCTCCTTTTCCTTGCAGTAGGCTGCTGGCGTCGCTCTCCTCTTCCTTGCAGTAGGCTGCTGGCGTCGCTCTCCTCTTCCTTGCAGTAGGCTGCTGGCGTCGCTCTCCTCTTCCTTGCCGTCGGCTACTGGCGTCCCTCTCCTCTTCCTTGCAGTAATCTGCTGGCGTCGCTCTCCTCTTCCTTGCAGTAGGCTGCTGGCGTCGCTTTCCTCTTCCTTGCAGTAGGCTGCTGGCGTCGCTCTCCTCTTCCTTGCAGTAGGCTGCTGGCGTCGCTCTCCTCTTCCTTGCCGTCGGCTACTGGCGTCGCTCTCCTCTTCCTTGCCGTCGGCTACTGGCGTCGCTCTCCTCTTCCTTGCAGTAGGCTGCTGGCGTCGCTCTCCTCTTCCTTGCCGTCGGCTACTGGCGTCCCTCTCCTCTTCCTTGCAGTAGGCTTCTGGCGTCGCTCTCCTCTTCCTTGCAGTAGGCTGCTGGCGTCGCTCTCCTCTTCCTTGCCGTCGGCTACTGGAGTCGCTCTCCTCTTCCTTGCCGTCGGCTACTGGCGTCCCCCTCCTCTTCCTTGCCGTCGGCTACTGGCGTCGCTCTCCTCTTCCTTGCCGTCGGCTACTGGCGTCGCTCTCCTCTTCCTTGCCGTCGGCTACTGGCGTCGCTCTCCTCTTCCTTGCCGTCGGCTACTGGCGTCGCTCTCCTCTTCCTTGCCGTCGGCTACTGGCGTCCCTCTCCTCTTCCTTGCAGTAGGCTGCTGGCGTCGCTCTCCTCTTCCTTGCCGTCGGCTAATGGCGTCGCTTTCCTCTTCCTCGCCGTCGGCTACTGGTGTCGCTCTCCTCTTCCTCGCCGTCGGCTACTGGCGTCCCTCTCCTCTTCCTTGCAGTAGGCTGCTGGCGTCGCTCTCCTCTTCCTTGCCGTCGGCTACTGGCGTCGCTCTCCTCTTCCTTGCCGTCGGCTTCTGGCTTCCCTTTCCTCTTCCTTGCCGTCTTCTACTGGCGTCGCTCTCCTCTTCCTTGCCGTCGGCTACTGGCGTCGCTCTCCTCTTCCTTGCCGTCGGCTACTGGCGTCCCTCTCCTCTTCCTTGCAGTAGGCTGCTGGCGTCGCTCTCCTCTTCCTTGCAGTAGGCTGCTGGCGTCGCTCTCCTCTTCCTTGCAGTCGGCTGCTGGCGTCCCTCTCCTCTTCCTTGCAGTAGGCTGCTGGCGTCGCTCTCCTCTTCCTTGCAGTAGGCTGCTGGCGTCGCTCTCCTCTTCCTTGCAGTAGGCTGCTGGCGTCGCTCTCCTCTTCCTTGCAGTAGGCTGCTGGCATCCCTCTCCTCTTCCTTGCAGTAGGCTGCTGGCGTCGCTCTCCTCTTCCTTGCAGTAGGCTGCTGGCGTCGCTCTCCTCTTCCTTGCAGTAGGCTGCTGGCGTCGCTCTCCTCTTCCTTGCCGTCGGCTACTGGCGTCGCTCTCCTCTTCCTTGCCGTCGGTCACTGGCGTCGCTCTCCTCTTCCTTGCCGTCGGCTACTGGCGTCGCGCTTCTCTTCCTTGCCGTCGGCCACTGGCGTCGCTCTCCTCTTCCTTGCCGTCGGCCACTGGCGTCGCTCTCCTCTTCCTTGCCGTCGGCCACTGGCGTCGCTCTCCTCTTCCTTGCCGTCGGCTGCTGGCGTCGCTCTCCTCTTCCTTGCCGTCGGCTGCTGGCGTCGCTCTCCTCTTCCTTGCCGTCGGCTGCTGGCGTCGCTCTCCTCTTCCTTGCAGTAGGCTGCTGGCGTCGCTCTCCTCTTCCTTGCAGTAGGCTGCTGGCGTCGCTCTCCTCTTCCTTGCAGTCGGCCCCTGGCGTCGCTCTCCTCCTTCTTGCCGTCGGCCACTGGCGTCGCTCTCCTCTTCCTTGCAGTCGGCTACTGGCGGCCCTCTCCTCCTCCTTGCCGTCGGCTACTGGCGTCGCTCTCCTCCTCCTTGCCGTCGGCCACTGGCGTCGCTCTCCTCTTCTTTGCCGTCGGCCACTGGCGTCGCTCTCCTCTTCCTTGCCGTCGGCCACTGGCGTCGCTCTCCTCTTCCTTGCCGTCGGCCACTGGCGTCGCTCTCCTCTTCCTTGCCGTCGGCCACTGGCGTCGCTCTCCTCTTCCTTGCCGTCGGCCACTGGCGTCGCTCTCTTCTTCCTTGCCGTCGGCTACTGGCGTCGCTCTCCTCTTCCTTGCCGTCGGCCACTGGCGTCGCTCTCCTCTTCCTTTCCGTCGGCTGCTGGCGTCGCTCTCCTCTTCCTTGCAGTAGGCTGCTGGCGTCGCTCTCCTCTTCCTTGCAGTAGGCTGCTGGCGTCGCTCTCCTCTTCCTTGCAGTCGGCCACTGGCGTCGCTCTCCTCTTCCTTGCAGTAGGCTGCTGGCGTCGCTCTCCTCTTCCTTGCCGTCGGCTACTGGCGTCGCTCTCCTCTTTCTTGCAGTAGGCTGCTGGCGTCACTCTCCTCTTCCTTGCAGTTGGCCAATGGCGTCGCTCTCCTCTTCCTTGACGTCGGCTACTGGCGTCGCTCTCCTCTTCCTTGCCGTCGGCCACTGGCGTCGCTCTCCTCTTCCTTGCAGTAGGCTGCTGGCGTCGCTCTCCTCTTCCTTGCAGTAGGCTGCTGGCGTCGCTCTCCTCCTCCTTGCCGTCGGCTACTGGCGTCCCTCTCCTCCTTCTTGCCGTAGGCTACTGGCGTCCCTCTCCTCTTCCTTGCCGTCGGCCACTGGCGTCGCTCTCCTCTTCCTTGCCGTCGGCTACTGGCGTCCCTCTCCTCCTCCTTGCCGTCGGCCACCGGCGTCCCTCTCCTCCTCCTTGCCGTCGGCCACTGGCGTCCCTCTCCTCTTCCTTGCAGTCGGCCACTGGCGTCGCTCTCCTCTTCCTTGCCGTCGGCTACTGGCGTCCCTCTCCTCCTCCTTGCCGTCGGCTACTGGCGTCCCTCTCCTCCTCCTTGCCGTCGGCCACTGGCGTCGTTCTCCTCTTCCTTACCGTCGGCCACTGGCGTCGCTCTCCTCTTCCTTGCCGTCGGCTACTGGCGTCCCTCTCCTCCTCCTTGCCGTCGGCCACTGGCGTCGCTCTCCTCTTCCTTGCAGTCGGTCACTGGCGTCGCTCTCCTCTTCCTTGCAGTAGGCTGCTGGCGTCGCTCTCCTCTTCCTTGCCGTCGGCCACTGGCGTCGCTCTCCTCTTCCTTGCCGTCGGCTACTGGCGTCCCTCTCCTCTTCCTTGCAGTAGGCTGCTGGCGTCGCTCTCCTCTTCCTTGCAGTAGACTGCTGGCGTCGCTCTCCTCTTCCTTGCCGTCGGCTTCTGGCTTCCCTTTCCTCTTCCTTGCCGTCGGCTACTGGCGTCGCTCTCCTCTTCCTTGCCGTCGGCTACTGGCGTCGCTCTCCTCTTCCTTGCCGTCGGCTACTGGCGTCCCTCTCCTCTTCCTTGCAGTAGGCTGCTGGCGTCGCTCTCCTCTTCCTTGCAGTAGACTGCTGGCGTCGCTCTCCTCTTCCTTGCAGTCGGCTGCTGGCGTCCCTCTCCTCTTCCTTGCAGTAGGCTGCTGGCGTCGCTCTCCTCTTCCTTGCAGTAGGCTGCTGGCGTCGCTCTCCTCTTCCTTGCAGTAGGCTGCTGGCGTCCCTCTCCTCTTCCTTGCAGTAGGCTGCTGGCGTCGCTCTCATCTTCCTTGCAGTAGGCTGCTGGCGTCGCTCTCCTCTTCCTTGCAGTAGGCTGCTGGCGTCGCTCTCCTCTTCCTTGCAGTAGGCTGCTGGCGTCCCTCTCCTCTTCCTTGCAGTAGGCTGCTGGCGTCGCTCTCCTCTTCCTTGCAGTAGGCTGCTGGCGTCGCTCTCCTCTTCCTTGCAGTAGGCTGCTGGCGTCGCTCTCCTCTTCCTTGCAGTAGGCTGCTGGCGTCGCACTCCTCTTCCTCGCCGTCGGCTACTGGCGTCGCTCTCCTCTTCCTTGCAGTAGGCTGCTGGCGTCGCTCTCCTCTTCCTTGCCGTCGGCTACTGGCGTCGCTCTCCTCTTCCTTGCCGTCGGCCACTGGCGTCGCTCTCCTCTTCCTTGCCGTCGGCTACTGGCGTCGCGCTTCTCTTCCTTGCCGTCGGCCACTGGCGTCGCTCTCCTCTTCCTTGCCGTCGGCCACTGGCGTCGCTCTCCTCTTCCTTGCCGTCGGCTACTGGCGTCGCTCTCCTCTTCCTTGCCGTCGGCTGCTGGCGTCGCTCTCCTCTTCCTTGCCGTCGGCTGCTGGCGTCGCTCTCCTCTTCCTTGCCGTCGGCTGCTGGCGTCGCTCTCCTCTTCCTTGCAGTAGGCTGCTGGCGTCGCTCTCCTCTTCCTTGCAGTAGGCTGCTGGCGTCGCTCTCCTCTTCCTTGCAGTCGGCCCCTGGCGTCGCTCTCCTCCTCCTTGCCGTCGGCCACTGGCGTCGCTCTCCTCTTCCTTGCCGTCGGCTACTGGCGTCGCTCTCCTCTTCCTTGCCGTCGGCTACTGGCGTCCCTCTCCTCTTCCTTGCAGTAGGCTGCTGGCGTCGCTCTCCTCTTCCTTGCAGTAGGCTGCTGGCGTCGCTCTCCTCTTCCTTGCAGTAGGCTGCTGGCGTCGCTCTCCTCTTCCTTGCAGTAGGCTGCTGGTGTCGCTCTCCTCTTCCTTGCAGTAGGCTGCTGGCGTCGCTCTCCTCTTCCTTGCCGTCGGCTACTGGCGTCGCTCTCCTCCTCCTTGCAGTAGGCTGCTGGCGTCACTCTCCTCTTCCTTGCAGTCGGCCAATGGCGTCGCTCTCCTCTTCCTTGCAGTAGGCTGCTGGTGTCGCTCTCCTCTTCCTTGCAGTAGGCTGCTGGCGTCGCTCTCCTCTTCCTTGCAGTCGGCCACTGGCGTCGCTCTCCTCTTCCTTGCAGTCGGCCACTGGCGTCGCTCTCCTCTTCCTTGCCGTCGGCTACTGGCGTCCCTCTCGTCTTCCTTGCAGTAGGCTGCTGGCGTCGCTCTCCTCTTCCTTGCAGTAGGCTGCTGGCGTCGCTCTCCTCTTCCTTGCAGTAGGCTGCTGGCGTCGCTCTCCTCTTCCTTGCAGTAGGCTGCTGGCGTCGCTCTCCTCTTCCTTGCCGTCGGCTACTGGCGTCGCTCTCCTCTTCCTTGCAGTAGGCTGCTGGCGTCACTCTCCTCTTCCTTGCAGTCGGCCAATGGCGTCGCTCTCCTCTTCCTTGACGTCGGCTACTGGCGTCGCTCTCCTCTTCCTTGCCGTCGGCCACTGGCGTCGCTCTCCTCTTCCTTGCAGTAGGCTGCTGGCGTCGCTCTCCTCTTCCTTGCAGTAGGCTGCTGGCGTCGCTCTCCTCTTCCTTGCAGTCGGCCACTGGCGTCGCTCTCCTCTTCCTTGCCGTCGGCTACTGGCGTCCCTCTCCTCCTCCTTGCCGTCGGCTACTGGCGTCCCTCTCCTCCTCCTTGCCGTCGGCCACTGGCGTCGTTCTCCTCTTCCTTACCGTCGGCCACTGGCGTCGCTCTCCTCTTCCTTGCCGTCGGCTACTGGCGTCCCTCTCCTCCTCCTTGCCGTCGGCCACTGGCGTTGCTCTCCTCTTCCTTGCAGTCGGCCACTGGCGTCGCTCTCCTCTTCCTTGCAGTAGGCTGCTGGCGTCGCTCTCCTCTTCCTTGCCGTCGGCCACTGGCGTCGCTCTCCTCTTCCTTGCAGTCGGTCACTGGCGTCGCTCTCCTCTTCCTTGCAGTAGGCTGCTGGCGTCGCTCTCTTCTTCCTTGCAGTAGGCTGCTGGCGTCGCTCTCCTCTTCCTTGCAGTCGGCCACTGGCGTCGTTCTCCTCTTCCTTGCCGTCGGCCACTGGCGTCGCTCTCCTCCTCCTTGCCGTCGGCTACTGGCGTCCCTCTCCTCCTCCTTGCCGTCGGCTACTGGCGTCCCTCTCCTCCTCCTTGCCGTCAGCCACTGGCGTCGCTCTCCTCTTCCTTGCAGTCGGCCACTGGCGTCGCTCTCCTCTTCCTTGTAGTAGGCTGCTGGCGTCGCTCTCCTCTTCCTTGCAGTAGGCTGCTGGCGTCGCTCTCCTCTTCCTTGCAGTCGGCCACTGGCGTCGCTCTCCTCTTCCTTGCAGTAGGCTGCTGGCGTCCCTCTCCTCCTCCTTGCCGTCGGCCACTGGCGTCGCTCTACTCTTCCTTGCAGTCGTCCACTGGCGTCGCTCTCATCTTCCTTGTAGTAGGCTGCTGGCGTCGCTCTCCTCTTCCTTGCAGTCGGCCACTGGCGTCGCTCTCCTCTTCCTTGCAGTAGGCTGCTGGCGTCGCTCTCCTCTTCCTTGCAGTAGGCTGCTGGCGTCACTCTCCTCTTCCTTGCAGTCGGCCACTGGCGTCGCTCTCCTCTTCCTTGCCGTCGGCCACTGGCGTCCCTCTCCTCCTCCTTGCCGTCGGCTACTGGCGTCCCTCTCCTCCTCCTTGCCGTCGGCCACTGGCGTCGCTCTCCTCTTCCTTGCAGTCGGCCACTGGCGTCGCTCTCCTCTTCCTTGCAGTAGGCTGCTGGCGTCGCTCTCCTCTTCCGGGCCGTCGGCTACTGGCGTCGCTCTCCTCTTCCTTGCAGTAGGCTGCTGGCGTCGCTCTCCTCTTCCTTGCAGTAGGCTGCTGGCGTCGCTCTCCTCTTCCTTGCAGTAGGCTGCTGGCGTCGCTCTCCTCTTCCTTGCCGTCGGCTACTGGCGTCCCTCTCCTCTTCCTTGCAGTAGGCTGCTGGCGTCGCTCTCCTCTTCCTTGCAGTAGGCTGCTGGCGTCGCTCTCCTCTTCCTTGCCGTCGGCTACTGGCGTCCCCCTCCTCTTCCTTGCCGTCGGCTACTGGCGTCGCTCTCCTCGTCCTTGCCGTCGGCTACTGGCGTCGCTCTCCTCTTCCTTGCCGTCGGCCACTGGCGTCGCTCTCCTCTTCCTTGCCGTCGGCCACTGGCGTCGCTCTCCTCTTCCTTGCCGTCGGCCACTGGCGTCGCTCTCCTCTTCCTTGCCGTCGGCTGCTGGCGTCGTTCTCCTCTTCCTTGCCGTCGGCTACTGGCGTCGCTCTCCTCTTCCTTGCCGTCGGCTACTAGCGTCCCTCTCCTCTTCCTTGCAGTAGGCTGCTGGCGTCGCTCTCCTCTTCCTTGCAGTAGGCTGCTGGCGTCGCTCTCCTCTTCCTCGCCGTCGGCTACTGGCGTCGCTCTCCTCTTCCTCGCCGTCGGCTACTGGCGTCCCTCTCCTCTTCCTTGCAGTAGGCTGCTGGTGTCGCTCTCCTCTTCCTTGCCGTCGGCTACTGGCGTCGCTCTCCTCTTCCTTGCAGTAGGCTGCTGGCGTCGCTCTCCTCTTCCTTGCTGTCGGCTACTGGCGTCGCTCTCCTCTTCCTTGCCGTCGGCTACTGGCTTCCCTCTCCTCTTCCTTGCCGTCGGCTACTGGCGTCGCTCTCCTCTTCCTTGCCGTCGGCTACTGGCGTCGCTCTCCTCTTCCTTGCCGTCGGCTACTGGTGTCCCTCTCCTCTTCCTTGCAGTAGGCTGCTGGCGTCGCTCTCCTCTTCCTTGCAGTAGACTGCTGGCGTCGCTCTCCTCTTCCTTGCAGTCGGCTGCTGGCGTCCCTCTCCTCTTCCTTGCAGTAGGCTGCTGGCGTCGCTCTCCTCTTCCTTGCAGTAGGCTGCTGGCGTCCCTCTCCTCTTCCTTGCAGTAGGCTGCTGGCGTCCCTCTCCTCTTCCTTGCAGTAGGCTGCTGGCGTCGCTCTCCTCTTCCTTGCAGTAGGCTGCTGGCGTCGCTCTCCTCTTCCTTGCCGTCGGCTACTGGCGTCCCTCTCCTCTTCCTTGCAGTAGGCTGCTGGCGTCGCTCTCCTCTTCCTTGCAATAGGCTGCTGGCGTCGCTCTCCTCTTCCTTGCAGTAGGCTGCTGGCGTCGCTCTCCTCTTCCTTGCCGTCGGCTACTGGCGTCCCTCTCCTCTTCCTTGCAGTAGGCTGCTGGCGTCGCTCTCCTCTTCCTTGCAGTAGGCTGCTGGCGTCGCTCTCCTCTTCCTTGCCGTCGGCTACTGGCGTCCCCCTCCTCTTCCTTGCCGTCAGCTACTGGCGTCGCTCTCCTCGTCCTTGCCGTCGGCTACTGGCGTCGCTCTCCTCTTCCTTGCCGTCGGCCACTGGCGTCGCTCTCCTCTTCCTTGCCGTCGGCTACTGGCGTCGCTCTCCTCTTCCTTGCCGTCGGCCACTGGCGTCGCTCTCCTCTTCCTTGCCGTCGGCTGCTGGCGTCGTTCTCCTCTTCCTTGCCGTCGGCTACTGGCGTCGCTCTCCTCTTCCTTGCAGTAGGCTGCTGGCGTCCCTCTCCTCTTCCTTGCAGTAGGCTGCTGGCGTCCCTCTCCTCTTCCTTGCAGTAGGCTGCTGGCGTCGCTCTCCTCTTCCTCGCCGTCGGCTACTGGCGTCGCTCTCCTCTTCCTTCCCGTCGGCTACTGGCGTCCCTCTCTTCCTTGCAGTAGGCTGCTGGCGTCGCTCTCCTCTTCCTTGCCGTCGGCTACTGGCGTCGCTCTCCTCTTCCTTGCAGTAGGCTGCTGGCGTCGCTCTCCTCTTCCTTGCCGTCGGCTACTGGCGTCGCTCTCCTCTTCCTTGCCATCGGCTACTGGCTTCCCTCTCCTCTTCCTTGCCGTCGGCTACTGGCGTCGCTCTCCTCTTCCTTGTGGTCGGCTACTGGCGTCGCTCTCCTCTTCCTTGCCGTCGGCTACTGGCGTCCCTCTCCTCTTCCTAGCAGTAGGCTGCTGGCGTCGCTCTCCTCTTCCTTGCAGTAGACTGCTGGCGTCGCTCTCCTCTTCCTTGCAGTCGGCTGCTGGCGTCCCTCTCCTCTTCCTTGCAGTAGGCTGCTGGCGTCGCTCTCCTCTTCCTTGCAGTAGGCTGCTGGCGACGCTCTCCTCTTCCTTGCAGTAGGCTGCTGGCGTCCCTCTCCTCTTCCTTGCAGTAGGCTGCTGGCGTCGCTCTCCTCTTCCTTGCAGTAGGCTGCTGGCGTCGCTCTCCTCTTCCTTGCCGTCGGCTACTGGCGTCCCTCTCCTCTTCCTTGCAGTAGGCTGCTGGCGTCGCTCTCCTCTTCCTTGCAGTAGGCTGCTGGCGTCGCTCTCCTCTTCCTTGCAGTAGGCTGCTGGCGTCGCTCTCCTCTTCCTTGCAGTAGGCAGCTGGCGTCGCTCTCCTCTTCCTTGCCGTCGGCTACTGGCGTCGCTCTCCTCTTCCTTGCCGTCGGCTACTGGCGTCGCTCTCCTCTTCCTTGCCGTCGGCTACTGGCGTCGCTCTCCTCTTCCTTGCAGTAGGCTGCTGGCGTCGCTCTCCTCTTCCTTGCCGTCGGCTACTGGCATCCCTCTCCTCTTCCTTGCAGTAGGCTGCTGGCGTCGCTCTCCTCTTCCTTGCAGTAGGCTGCTGGCGTCACTCTCCTCTTCCTTGCCGTCGGCTACTGGCGTCGCTCTCCTCTTCTTGCCGTCGGCTACTGGCGTCCCCCTCCTCTTCCTTGCCGTCGGCTACTGGTGTCGCTCTCCTCATCCTTGCCGTCGGCTACTGGCGTCGCTCTCCTCTTCCTCGCCGTCGGCTACTGGCGTCGCTCTCCTCTTCCTTGCAGTCGGCTACTGGCGTCCCTCTCCTCTTCCTTGCAGTAGGCTGCTGGCGTCGCTCTCCTCTTCCTTGCCGTCGGCTACTGGCGTCGCTGTCCTCTTCCTTGCCGTCGGCTACTGGCTTCCCTTTCCTCTTCCTTGCCGTCGGCTACTGGCGTCGCTCTCCTCTTCCTTGCCGTCGGCTACTGGCGTCGCTCTCCTCTTCCTCGCCGTCGGCTACTGGCGTCCCTCTCCTCTTCCTTGCAGTAGGCTGCTGGCGTCGCTCTCCTCTTCCTTGCAGTAGACTGCTGGCGTTGCTATTCTCTTCCTTGCAGTCGGCTGCTGGCGTCCCTCTCCTCTTCCTTGCAGTAGGCTGCTGGCGTCGCTCTCCTCTTCCTTGCCGTAGGCTGCTGGCGTCGCTCTCCTCTTCCTTGCTGTAGGCTGCTGGCGTCCCTCTCCTCTTCCTTGCAGTAGGCTGCTGGCGTCGCTCTCCTCTTCCTTGCAGTAGGCTGCTGGCGTCGCTCTCCTCTTTCTTGCAGTAGGCTGCTGGCGTCGCTCTCCTCTTCCTTGCAGTAGGCTGCTGGCGTCACTCTCCTCTTCCTTGCAGTAGGCTGCTGGCGTCCCTCTCCTCTTCCTTGCAGTAGGCTGCTGGCGTCGCTCTCCTCTTCCTTGCAGTAGGCTGCTGGCGTCGCTCTCCTCTTCCTTGCAGTAGGCTGCTGGCGTCGCTCTCCTCTTCCTTGCAGTAGGCTGCTGGCGTCACTCTCCTCTTCCTTGCCGTCGGCTACTGGCGTCGCTCTCCTCTTCCTTGCCGTCGGCTACTGGCGTCGCTCTCCTCTTCCTTGCCGTCGGCTACTGGCGTCGCTCTCCTCTTCCTTGCCGTCGGCTACTGGCGTCGCTCTCCTCTTCCTTGCCGTCGGCTACTGGCGTCCCTCTCCTCTTCCTTGCAGTAGGCTGCTGGCGTCGCTCTCCTCTTCCTTGCCGTCGGCTACTGGCGTCGCTTTCCTCTTCCTCGCCGTCGGCTACTGGCGTCGCTCTCCTCTTCCTCGCCGTCGGCTACTGGCGTCCCTCTCCTCTTCCTTGCAGTAGGCTGCTGGCGTCGCTCTCCTCTTCCTTGCCGTCGGCTACTGGCGTCGCTCTCCTCTTCCTTGCCGTCGGCTTCTGGCTTCCCTTTCCTCTTCCTTGCCGTCGGCTCCTGGCGTCGCTCTCCTCTTCCTTGCCGTCGGCTACTGGCGTCGCTCTCCTCTTCCTTGCCGTCGGCTACTGGCGTCCCTCTCCTCTTCCTTGCAGTAGGCTGCTGGCGTCGCTCTCCTCTTCCTTGCAGTAGACTGCTGGCGTCGCTCTCCTCTTCCTTGCAGTCGGCTGCTGGCGTCCCTCTCCTCTTCCTTGCAGTAGGCTGCTGGCGTCGCTCTCCTCTTCCTTGCAGTAGGCTGCTGGCGTCGCTCTCCTCTTCCTTGCAGTAGGCTGCTGGCGTCCCTCTCCTCTTCCTTGCAGTAGGCTGCTGGCGTCGCTCTCATCTTCCTTGCAGTAGGCTGCTGGCGTCGCTCTCCTCTTCCTTGCAGTAGGCTGCTGGCGTCGCTCTCCTCTTCCTTGCAGTAGGCTGCTGGCGTCGCTCTCCTCTTCCTTGCAGTAGGCTGCTGGCGTCCCTCTCCTCTTCCTTGCAGTAGGCTGCTGGCGTCGCTCTCCTCTTCCTTGCAGTAGGCTGCTGGCGTCGCTCTCCTCTTCCTTGCAGTAGGCTGCTGGCGTCGCTCTCCTCTTCCTTGCAGTAGGCTGCTGGCGTCGCTCTATTCTTCCTCGCCGTCGGCTACTGGCGTCGCTCTCCTCTTCCTCGCCGTCGGCTACTGGCGTCCCTCTCCTCTTCCTTGCAGTAGGCTGCTGGCGTCGCTCTCCTCTTCCTTGCCGTCGGCTACTGGCGTCGCTCTCCTCTTCCTTGCCGTCGGCTTCTGGCTTCCCTTTCCTCTTCCTTGCCGTCGGCTCCTGGCGTCGCTCTCCTCTTCCTTGCCGTCGGCTACTGGCGTCGCTCTCCTCTTCCTTGCCGTCGGCTACTGGCGTCCCTCTCCTCTTCCTTGCAGTAGGCTGCTGGCGTCGCTCTCCTCTTCCTTGCAGTAGACTGCTGGCGTCGCTCTCCTCTTCCTTGCAGTCGGCTGCTGGCGTCCCTCTCCTCTTCCTTGCAGTAGGCTGCTGGCGTCGCTCTCCTCTTCCTTGCAGTAGGCTGCTGGCGTCGCTCTCCTCTTCCTTGCAGTAGGCTGCTGGCGTCCCTCTCCTCTTCCTTGCAGTAGGCTGCTGGCGTCGCTCTCATCTTCCTTGCAGTAGGCTGCTGGCGTCGCTCTCCTCTTCCTTGCAGTAGGCTGCTGGCGTCGCTCTCCTCTTCCTTGCAGTAGGCTGCTGGCGTCGCTCTCCTCTTCCTTGCAGTAGGCTGCTGGCGTCCCTCTCCTCTTCCTTGCAGTAGGCTGCTGGCGTCGCTCTCCTCTTCCTTGCAGTAGGCTGCTGGCGTCGCTCTCCTCTTCCTTGCAGTAGGCTGCTGGCGTCGCTCTCCTCTTCCTTGCAGTAGGCTGCTGGCGTCGCTCTATTCTTCCTCGCCGTCGGCTACTGGCGTCGCTCTCCTCTTCCTTGCAGTAGGCTGCTGGCGTCGCTCTCCTCTTCCTTGCCGTCGGCTACTGGCGTCGCTCTCCTCTTCCTTGCCGTCGGCCACTGGCGTCGCTCTCCTCTTCCTTGCCGTCGGCTACTGGCGTCGCGCTTCTCTTCCTTGCCGTCGGCCACTGGCGTCACTCTCCTCTTCCTTGCCGTCGGCCACTGGCGTCGCTCTCCTCTTCCTTGCCGTCGGCTACTGGCGTCGCTCTCCTCTTCCTTGCCGTCGGCTGCTGGCGTCGCTCTCCTCTTCCTTGCCGTCGGCTGCTGGCGTCGCTCTCCTCTTCCTTGCCGTCGGCTGCTGGCGTCGCTCTCCTCTTCCTTGCCGTCGGCTGCTGGCGTCGCTCTCCTCTTCCTTGCAGTAGGCTGCTGGCGTCGCTCTCCTCTTCCTTGCAGTAGGCTGCTGGCGTCGCTCTCCTCTTCCTTGCAGTCGGCCCCTGGCGTCGCTCTCCTCCTCCTTGCCGTCGGCCACTGGCGTCGCTCTCCTCTTCCTTTCCGTCGGCTACTGGCGTCCCTCTCCTCCTCCTTGCCGTCGGCTACTGGCGTCGCTCTCCTCCTCCTTGCCGTCGGCCACTGGCGTCGCTCTCCTCTTCTTTGCCGTCGGCCACTGGCGTCGCTCTCCTCTTCCTTGCCGTCGGCCACTGGCGTCGCTCTCCTCTTCCTTGCCGTCGGCCACTGGCGTCGCTCTCCTCTTCCTTGCCGTCGGCTACTGGCGTCGCTCTCCTCTTCCTTGCCGTCGGCTGCTGGCGTCGCTCTCCTTTTCCTTGTTGTCGGCTGCTGGCGTCGCTCTCCTCTTCCTTGCAGTAGGCTGCTGGCGTCGCTCTCCTCTTCCTTGCAGTAGGCTGCTGGCGTCGCTCTCCTCTTCCTTGCAGTCGGCCACTGGCGTCGCTCTCCTCTTCCTTGCCGTCGGCCACTGGCGTCGCTCTCCTCTTCCTTGCAGTAGGCTGCTGGCGTCGCTCTCCTCTTCCTTGCCGTCGCCTACTGGCGTCGCTCTCCTCGTCCTTGCCGTCGGCCACTGGCGTCGCTCTTCTCTTCCTTGCAGTAGGCTGCTGGCGTCGCTCTCCTCTTCCTTGACGTCGGCTACTGGCGTCCCTCTCCTCCTCCTTGCCGTCGGCTACTGGCGTCCCTCTCCTCCTCCTTGCCGTCGGCCACTGGCGTCCCTCTCCTCTTCCTTGCAGTAGGCTGCTGGCGTCGCTCTCCTCTTCCTTGCAGTAGGCTGCTGGCGTCGCTCTCCTCTTCCTTGCAGTAGGCTGCTGGCGTCGCTCTCCTCTTCCATGCAGTAGGCTGCTGGCGTCGCTCTCCTCTTCCTTGCCGTCGGCTACTGGCGTCGCTCTCCTCTTCCTTGCAGTAGGCTGCTGGCGTCACTCTCCTCTTCCTTGCAGTCGGCCAATGGCGTCGCTCTCCTCTTCCTTGACGTCGGCCACTGGCGTCGCTCTCCTCTTCCTTGCCGTCGGCTACTGGCGTCCCTCTCCTCCTTGCCGTCGGCTACTGGCGTCCCTCTCCTCCTCCTTGCCGTCGGCCACTGGCGTCGCTCTCCTCTTCCTTGCCGTCGGCCACTGGCGTCCCTCTCCTCCTCCTTGCCTTCGGCCACTGGCGTCCCTCTCCTCCTCCTTGCCGTCGGCCACTGGCGTCCCTCTCCTCTTCCTTGCAGTCGGCCACTGGCGTCGCTCTCCTCTTCCTCGCCGTCGGCTACTGGCGTCGCTCTCCTCTTCCTCGCCGTCGGCTACTGGCGTCCCTCTCCTCTTCCTTGCAGTAGGCTGCTGGTGTCGCTCTCCTCTTCCTTGCAGTAGGCTGCTGGCGTCGCTCTCCTCTTCCTTGCAGTCGGCCACTGGCGTCGCTCTCCTCTTCCTTGCCGTCGGCCACTGGCGTCCCTCTCCTCTTCCTTGCCGTCGGCCACTGGCGTCCCTCTCCTCCTCCTTGCCGTCGGCTACTGGCGTCCCTCTCCTCCTCCTTGCCGTCGGCCACTGGCGTCGCTCTCCTCCTCCTTACCGTCGGCCACTGGCGTCGCTCTCCTCTTCCTTGCCGTCGGCCACTGGCGTCGCTCTCCTCTTCCTTGCAGTCGGCCACTGGCGTCGCTCTCCTCTTCCTTGCAGTAGGCCGCTGGCGTCGCTCTCCTCTTCCTTGCCGTCGGCCACTGGCGTCGCTCTCCTCTTCCTTGCAGTCGGCCACTGGCGTCGCTCTCCTCTTCCTTGCAGTAGGCTGCTGGCGTCGCTCTCCTCTTCCTTGCAGTAGGCTGCTGGCGTCGCTCTCCTCTTCCTTGCAGTCGGCCACTGGCGTCGCTCTCCTCTTCCTTGCCGTCGGCCACTGGCGTCGCTCTCCTCCTCCTTGCCGTCGGCCACTGGCGTCGCTCTCCTCCTCCTTGCCGTCGGCTACTGGCGTCGCTCTCCTCCTCCTTGCCGTCGGCTACTGGCGTCCCTCTCCTCCTCCTTGCCGTCGGCTACTGGCGTCCCTCTCCTCCTCCTTGCCGTCAGCCACTGGCGTCGCTCTCCTCTTCCTTGCAGTCGGCCACTGGCGTCGCTCTCCTCTTCCTTGTAGTAGGCTGCTGGCGTCGCTCTCCTCTTCCTTGCAGTAGGCTGCTGGCGTCGCTCTCCTCTTCCTTGCAGTCGGCCACTGGCGTCGCTCTCCTCTTCCTTGCCGTCGGCTACTGGCGTCCCTCTCCTCCTCCTTGCCGTCGGCCACTGGCGTCGCTCTCCTCTTCCTTGCAGTCGGCCACTGGCGTCGCTCTCCTCTTCCTTGTAGTAGGCTGCTGGCGTCGCTCTCCTCTTCCTTGCAGTCGGCCACTGGCGTCGCTCTCCTCTTCCTTGCAGTCGGCCACTGGCGTCGCTCTCCTCTTCCTTGCAGTAGGCTGCTGGCGTCGCTCTCCTCTTCCTTGCAGTAGGCTGCTGGCGTCGCTCTCCTCTTCCTTGCAGTCGGCCACTGGCGTCGCTCTCCTCTTTCTTGCCGTCGGCTACTGGCGTCCCTCTCCTCCTCCTTGCCGTCGGCTACTGGCGTCCCTCTCCTCCTCCTTGCCGTCGGCCACTGGCGTCGCTCTCCTCTTCCTTGCAGTCGGCCACTGGCGTCGCTCTCCTCTTCCTTGTAGTAGGCTGCTGGCGTCGCTCTCCTCTTCCTTGCAGTCGGCCACTGGCGTCGCTCTCCTCTTCCTTGCCGTCGGCTACTGGCGTCCCTCTCCTCCTCCTTGCCGTCGGCTACTGGCGTCGCTCTCCTCTTCCTTGCCGTCGGCCACTGGCGTCGCTCTCCTCTTCCTTGCAGTAGGCTGCTGGCGTCGCTCTCCTCTTCCTTGCAGTCGGCCACTGGCGTCGCTCTCCTCTTCCTTGCAGTAGGCTGCTGGCGTCGCTCTCCTCTTCCTTGCAGTCGGCCACTGGCGTCTCTCTCCTCTTCCTTGCCGTCGGCTACTGGCGTCCCTCTCCTCCTTGCCGTCGGCTACTGGCGTCCCTCTCCTCCTCCTTGCCGTCGGCCACTGGCGTCCCTCTCCTCCTCCTTGCCGTCGGCCACTGGCGTCGCTCTCCTCTTCCTTGCCGTCGGCTACTGGCGTCCCTCTCCTCCTCCTTGCCGTCGGCTACTGGCTTGATGGCCTGTGGTCGATGATCATAATAGGATTTTTTCCCCAAATCAGAAGTGTGGCCGATTTTCCCGTAAGCTGGTTGGTTTTTCGGGGTAGTCCTGTTTGCTCTACTTATAATTTTGGCAAATTTCCATTTCAACATATTACTTTGTACAGTCTTTAATGATATTGTCAAAACACTAATCAAATATAGGAGCTAATCTATAAATTTTTTTATGTATATGTTTTTCGTTGTACCTGGTCTGTTTGGGTTAGATTCCCAGCTGGTTAGGGGTGTTTCTCACTGAGAATTTGGCATTTCTGGAATGTTCACTACCGTACTGCGGAAGACTGTGGCAAACCTCAGTGGAATCACCTCGTGGTAAGAACTCGAGGTTTATTGTAGCTTCCCCCACATTGCCGCTACCTGAGCAATCCCATCTCTTATCTGTTTTAGAATACTATTTCCAAGTGTCTCAAAACGTTTTTCAACTCTATTGCTTTTTAACTTAAATAAATAGAATGTTGTATTTGATTGGTGCTTGTTCAGGGTTTGTATGCCTCCATTCCTTACTTACTGTAAATAATCCTAAATTTGAATTTTAATCGCGTAAGTGCCATTAAATGTTAAAATTTTATTATGGGTCACGTAAAAGTCCTCAGTAAACATTTTATTTCCATTGCATAAAAAACAGTGTGCTGAATGGATTCTTTATTCTTTTGTAGGCTCTGTTGGTAAGCAGTGTTATGTATCATGCAATTTGAAACTGTTTTGGTTAGCTATGACATGCCCAAATACCCTTTTTGTGTGTGTTTCTCTTGTCATTTATTAAGCAGAGGTTTTTCAATATGTCCACGGTGAAGTAAAAATTAATTTGTCAAAATGCAATTTTATTTTCAAATTGTTTGTGGTACAAGATTATATTATATCTTTTGTATGAATACATCTCATACATTATTATTATAATTATTATAACTATTATTATTACATTATGTATGAAAATTAAAAGTAATATTGGAATGGGATATTAACTTCAAACTTTTTGTATAAAAAAAATTAAGAATTTGTTTTTTATACAAAAATGTTATTACATTTTTTGATCAAAAACTACTGGTATATGTCTAATTTCACAGCAATTACTCATATTATTAATATTTAGTACCCTATTTATAATTAATTTATTTTTTTGTCCAGTGTCATTTTAGTGCCAGTATCCCATTTTTTGGATGTGTTAAAGTTAACTTGCACCATTTATGGCTTCTTTTTGACAGAAATTACGCTAGGCCTGTAATTTTTTTCTTGCCGAAGCTAAAAATTAGTTAATTACATAATTATCTGTGTATCTTGGTAGTAATCTCTTTAAAATTTTACTTTTAAGTCTTTAAAATTCTTACATTATTTAGCTCTGGAATCAAGGCTACACGTGAAATGGTAGTAATTTTACTGGGTGTTAAAGTTCACAATCTAACTTTTGCGTGACTGGTCAAGAACTGAGATCGAAAGGGAGTCTTTTGTTTCGCGACTGAGAGTGAGGGCGCAGTGTTTCAGAATGCTAGCACGGACTTGAAGTCAGTGCCTCGAGCGATGTGAACGGCTTCGGCCGACTTGGCAAGCAGTCGCGTTAACTGTAAATGATATTCACACATCATCCTGCTATGAACCACCAGTGCTAATACATTTCTGGTGGGTGCTGCGTGTGTCCTTACTGTGTACCCTCTAACTTGGAGACGTGACTTAACGCTAGTTTAACTCCTATTTATTCAGTCTTAGGTGTTAAAACATTAAAAGTGTTTACAAGATTTTTTTTTAAACCCTGTTGCACTATTAATACATTAACATTTAAAAAAACAAGTGTTTATAGTGGAAGAATAATGTGTTTATGTAATTGCAGGTAAATATTGGTAATAACATTTAGTTTGTTGTTTTTATAAATAAATTTGTACACCGTGTTTTTAAGTCGGTCCTGATTAACACAATTAATTGGGCACTGAATAACATTAATGTTAATAGCTGGAGTGGAGTTAATTTTATTAACACTTAAACATGCATTTTATGAACTTTTTTGTGTGAAGGAAAGTAATAAAATATTAAGGGTAAGGTTAAATGAAACACTTACAATTATTTCTTAGAAGATAATATATTTCAATAAACTTGTTTCTTGGTTTGATTATTTTGTTTTTTGATAATTTTAATTATTTATATTGATTAACTTGTTGTTTAAAATTGTACAACATTCATAAAAATATTATTTTTTTGTAGAATATCTAATACTTAAAAAAATGTAAAATTTAACTTATTTACTTCCATTTTATTAGAATTTTTTGAAAATTAGTGATACTATTGTAAAAAAAATGTGGCTCTGCTGAAAAATAATTTTTGTTGTTTAGCTTTTATCCAAACTGTACAAAAAGAATATAAGGGTACAATACAGAAATGTTTGATAGCTTCAGGGTTTTAAACAATTGTTGTATAATTGTTGCATGTTGTGTGTGGATTTGTCTTTGGCCAATCCTAACAAATGCTGTTTTGTTCCTTGCAGTACCAGTCCGGGATGCGTCCGATGGCTCTGACCGTGACGAAATGTCCCCGAAAATTATTGACAGCATCTTCCCTTCAGACGACCAGGTAGACACTCAGATGTCGAGGGAGAGGTCTGGGAAGGAGAGAGCGGGCTCGCTCTTCCACAAGGTCGGTGGTGTGGTTGGGTCGAAGGGCGCCGGCAAGCTGTCGGAGCTGTACTTCCCGAAGGAAGGGCTGAAGAGCAAGGTCGCCCTAAACATGTTCGACGAGGCGTCGCGCCTGTCGGACGAGAGCGCGGAGGACAGGGGCAGGGAGGGCTCGGACTCGGGGGTGGGCAGGCTGACGTACGAGGACACCCCCGGGGGGGAAGGGGGGGACCCCGGGGCGAAGGCGGGCGCGGACGGACTTCGGGACGAACCCCTGACTCCACAGTGTGCCGGGAAGGACCCGAATCAGGACCTGGACGACGTGGCGGAGGCTTTGCTGTCGCAGAAAGAGAAGATGGCGCGAGAGCTGTCGGAGTCGTTGAAGCAACTGGAGATGGAGCATGTAAGTTCAGGGTTTCACTGTACCGACTAAAGTATTCTGCACAAAAATAAACAAATTATTATAAGCAGTCCAAACGAACATGTTTAAAAAAGCAAATACAGCAATATTATTGAAGTAAATTTCATACTCATTATTGCACGTATTATTAGTAGTTTGATCTGATTAAATAGATTATTTCTGAATATAATTGAGTAGCTTATGAAATGATGCAGTAACTGATAAAATATTCTGACAAAATTGAAGCACCAAGAACTTGAAATCACAAAAATATATTTATTTTAAACAATGCAAAATTAAATTCTTGTTTCAGTTCTTAAAAACTTAACTTTATTTATACATAATGAAATCTCATAATTATGTTTCATTTTAGTACTTGTTTCCATTATCTATTTGGTTTAGTTTTAATTTTTATGTCTTAGTATTAAAAGGTTATCAAGGACCCATATTTGGTGTTAACTGTTATACACTAGATTCCCGGATTTAACGAAGCAGTGATTTTTACGAATCCATTCTCGAGAACCGTCGGAAAATAAGAAATTTTGACTCCAAAATTAAAACAATCGGAAGGAATTGAAGAAAAACACAATGAATGGCTTATTAAATTATATTTTTTAACACAAAGTGTATATTTTGAATGAGTATTAATACTCTCAATTATGTTCCTATAAGAAGAAAAAAAATATTGGACATTCAGTTTCGAAATGCAGCGGTGACGTTGGTGGGTGCATGGGTGACTCTCCTGTTAAGCTGGCGGTGGCATCATGGCCTTCCGCTTGCCTCTCCCTCCCTTGTTTCACATTTTACCTCAAATGACCTATACTTGCCCTTCCCTCCTCATTCCAACACTCCGGCGCATGACACATAGCAACTGCAATTATGTTGTGCAGCGTGAGAGAAGAAAGAAAATAAATTGAGCAGCGACTTCCTTCCCCTACAGCTAATTGCAGGCATTCTATAGCTACCCCGATTTTACGATCCTTCACGGTTCCTGGGAATAGGGTCGAAATATGGGGGAGGTGGTCGTAATAAACAATTTCGACCAACAAGTCCAGTGTTCAGTCGTCTCTGGCAAAAAATTGCCAAGTTTTCGAACTCAAAAGATAAATTATTTTAATAGCAAACATCTTCCAAATGGAAAGATACCCAAGGAAAGCATGTTGCACCACCTACTGTCACTGAACAAATTAAAAACACAGCACAATGCATGGTGCATCTGTGGGTAATCACTGTGACATCCTTATCGCTCGTACGAGCAGGCGAGATGGGAAATGGTGGGGGGGAATTCAAGAAAGGATACAGCAGCCATTGTTTTTTGCTAGGGAAAAAGGTGGCATGGGATTTTTTTATGTAGCAAATCAGGGGGGGGCCGGGAGTACTTAATCTCAGTATAGCCCAAGTAAACTTACACAAAGTACAAAATATTACTGAAGAGGCCATAAATGAAACCAGGCACCATGATTCAACAGTGGGTTACACAAACTGAAACAACTGACAAGATGCCTGAACATACCGTATTTACTCGTGTATAGCGCGCCCTCGTGTATAGCGCGCACCACGATTTTTGCAACTAATTCCAAAGAAAAAAAAATTGAAATTTTTTTTTCCCCCATAAATAAATTTTACTAACATTTTGTGGTACCTGATTATTTAAATTGATGTGTGGTGATGCGTCAGGAAAATACATAAACTCTGCTGTCTAAACGGAAGATAATGAAGCGCTATATCGTCACAACTGGTACGTGGAAGGAAGGAAGGGAGGGAGGCGTGCCGCGCTACGTTGCTAAGCTGGCGCGGAGAACTTGATGACTCACCGGTGAGGAATGGAGGAAGCGAAGAAGTTGCCGGGGGGGGGGGGGGGGAACTGGTGACAACATTCTCTCTTTCTCTCTCTCTCTTTTTACTAGCTTCTGAGCTGGCTTTTTGTAAAGGGGGGAGGTCTAAAAATAAACAAGAGACCATGATGTGCGAGCTTGCGCGCGCGCGTGTGCGTGTGTGTGTGTGTGTGTGAAACAGAGGCCTTGTTGCTTGTGCGTATGTGTGGGGGCTGGCCAGAAACGTCACCCGTCACCCGGCAGTTAACGACTTCCACTCCTCCCCGCCTCCCCCCCCCCCCCCCAAAAAATTTTTTTTCCCGTGTATAGCGCGCATCCTTATTTTTTTCCTTTACGTGAGGGGAAAAAAGGGCGCGCTATACACGAGTATATACGGTAGTTCTAAAGAGCGGTTAACATGACTCGCTCTCAAAATGAATTGGCAATAAGCGGGTCAACAAGGACAATAAACCCGAGTCACTAGAAATTAGCTGCCACGTCAACAAAACTTTACAAAATTACCCTAAACAGGATAATAAGCGAAAGGACAAACGGGCGTGACTAAAAAGCTAAAGTAATAAACAAACTAAAGAGTCGACGGCTTTAAGGCGCACGGGAAACACCTGACTCGGCGTGGCCTCGGTCGTGATGGTCAAACAAAGGGGCTGTGCGTAAAGGCACAAAACACTTGCATCAAAAGTGAAATAATTCAGAGTGGTGGCCGAAACCTATTTTAAAAATAAAGGCAGAAGTAATTACTCATAAGTTAAAAGTGCAGCCACAATGCACACAACGAGCGAATGAACATGCCAACATACCTTGAGCCCACGTCCGGTTATGCACAGTGACACGAGTGTCGGAACATGAGCACAATAAGGAAGCGCTTCGACCTAGAGTGAGCACCCGCCCAAGCAAGCCTCCCCTCCCGGCCTGCGCAGAGACATCGGAAGGGGTAACTGGGTGAGGGCGAGATAGACATGACGTCAGGGGGTGGGGAAGTAGAGAGGAAGGAGGTAAAAGGAGAAGGGGGGAGGTTGACGCGTGCCGGAAGGGGGAAGAATCGCTTCAAAGTTACTCGTAACAGCTAGCCTTAAAAACGTTTAGCCACATTGATTACCAGAATCTAGGGGATCAAGCTTATAGTTCAGAGTACACCCCTACTGTTTCATAAAACTTATCACAGGCATTTGAGGTTTAAAAAAAAACTGCGCAGTAACGAAAAATTCATGAAACCATAGTGCGAGAAACCCTGACATTTTTTAAAGCCGTCGGGAATATTTGTTTTTACACCAAGCTGAAAACCTGCTTGTTGCCATTTTGTTTTTGAGCATTGTTCACAGCTTACCAGAAAAACTACACTCTGTGCGTACAAACAGTGTCTTTTATACCATTTATTGAACGCTGTTTCCTGACGAACGTCCCTGGCCAGCGGATATGACGAATGTGACATGTGTTAAGGTCTTAAGTTAATACTGAGGGTTTGTCGGTGATTAGTCATAGGGGTGGTAATCGCTACTCTTTTTATTTTATTTTTATGCCTTGCACAGTTGCATCTGCTATGAGTCACAAGTTGGAAATGTTGGAATGAGGAGGGAACAGTAATTTGCTGTAAAATAAATATTTTTACGGCCTTGATAAATTTTTCGGTTCAAAAATTTTCGAAGTTTGTTAGTTCCAGTGAAATACCCATGCATGACAGTGAAAAGTGTACCTAGTCTGTTTTTTTTTTTTTTTTTTTTTTTTTTTTTTTTTTTTTTTTTTTAAATTTAATGTCGTATGACATAATAACTTATAAATTTTTGTTTGTTTACAGTGTAATGGCTGTTGCGTGGACCTAAAAAAAGTATTCTTTTTTACTGGGGATGGAATAAACCTGCGGTTTACGAGGGAAGATAGATTAGGGAGAGGAAATTTATATTGAATAATCGGTTGCATTATTTTATCTTGTGAACTTGGTAGTTTAGTAACGTCGCTCCAGGTTACTGGTGCGGTGGCTCTAGAGAGAGAGTGTGTGAGGAGTGTGGGTGTGCAGGAGGGGCGCAGGGAGGCGGCGAGGTCGGCGCTGGCGCTCAGCGAGCAGCAGGACAAGCAGCAGCTGCTGGCTCAGATGGAGCAGCGGCTCGCGCTCTTCCGCAGCAGCGTGCAGACCCAGCAGGAGGCCCGGGAGACCGGCCTGAGGTGAGCCCTTTGTCTGTACACTCTTCCAGCTCCCCACGTCAACTCCTCAAGCATTTATACCGTGGCTTCCCGAAACCACTCCGGGCAACAGGGCATTGGTTCTTAAAGTGTGCGCCCTAGAAGGTTTTCGGGTCGTCCTGTGGTTTTCCCAAGAAATATGTGTGTTAGGGATGTGCAAGTACCCAATATTTTCAGGTACGGTTCGAATCCTAAATTACCCGAACCCGGAATCATTGTACGTACATGGATTCGAACAGTATTACGAATACTATTCACAAAAGTTATAAGCTCAAAAATACTAGCAGTGAAAAATAAAATTAGGCTACTATTACGTAACTATTTATAATATGATGTATCAAAGAAAGATATGTAAATTAAATAATTATCACAGTGACATTAAAAGAATTTTGAGATTTTGAGAGCTTAAACTATAATTACGAATTTTGTCGTATAGCAAACTATAAACTAAAAACAATTACATACCTACAAGAAAAAAACGTCTTGGCTATTTATTGGAGAAAAAATGGTTTAGTTTGCTGAAACGTTTATAAAACTGAGATTTCCCTGTGGCGTGCAGTTTATTACGATTGAGTTGGAGAATCGAATATGTTTTGGTTTTCATATTTTAAAGTGTTTATTATTTATTAAGTTTACATGATTATAAACATTTCAATCTCAGTGTGATAACTAATTGCCTGTAGTTACAGTTAGAAAAAAGAGAACACACATTATTTTTAAATTAATCACTTATTTTTAATTATTCTGTGCTTAATATTAGGAATCGGATTCAAATCTCAAATATTGCTAGGGATTCGAATCGGATTTGAACCAAACTGAAAATCAAAGATTCGCACATCCCTAATGTGTATGGATATTAAAATAATTATAATTTCACTACAGCTTTACTGCTCGTTTTGTCTGACTCTGCAGGTTTTGCTTGAACAGTGATTTAGTTCAGCATGGCACTTTTGCCGCTGATTACCGTTTGTAAACAACCCTTTAGGGGACCATCAGTATATCTTTGTGAAGTTTTAATTAACATGTATATGGTACGTCTACTATTATTTGTAAGATTTTAAATGTGCCTTGACTTCAAAACTTTTAAGTACCATTGCTTAGACTATTTCAAATTCCTTCCCTGAAATCTCTAAATTGTGTCATTTTGTATTACTGTCTTGCAAGAAGTGTAATGCCAAATTTAAATAATAATAATAATAATAATAATAATAATAATAATGTGAGCGTGTCTTCAGTACTCGTCAGTGTTGTGTAAACAACTAAAACTTGGAATTGTACAAATTCATGTGTTCTCATGTTGCAAATAAATTTAATTATAATACAAAACTTGGACCAGAAATTTAACCTAGAATTTTTTTAATTAATGCTAAGCGTGGTAAGTATACAAATATATGAAAATTATTTATTTTAGGGAAAAAACTGTAAAAGAATTTTCCCTTTTTAAAACCTGATTTATAATTATGTTTAACAAAATGGTTCTATTTATTTAGCAGTGCTAGCCGAACAATATGAGTACCGAATGTGTCACTTGTAAATGGCACAACGCTGAACCTGTGACATTTCTCCCTAGACCTAAACTATCCTCACCTGTGTTTTTGAGGTTTGTTGAGGGTGAAATTTTAGTATGCACCAGAAATACAATGAAATAGCAATAACCTTGTAAAACACAACGGAAATTGAACAGGTTGAAAGTCCAATGCGCGTGCATGCAGAAACTGCTCTAGCTATGAGCCGAAGTTGTCAAGATGTTGGCCCCACCAATGGAAACATGCACCCGTATATATTAACTTTTGGAGGATGTACTAGTTAGTGTGTTGGTGTGCTGAAGTAAACTTGGTTGTAGTGAAACTATCCTGGAATACATTTTGTAAACTTGAATAGTCATAAGATATAATGCAAATTTAAAATACATTTAATTTATTAACCAGAGTAGTGTACAATAGTATATTCTGGGACAGGCTTCAGGCTGTGGATTTGAATGGGGTCAATGACCACCCGACATTTGAAGTCACGGCGGCCATTTTGGACTCAAAAATAACTCAAAATTCCTTTAAAAAAATTTGGTTTAGAGGCAAAATACCCATTTTGAAGGAAAATTTCCCGTTTTATTCCTCAAAAATTTGAAAAGACTTTTGTATTAAAAAGAACACAAATTCCTAAAAACGGCTTAAATTCGTTAGCGTCAAGCCGCTGTAAGTCGCTGATATCAGGACCTTGACTTTGACCTTCACCATAAAATTCAAATTCTTATATTTTCAACCAAACAATAATTTATTATTGCTTAGTTACTTAATTGAGTTCGGTCTTTGGTTTCATTCCCAGCAAGAGTAAAAATGTAATGAATTAATTATTTAAAAAATTCTTAATAAAAAATAAAAAACTAAAGAAAAAAAATGTTCTTGCATTACACCCGCCATCTTGAATTATGATGTAATTGCTGGAGTTTTTGTTATGGCCACCATCTTGTGAAAATCCATAAATATTATCAAATTTTAATGGGGGAAAATTTTAAATTAAATCAATTAATGAAATTGCAATAATATATTTTTTTAAATGCACTTATGTCCTCAGTTTGAAGCCGGTGAGGGCAATAATAATAAAAATGGCGACAGATCCTTCCTCCACGTAAGCCGCCGGCAGACTGACCTCCCACGATTTTTTGTTCTTCCCCCCCCCCCCCCCCCCCCTAGCCTAACTAAATCTAAGTGTGTGTGGTAGGGATCCGGGTTAGGGAGGGAGACTAAGTGCGTCTCAGACTGAAGCCTATACGCTCTAATCATGCAGGGTGTTAGCCATGGCAGCGATTGGCACCACAACTAACTCCCCTCACTGACTATACTAGACTAAAACAAGATAAGTTGGGCCCATGTAAAACCTGCATAGAGACAGGGACTGACATGCGAGATGCAAAAATGTCATGCATTAATATCAAGATGCTTACAGGAGACAGAAGGATGGTTCTGGAAGAAGAGGTAGACAGAGTAGAAAAGAGTCTACCATGCGGGGGGTTGGGGGCTTGAATAATGCTGTCCGCGTTGATTTGGGTGGTTGACCTCCCACCACTAATGCCAAGGTATATATGTCATCAACTAGTACAATGTCATGTCCGCCATCTTGTTTTTGTCTGTTGGAGGCATCTCTTATTTTCATCTGCTAGAATACAATGCCATTATGTTAGTTTCATTTTTACCCGATAGAGTGCAGTAATAATTTATTATTACTGTGGCGCCCGCCATCTTGACATTTGGGGGCCATCTTGGAAAATCATAGTTATTTAGCTAAAAATTTGTGAAAAATTTCAAAACTCATTAAAAAATCACTCAATAATTTACTGATGGATTCATGTTCGTGTTTCGATCCTTGACCAATGCAAATATTTTAATTTTATGTAAAAAAAAAAAAAAGACTTACTTAATAAATTATTTCAAAATCGTAAAAAAAAAAGTTTAGGTTCCTAGTCTACCAGCCTCCAGTAAGTCATTATGTAAGCCATCTTGAAAGTTCGTAATTATTGACCTAGAAATTTGAGGAAAATTTCAAATTTCATCAAAAAATTCACTTTTTGAAATAATTATTAGCGCAATAGATTTCCGTCCTTTTTTTGATTCTCGCCAGTAATAAGAATAACTGAAGCTTAAAATAAATTTTATATCCTGTTTCTCATTACACACACACAGAACATGCAATGGACATGTAATGCAGACATTGAACATGCAGTAGCATGAACTCAGGCCGATAAATCCTAATTCGAGAAATAATAACATAAATCTTCAATATAATTTATTATTTTTATTTATACAAATGCAGGTAAAACAAGTCATTATAGTATGTAGCCAGTTTCCTCTGTTCTTTGAGTATAAAGGCTACTTTTTTGATGTCGAATATTTTCCTGCACAAAGTGAAGCATGTAGAAGTCTTAACGTGTCAACCAATATGTTAGGATCTCTCCATAATAAGTAATTAATCTCTTTTGCTGCCATCTTCCTTGCATGTTTATTATTAATACTTTTATAATTTTACTCGCGCCGGAAATCGAACCAA
Source organism: Bacillus rossius redtenbacheri (assembly GCF_032445375.1). Lineage (NCBI taxonomy): Eukaryota > Metazoa > Arthropoda > Insecta > Phasmatodea > Bacillidae > Bacillus > Bacillus rossius. The sequence goes on along the minus strand of NC_086342.1, from coordinate 39,774,052 downwards.
GGACCGAACTTGATTAAGTAACTAAACATTTGAAGTAAGCATTTTTTTATATTTTTTGGAATATATAAAAGAAATATTTTG